>NW_024070205.1:17906483-18371323 GCF_014754425.2 Oryx dammah
TCTCCAGGCAGGAACACTGGAGTGGGTTGCCATCTCCTTCTTCAACATATGGAAGTGAAAAGTGGAAGTAAAGTCACTTAGTCGTGTCTGACTCTTAGCGACCCCATGGACTGCAGCCCACCAGGTTCCTCCATCCATGGGATTTTCCAGGCAAGAGTACTGGAGTGGGGTGACATTGCCTTCTCCAAAAGCCATTGCTACCATCTTTCAAATACCATAGTTCATGTAAGTGCTGCCAAAGTTGAATCCGTTTTTTGGCTGCCACGGAGTATTGACTCATCCTCAGCCTTTCACTACACAATTCCTAATCTCTCTCACATGTGCTATTTATTGCTAAGCTCCTCCTCTTTTACCTGGCTTATGCAGATGCTTTTTTGGAATACGAGCCAGTCCTGGCATTTAGATGGGTATTCTTAGGAGTGGACTCTTTATTAACTTGTTCATTCATCCAAACAATTTTTATGATCTCTTGCTATTCTGCAGTCATTCTGGGACTATACATTGATGAATATAGTAGACGCAGTCCTTGAATCTTTCAGTTCAATAAGGAATAGGAACGATTAGTCCAATGAGTACGATTGGGTAAGATAAGAACTCTAACAGAAAGTACAGGATGCTATGACAGAGTCTCTAACTCAGGTTTGGGGAATTAGGAAGGATTTCATGGAGGAAGGGGTATTTTAGCTGAAGAGTGGCAGAGGTGTGGGTGTTGGTTGAGCAAAAAGAAAGAAAGAATAATCTCCTTCCCCAAACCAAACAGCTTAATCAAAGAAGAGAGAAGCTGCGTGGAGGCATTGAATCAGGTTAGCAGTTTAGGATCAGGAAGCAGCAGTAGAGAACAAGGCTATAGAGGTAAGCCAAGTTGGAGTTTAAACATGATCCTAAAAGAAATAAAGAGCTATTACTATAAATAGGGTAGTGACGTCATATCTTTATTTTATACATATCACTCTGGCCCCACAGTTAAGAACGGACTGAAGAGAGAAACGATGTTGAAAGCAGAGAGACCAATTAGGCTGTTGCAGTATTCCAGGTGAGCAATGGTGGTGGTCTGAAAGACGTTAGCAGCAGTGGCAATGGAGAGAAGGTGAACAAGATATTTGGAGGTAGAAATATCAGAATCCCTTGAAAGATTAGAGGGGGTAAAGGATAAAGGTGGTAAAAAAAAAAAAAACGTGAGATTTTGACTCAAATACCTGGATGAACGACTGGCATATTCACTGAGAAAGAGAATCTAGGTAGAGGAGCAGGTGTTTCCTTGGCTTTGTTGCTTGTTTAGTTAGGTGCAGGGTGAGTGATAAGTTCTGTTTGCACATCATGAGCTTCAGTTGACAAGGGAAATGTCAAGTAGGCTGCTGAATACAAGAATGTCAATCCGAATGACAGATTGAAGATCTAGTTAAAGATTTGGAAATCATCAGTGTAATAATGGGCTTCCCTGGTGGCTCAGGTGGTAAAGAATGACAGTAAAGAATCCACCTGCAATGTGGGAGAGCTGGGTTAGGAAGATCCCCTGGAGAAGGGTGCGGCAACCCACTCCAGTATTCTTGCCTGGGGAATCCCACAGACAGAGGAGCCTGGCAGACTACAGTCCATGGGGCCGCAGAGTCGGACACGACTGAAGTGGCTGAGTACGCACACACAGTGTACTGATAGGAAGTGAATACAAGGAGGAGTTGAGAGGTTCAGTGGCAAGAAGATGGTAAGAAGAGACAAGAATGTAAGTAACCCAACCATTTAAATTTTGGAATAGAAGAGGACTCCACAAAAGGGGAAGAAAGGGGATGCCCAGAGTTACAGATGGAAAACCAGCAAGGAACTCTCAAGGAGGAAGTAGTTATCCATTGTATCACATACTGCTGAGAGGTCATCCAGTGTATTTTCATTTGTTTATTACAGTTTTATTATCCAGTCTTCAAGTATGTCACTACATTCCTGCATTAAAACAGCATTTATTGAGCAATTACTATATGCCAGGTATTGTTCTAGGTTCTAGAGCTATATAGTTAATAAAACAAAGACTGTATGAAAGGCAGACTAAAATGTTAAGCTAAATTAATAAAAGGACAGAGTCCTGTCTTACTTTCTGTAATTTGGAAGTCAGCATCCTTGTAGTTCAACTAACTGACCATCTAATGACATCTAATTTATATTTTGTTTTCTTCCTCAAAGGGATATCATGAGAGACATTGTCAAGTAGCATGTCAAATACCATACTGAAATCCAAATATAGTATGTTTCATGCATTTTCCTGATCCCCTGGTATAGCAATATGTGTGACTGATTTTTTTCTACTTCCTTGGAAATAGAATTGTCAGAAAACCAACTTTTGAAATTTGTTAGATGCTTGGATTCCGACCAGTTAATTCAGCCCACAGGTTATTAAATATCTACTGAGTACTTGCCTGTGCCAGGCGCTGTTTTACCTGAATACCATGGTGGACAAAATAGATAAGGTCCCCAACTTCTCACAGAAGATGGGGTAGGGTAGTACTTAAAGCATGGGCTTGTTTAGAACCCCTTCTCTGCCACTTAATAGTAATCTTTCTTGCTCCAACTTCATCACTGACTAGGTCCCAGTTTCATCATCAGCAAAATAGGGATAATTACAGTAAACCTATTACCTAGTTGTTAAAAGATAAGCTTTTCAAAGGACTTATTAATAGATGCAAAACTAGTCAGCATTAACAGGTTGGTAATCAATTGCACTTTATTAAACATGAGAGGTGACATCTGAACCAGGTAGGGATGAACCAGATGATGGTAGGAGAGAGTAGGAAGGGGAAGAAGAACTGCATGTAAATCTGGAACATTTGGGGGATTGAATTTAGCCTAGTCTAATGGTCTACAGTCACTAGGACTGCAGTTAAGGGAGAGAATGGTCAGAAAGAGGTTGAAGTGAAAGATCTTAAAACCCTTGAACACCATGCCTAGGACTTTGGATTTTAAGAAAAGGACGAAATGTTTAACAGTTTGGTACAGGGACCCGATAAGAGTTGATTTGCATTGTAGCAGGGTCTTATGGCTGCAGTCAAAGTGCTGTGTGGAGAGAAACAAGACTGAAAGAAAGGAAATGAATTAGGCATTTTTATAATAATCCAGACAAAAGATGGTGGCAGCCTCAACCAGAGAGAAATAGAATCAAAATTATTTATAGAGGACATCTGACTTAATGAATGATGGGTTGTAAAGAATAAGACAAAGAAATGAAGGTTAAACTCAAGTTCTAACTTGAGCTTCTGAAAAGATGGTTCAGTCATTCACTGGGATAGTGAACACAGAACAGGAAATGAGTATTTGAGGGGAAGACAGTAAATTTAGTTTGGGGCATGCATGTCTAGTTTGAGCAGTCAGTGGGGCATTAAATGGAGACGTTCAAGGTAGTTAGATGTGAACCATAGTGGGTAGATGTGGAGTCTTTGAATATAGGAAGGAACTGAAGCTTGGTTTAGGATAAGTCACCCAAGGAAGGTAAGGAGAGAAGACTTAAAAGCCCTGAGAACACCAACACTTTCAGAATGGGCAGAGAAAAAGCAGCTACCAGGGAGACAAGAGGGAGCAATTAAGTAAGTAGATGGAAAACTGGAGAAGGGCAGAAAGGCAGAAAAGAGTGTTTCAGGAACATGAGAGGAGGTCAAAAACAGTAACAGGAGACTTCCCTGGTGGTCCAGTGGTTAAGATTCTGTGCTCCCCATGCAGAGGGCACAGGCTCGATCCCTGGCTGGGGAACTAAGATCTTGCATGCCACAGAGCAAGGCCAAAAAGAAAAAAAAGTAAGAGTGCTCACCATGTAATAGGCATTGTTCTAAGTGTTACATGTATACATCTCATCACATCCTCTGAACGTTCCATCCAGTGAATATTTCCATCCTCATAGATAAGGAAACTGTCGACTGAAAAAAATGCACAATCTAGAAATTGAGTTACGTTTTATTTAATCTGAGAAGTTAAGCCTGGGACATAGCATCTCAGTTCACTCTGAGAGACTGCTCCAAAGAAGCAGTAAAGAAGGAGGAACAAGGATACATAGGCATTGTTACAACAAAGACTAAGTCATCAGAATATCTAAAGATGACTGTTAATTAAAGAAAACCACATTATCTCAAGTTAAGGAATTTAGCACTTTTCTTTATATTGAAAGATGCAAGAGTCTGCACTCATTGAAATCATTCCTTTCATATGCATGACAGCTCTCAGAGGCCAGCATCTGGTGCTTTTTCTCGTCCTGAGTCTCCTCAGGGTGCACTGGTGGGGGTGGCCACCGCAGTTACCACTATATAGTGGGCATCCTGTTTCTATCCTGAGGTCCCTCGGGAAGCACTGTCAGCGTGGCTTTAATATGAGGCCTTGATAGCTGTAGCATCCTTTGTTTACTGATATGGCAGGCAACATTGTTGTGAACAAAGCCAAACCCAAGAAGTTAGATAACCTGCTCAAAGCTAGTATGAGGAAGAGTCACGATTCAGGTTTAGACTCTCATGACCAAACAGTTCATGCTCTTCATCAGTCTACTTAACTGTGTTGTCACACACTACAGAGATTTAGTCTGCAGAGTCTAAGAAGTGCTCATTAGATTTAACAAGACAGTTATTAGCAACCTTGGTAAGAGGAGTTTTAATTGTTGGTGTAGAAAGGCGTATTTGAGTTGAAGAGTGAATAAGAGACTGTTATTTGAGCAGTTTAATTATGAAGGGGAGATGAGAGGATAGCAGCTAATGAGAAGGGATAAAGGGAGAGTGTGTTATGTTTGTATGTTAAGATGGAAAAGATTTGGCTTCATTTAAATAGGAACAACAAGAAACTCAATAGAAATGAGTGGTTTAAGATACAGGGAAAGGAAGAAGTAACCAACAGGGGCAAATTTCTGAGAGGGAGGTGACATAGGACCCAGACATCCCTCCCCATTGATTATAGCATAAGAAAGGGAGGAAAGGATGAATAAAGTAGGTCCCCTTGCAAGTCTAGGGAGTTCCCATCTGATAGAGACAGACATTTATATATTGTTAGCGGGGTTGTAGGATGTGAGAAGGGCGCTTGGGGTTCCAGTTATGGCTGGAGATTCAGATCAGAAGGTCCAGCCAGATCCCCATTAGTACAGTCTGGGTGCGGCTGACCAGTCACTTGCCAGGGCTTGTCTTATCCAAAGCTCTCTTTACAGTCTCCTTGGGCCTTCAGCTTCTTGCTCAAGAATTTCACAAAGCCTCAAATATGGTCCCTACGTTTTCCCCAGTAGAGTCATTCCTGTGATCACTCATCACAGGCTCTTTTGTCACTCCTGAACACACTTCACAAAGATAGGACATTCCTCCTACAATCATTTTTTGTGGACAACTTACTGGAGGGACAAATATTAGTCTTAACTGCTTTGAAAGAAAAAAATGCCTACATCTCTACCATGAGGTGGTTAAACTGTCTTTCTCTTACTTCTACTGAAGAAACAAACAAACCATCTTCATTTCGTTGGAAAATGTGCGTGAGGACTGGGAGGATGATGCCTCACCTACCTTATGGTCTTACAGGACTTCCCACAAAATTTTTTTGCAGTTTTGCAATTCTAAATGTGTTGTCATCTGTTCCAGTGGGTATGTTTAGAGGACAGATGATAGCCAGCTAGGTAGCTAAGCAACTGTTCTGTGACCGACTAAAATTGGGGAGCTACAAGTGAGATCCTAAGCATGGAAACATTATGCTAAAAAATTACAAGACCAAACAGCATTGCCAGGGGTTCCAGGCAAGGGTATACAGCTCAGCATCAGAGCTGCATTGGAGACAGGACGCTGCCAGGCTGCCATTGCAATGTGGTTATCAAGGGAGCTCAGGTCAACTCTCTTGGAGGATCATCATTTCTCCTTTTCCAACCTCCCCATCTTAAGTTAGTAGTTCTCTCCTCTTGTTTATATAAAATTTAAATATATATCTATATGAATATATAGACACACACTATGTTATATACCTGAAACTAATACCATAAATCAACTATAACTTAATA
Organism: Oryx dammah; assembly: GCF_014754425.2. NCBI lineage: Eukaryota > Metazoa > Chordata > Mammalia > Artiodactyla > Bovidae > Oryx > Oryx dammah. The sequence continues at coordinate 17,912,473 of NW_024070205.1, forward strand.
TAAAAGAATAAAATATGTATACCTGGACCTCCATCCCAGAGATTCTCTTTTTTAACAAAACAGTTACTGATACTTAGTTGACATACAGTGAGCTAAACCTACTTAAAATGTACTGTTTGGTAAGTTTTGTCATAAAACCATCACCACAGTAAAGAAAATGAACACATTCATCACTCCTAAGAATTTACTCCTGCCTCTTGGCAATTCTCTCCCCTTCCACTGCTCTAACCCCTTTATCAGATAACTACAGATATGACTTCTGTCACAACATATTAATCATTTCCTGAAGTTTTGTGTAAATAATATCAGTGTGTATTCTTTTTTGTCTTCTATCACTTGCATAAATGTTTGAGATTCAACCATGTTCTTTGATCAATGGTTTATTACTTTTTATCACTGAATAGTGTTTCATTGAATGAATATGCAGCAGTTTGTTTAACCATTCAGCTGTTGATGGACATTTGAGTTGTTTCAAGTTTGGGACAATTACAAATTAGACTTCTATGAAAATTCATGTGTAAGTCATGATATAAACATATGTTTTTCGTTTCTCTTGGGTAAATATCCAGTAGTCATGTATGGATGTGAGAGTTGGACTATAAAGAAAGCTGAGTGTTGAAGAATTGATGCTTTTGAACTGTGGTGTTGGAGAAGACTCTTGAGAGTCCCTTGGACAGGAAAGAAATCCAACCAATCCATTCTAAAGGAAATCAGTCCTGAATATTCATTGGAAAGACTGATGCTGAGACTGAAACTAGAATACTTTGGCCACCTGAATGCGAAGAGCTGACTCATTTGAAAAGACCCTGATGCTGGGAAAGATTGAAGGCAGGAAGAGAAGGGGACGGCAGAGGATGAGATGGTTGAATGGCGTCACCAACTCAATGGACATAAGTTTGGGTAAACTCTGGGAGTTGGTGATGGACAGGGAGGCCTGGCGTGCTGCAGTCCATGGGGTCACAAGGAGTTAGACATCACTGAGTGACTGGACTGAACTGGGTAAATATCTAACAGTGGAATAGCTTGATCATGGGCTTCCCCTCCGGCTCAGTGGTAAAGAATCCACCTGCAACGCAGGAGCCAAAGAAGACCCAGGTTTGATCCCTGGGTCAAGAGGATCCCCTGGAGGAGGGCATGGTAACCCACTCCAGTATTCTTGCCTGGAGAATCCCCATGGACAGAGAAGCCTGGCAGGCTTTGGTCCATAGGGTTGCAAAGAGTTGAACATGGCTGAAGTGACTTAGCATGCACACACATGGCTGTTATATTTTTAGCTTAAGAACCTGCCAAACTGTTTTCCAAAGTGGCTGCACCATTTAACATTCCCACCAGCAGTCTGTAAGAGTTCCAGATCCTCTACATCTTTGCCTTTTACGTTACTTGCTATGGTAAATCCTTTTTTAAAGCCATTTTAAAAGGTATGTAATGATATCTCATTACAGATTTAACTTGCGTTTCCCTAATCATTAATGATGTGTGTATCTCTGACCTTACTATTATGGTTTGATCATCCAGAACAATGTTGAATACAAGCAATGACAGCAGATATCCTTATCTTGTTATTAATCTTAGGCATGAATATTCATTCTTTCATCATTAGGAGTAGGTTTTTTGTAGATGCTCTTTATTAGCTTGAGAAAGAATTTCTTGTTTTCTAGTTGTTTTTGTAAGGAATAGATGATAGATTTTATTGATATTTTTGTTTGCATTTATTGAAATACTTATATAGGTTTTCTTTATTAGTCTGTTCATATGGTGGATGGAGAAATGCACTAATTTTTATTTTTATTTATTTATTTATTTATTTTTTTAAATATGGAACGCTTCACGAATTTGCGTGTCATCCTTGCGCAGGGGCCATGCTAATCTTCTCTGTATCGTTCCAATTTTAGTATATGTGCTGCCGAAGCGAGCACAACTAATTTTTAAAATAACTGTACTTATTTGTTTCTGGGCCTGCTGGGCCTTCATTGCTCTGTGGACTTGTCTCTAGTTGCAGCAAGCAGGAGGTACTCTAGTTGCGGTGTGTGGGCTTCTCACTGCAGTAGCTTTTCTTGCGGAGCACAGGCTCGAGGACACACAGGGTTTCGTAGGTGAGAGTCACAGACTCTAGAGCGCAGGTTCAGTAGTTGTGGCACAGAGGCTTAGTTGCTCCCAGCAGGTGAGATCTTCCCCGACCAAGGATCAAACCCACGTCTTCTGCATTGGCAGGTGGCTTTAGCACTGAGCCACCAGGGAAGCCCACTGACTAATTTTGAAATGTTAAAATACAACCTTGCATTCCTGGGACATGCCAATTGATCGTGAGGTATTGTCTTTTTATGTATCACTGGATTTAATTTGCTAAAATTTTGTTTAGAATTTTTGCATTTGTGTTTATGAAAGATAACCAGTCTTAGTGTTCTTTTGTTGTATTTTCTTTATCTGGTTTTGATTAATATATTAATGGCCTTCTAGAATGAACTGGAAAATATCAGCCCCTCTTCAATTTTCTGGAAGAGTTAGTTTATCATAAGTATTATTTATTCCTTAAATGTTTGAAACAGTTCACAAGTGAAGCCATTTGTATGCAGAGCTTTTTCTTCTGTAACTTTATTGAGATGTAGTCAACAGATAAAAATAGTATATATTTGATTTGATATACTTATACATTGTAAAATAATCATAAAAATCAAGCTAATTAACATATCTATCACCTCACACAGTTACTTTTTTTTTCCTTTTCTTTTCCTTTTTCTTTTTTGTTTGTATGTGGTAATAACACTTAAGATCTACCCTGTTATTGAATCTCAAGTATACAATACAATCAGTGTCCTAAAGTCATATTGTATACATTAGATCTTCAGAACTTGCTCATCTTACATAACTGAAACTTTGTACCCATTGACCAACATCTCATTTCCACCTCCCTTAGCTCTTGGCAGCCACATTCTATTCTCTACTTCTATGAAGTTAGCCTATTTTAGATTCCCTGTATAAGCGAGACCATGCCGTATTTGTCTTTCTGCATTTGGCTTCGTTTACCTCGTATAATGTCCTCCAGGTTCATTATGTTGTCGCAGTGGCAAAATTCCCTTTTTAAGACTGAATAATCTTCCTTTATGTGGTGTGTGTGTGTGTGTGTGTTTGTAAATGTGTATGTGTGCGCCTGGACCTATATGTGTTTGATTGATTGATAGGTAGGTAGATGGATGGATGGGTGGATGGATAGATAATCACATCTTCTTTATCAGTTCATCTATTGACTGACATTTAACTTGAACTGATATTTCCATGTCTCAGTTATTGTAAGCAATGCTGATATGAGTATGTGGAGCACAGATATTTCTTCAGGACATATCTGATTTCATTTCCTTTGGATATATACCCAGAAGTAGTGGGATGACTGAATCATAAGATAGTTCTTATTTTTGGTTTTTAACTTTTTGAGGAACTTTCATACTTTTTTCCATAGTGGCTGTACCAATTTACATTCTTCCCAGCTGTGTACAAGGGCTCCTTTTTCTCTACATCCTCATCAACTCTTGATGGCTTCTATATTTTTGTTAATAGCCAGTTGTGAGATAGCTCACAGTGGTTTTGATTTGCTGCTGCTGCTGCTGCTAAGTCGCTTCAGTCGTGTCTGACTCTGTGTGACCCCATAGACAGCAGCCCACCAGGCTCCCCATCCCTGGGATTCTCCAGGCAAGAACACTGGAGTGGGTTGCCATTTCCTTCTCCGGTGCATGAAAGTGAAAAGTGAAAGGGAAGTCACTCAGTCATGTTCGACTCTTCGCAACCCCGTGGACTGCAGCCTACCAGGCTCCTCCGCCCCTGTGATTTTCCAGGCATTTGCCTGATAATCAATGAAGTTAAACACCTTTTCATGTACTTGTTGGCCATTTAAATGTCTTCTTTTGAAACCTCTATCCAGGTCTTCTGCCCATTTTTTCCCTTTTGGTTATGTGTATTTTTCAGTGCTGTTCTCTCAGATCACCCCACCCTCTCTTTCTCTCACTGAGTCCAAAAGTCTGTTCTTTATGTCTGTGTCTCCTTTGTTGCCCTGCAGGTAGAATCATCAGTACCATCTTACTAGATTCCATGTAAATACATTAATATACAATATTTGTCTCTTTCTGACTTACTTCACTCTGTATAATAAGCTCTAGGTTCATCCACCTCATTAGAACTGACTCAAATGTGTTCCTTTCTATAGCTAAGTAATATTGTGTATATGTACCACAGCTTCCTTATCCGTTCATCTGCCTATGGACATCTAGGTTGCTTCCATGTTCTAGCTATTGTAAATACTGCTGCAGTGAACATTTGGGTACATGTGTCTTTTTCAGTTCTGATTTCCTCAGGCTTTATGACTCATAGTGGGATTGCTGGGTCATATGGTTGTTTCACTCCTAGTTTTTTAAGGAATCTCCATACTGTTCTCCATAGTGGTTCTATCAGTTTGCCTTCCCACCAACAGTATAAGAGCATTCCTGTTTCTCCACACCCTCTCCGGCATTTTTGAACTGGATTATTGGGGTTTGGCTATTGAGTTGTATGAATGCCTTATATATGTTTTGGATATTAACCGCTTATCAGATACAGGGTTGATGTATATTTTCTCCCATTCTATACGTTGCCTTTTTGCTCTGTTGATTATTTACTTCACTTTACAGAAACTTTTTGATTTAATGAAGTGGCATCCCCACTTATTTATTTTTTATTTTGTTGCTTATGCTTTTAGTGCTAAATCTAAAATAACCATTGCCTAGACCAAAGTCAAGAAGATTTCCTCCTGTGTTTTCTTCTAGTAGATTTACAGTTTCCAGTCTTATGTAAGTCTTTACACTATTTTGATTTATTTTGATAAATGGTGTGAAATGAGGGTCCTGTTTCATTCTGCAGGTGGATATACACTTTTCCCAATACCATTAATTGAAGAAACTATACTTCACCACTGTGTGTTCTTAGCACACATGTCAAAAATCATTTGACTATATAAGAGCTGGTTCTTTGAAAAAATAAACAAGATTGATAAGCCTTTAGCCAGACACATCAAAAAAAGAGAAAGAGTGCTCAAATTAATAAAATCAGAAATGAAAACAAGTTACAACCAACACCACAGAAATAAAAAGAACATAGAGATTGCAATGAACAACTATATGCTAATAAAATGGATAAACTAGAAGAAATGGACAAATTATTAGAAATTTACAATCTCCCAAGAGTCAGCTAGGAAGAAATAGAAAATGTGAGCAGATCAATTACTACCATTCCCAAAATATTCCAAAAAAATTACAGAGGAAGGAATGTTTCTGCACTCATTCTATGAGTCCAACAAAATATGTTGGACGAGACAAAGACATCACAAAAAAGAAAATTACGGGGAAGATCACTGATGAGTATGCAAAACTCCTAAAGAAAATATTAGCAAACTGAACCCAACAACACATTAAAAAGATCATACACCATGATCAAATGGGATTTATCTTATGGGTGCCAGTGAGTTTAATCGCTCAGTGGTGTCCAACTCTTTGCGACCCCATGGACTGCAGCATGCCAGGCCTCCCTGTCCATCACCGACTCCTGGAGTTTACTTAAACTTATGTCCATTGAGTTGGTGATGCCATCCAACCATTTCATCCTCTGTTGTCTCCTTCTCTTCCTGCCCTCAATCTTTCCCAGAATCAGGAAAGATTCTTCACATCAGGTGGCCAAAGTATTGGAGTCTCAGCTTCAGCATCAGTCTTTCCAATGAATATTCAGGACTGGTTTCCTTTAGGATTGACTGGTTGGATCTCCTTGCAGTCCAAGGGACTCTCAAGAGTCTTCTCCAACACCACAGTTCAAAAGCATCGATTTTTTGATGTTCAGTTTTCTTTATAGCCCAACTCTCACATCCATACATGACTACTGGAAAAACCATAGCTTTGACTAGATGGGCCTTTGTTGGCAAAGTAAAGGTCTCTGTTTTTTAATATACTGTCTAGGTTGGTCATAGCTTTTCTGCCAAGGAGCAAGCATCATTTAATTTCATGGCTGCAGTCACCATCTCCAGTGATTTTGGAGCCCAAGAAAAATAATCTGTCACTGTTTTCATTGTTTCCTCATCTATTTGCAATGAAGTGATGGAACCGGATGCCATGATCTTAGTTTTCTCAATGTTGAGTTTTAAGGCAGCTTTTTCACTCTCCTCTTTCACTTTCATCAAGAATATCTTTAGGTCCTCTTCACTTTCTGCCATAAGGCTGGTGTCGTGTGTGTATCTGAGGTTATTGATATTTCTCCCAGCAATCTTGATTCCAGCTTGTGCTTCATCCAGCTGGGCATTTTGCATGATGTACTCTGCATATAAATTAAATAAGCAGAGGGACAATATAAAGCCTTGACATACTCCTTTCCCAATTTGGAACCAGTTTGTTATTCCTTGTCTGGTTCTAACTGTTGCTTGTGCATATGTTTGAGAAACCTGCCAAAGATTTCTCAGGAAGCAGGTCAGGAGGTCTGGTATTCCTTCCCATCTCTTGAAGAATTTTCCACAGTTTATTGTGATCTATACAGTCAAAGGCTTTGGCATAATCAAGAAAGCAGAAGTATATGTTTTTCTGGAATTCTCTTGCTTTTTCTATGATCCAATGGATGTTGGCAGTTTGATCTCTGGTTCCTTTGCCTTTTCTAAATCCAGCTTGAACATCTGGAAGTTCACGGTTCATGTACTGTTGAAGCCTGGTTCGGAGGATTTTGAGCATTACTTTGCTAGCGTGTGAGATGAGTACAATTTTGCGGTAGTTTGAACATTCTTTCGCATTGCCCTTTTTTAGGATTGGAATGAAAACTGACCTTTTCCAGTCCTGTGGCCACTGCTGTTTTCCAAATTTGCTGGCATATTGAATTCAGCACTTTCACAGCATCATCTTTCAGGATTTGAAAGAGCTCAACTGGAATTCCATCACCTCCACTAGCTTTGTTAGTAGTGATGTTTCCTAAGGCCCTTGTGACTTTGCATTCCATAATGTCTGGCTCTAGGTGAGTGTTCACACCATCATGATTATCTGGGTTATGAAGATCTTTTTGGTATAGTTCTGTGTATTCTTGCCACCTCTTCTTAATATCTTCTGCTTCTGTTAGGTCCTTACCATTTCTGTCCTTTATTGAGCCCATCTTTGCATGAAATGTTCTCTTGGTATCTTTAATTTTCTTGAAGAGATCTTTAGTCTTTCCCATTCTATTGTGTTCCTCTATTTCTTTGCACTGATCACTGAGGAAGACTTTATCTCTCCTTGCTATTCTTTGGAACTCTGCATTCAAATGGGTATATCTTTCCTTCTCTTCTTTGCCTTTAGCTTCTCTTCTTTTCTTAGCTATTTGTAAGGCCTCCTCAGACAGCTATTTTGCCTTTCTGCATTTCTTTTTCTTGGGGATGGCCTTGATCACTGCCTCCTGTACAATGTCATGAACCTACATCCATAGTTCTTCAGGCACTCTATCTATCAGATCTAATCCCTTGAATCTATTTGTCACTTCTACTGTATAATTATAAGGGATTTGATTTAGGTCATACCTGAATGGTCTAGTAGCTTTCCCTACTTTCTTCAATTTAAGTCTGAATTTGGCAATAAGGAGTTCATGATCTGAGCTACAGTCAGCTCCCAGTTTTGTTTTTGCTGACTATATAGAGCTTCTCCATCTTTGGCTGCAAAGAATATAATCAACCTGATTTAGGTATTGTCCATCTGGTGATGTCCATGTGTAGAGTTGTCTCTTGTGTTGTTGGAAGAGGGTGTTTGGTATGACCCATGTGTTCTCTTGGCAAAACTCTATTAGTCTTTGCCCTGCTTCATTTTGTACTCCAAGGCCAAATTTGCCTGTTACTCCAGGTATCCCTTTACTTTCTAGTTTTATGTTCCAGTCCCCTATATGAAAAGGACATCTTTTGGGGGGTGTTAGTTCTAAAAGATCTTGTAGGTCTTCATAGAACTGTTTGACTTCAGCTTCTTCAGCATTATTGGTTGGGGCATAGACTTGGTTTACTCTGATATTGAATGGTTTGCCTTGGAAAAGAACAGAGATCATTCTGTCACTTTTGAGATTGCACCCAAGTACTGCATTTTGGACTCTCTTGTTGACTATGAGGACTATTCCATTTCTTCTAAGTGATTCTTGTCCACAGTGGTATTATAGAGTGGTCATCTGAATTAAATTAGTCCATTCCAGTCCATTTTAGTTCACTGATTCCTAAAATGTCGATGTCCATTCTTGCCATCTCCTGTTAGTGCCAGCTCCACTTCTAATTTACCTTGATTCTTGGACCTAACATTTCAGGTTCCAATGTAGTATTGCTCTTTACAGCATCGGACTTTACTTCCATCAACAGTCACATCTACAACTGGGCATTGTTTTCACTTTGGCTCCATCTCTTCATTCTTTCTGGAGTTATTTCTCCACTCTTCTCTAGTAGCATATTGGGCACCTAACAACCTGGGGTGTTCATCTTTCAGTGCCATAGTTTTTTTGCCTTTTGATACTGTTCATGGGCTTCTCAAGGCAAGAATACTGAAGGGGTTTGCCATTCCCTTCTCCAGTGGACCACATTTTGTTAAAACTCTGCACCATGACCTGTCTGTTTTGGGTGGCCCTTCATGGCATGGCTCATGGTTTCACTGAGTTAGACAAGGCTGTGGTCCATGTGATCAGTTTGGTTAGTTTTCTGTGCTTGTGGTTTTCAGTCTGTCTGCCCTCTGATGGAGAAGGATCCAAGGCTTATGGAAGCCTCCTGATGGGAGAGACTGACTGTGGGGAAAATTGCACCTTGTACTGATAGACGGGACCATGCTCAGTAAATCTTTAATCCAGTTTTCTGTTGATGGGTGGGGCTATGTTCCCTCTCTCTTGTTTGACCTGAGACCGAACAATGGTGGAAGTAATGAATGGTAAACTCCTTCAAAAGATCCTGTGCAAACACTGCTGTGCTCAGTGTCCCTGACCAAAAATGATGGTTTAATATCTGCAGATCAATCACTCAAATATACTACATTAACAACTGCAAAATAAAAACCATATGATCGTCACAGTTGGTACAGAAAAGGTTTTTGACAAAATTCAATATCAATTTATGATAAAAAGAACTCTTTGGAAAGTAGGGATAGAAGGAAGATACCTCAACATAATAACGGCCATATATGACAGGCCCACAGCTAACATCATACTCAACATGAAAAGTTAAAAGCATTTCCTCTAAGATCAAGAACAAGATAAGGATGCTGACTTTAACCACTTTTATTCAACCTAGTATTGAAAGTCCTAGCCCAAGTAATTATTATAAGGAAAAGAAATAAAAGGAATCTGAATTGGAAGGGAAGACGTAAAACTGTTGCTGTTTGCAGATGACATAATGCTATGTGTAGAAAATCCTAATGATGCCACCAAAAATTACTAGAGCTCATCAATGAAATTGGTAAAGTTGCAGGATATAAAATTAACATATAGAAATCCATTGCATATCTATATGCTGACAAAGAACTATCAGAAAGAGAAATTAAATAAACAGTCCCATTTACCATCAGAGTAAAAGGAATAAGATTATGATACCTAGGAATAAACTTATTGAAGGAGGTAAAAGACCTATACTCAGAAAACTATAAGACACTGATGAAAGAAACTGAAGATGACACAAATAGAAAGATATACTGTGTTCTTGGATTGGAAGAATTAATATTATTAAAATGACCATATTAATACTATCCAAAGCAATCTGAGTAGATTCAATGCAATCCCTATCAAAATACCAATGGAATTTTTCACACAACTAGAACAAGTAATTTTAAAATTTCCATAGGGACACCAAAGACATGAATAGCCAAAACAATCCTGGTTATGAAGAATAGAGCTGGAGGTTTTGCACTCGCTGACTTTAGACTATACTACAAAGCTACAACAATCAAAACAGTACAGTACTGGCACAAAAACAGACACACACATCAATATAACAGAAAGAAGGAAACCTATGCTCAATTAATCTATGACAAAGGAGGTAAGAATATACAATGGAGAAAAGAATGTCTTCAATAAGTGGTTCTGGGAAACCTGATATATAGAAGAATTAGTTTAGGACATTTTTATCATACCATATACAAAAATAAACTCAAAATGATTGAAGACCATTTAATCATAAATGTAATATTAGAAATCATAAATTTCCCAGAAGAAAACAGGTAGAATACTCTGACATAAACTGAGCAATATGTTTTTTGGATCTCCTTCCAAAAGCAAACAAAACAAAGCAAACATAAACATATGGGGCCTAATTAAATTTAAAAGCTTTTGGACAACAAAGGAAATCATAAACATAATTAAAGGGCAGTATACTGAATGGGAGAAAATATTTGCAAATGATACAGTTAAGCCTCATGTTTGTACACTCACACATTTTGCCTTTCAGTTGCCTTATTTTGACCATTCCATTTACTGTGATTATTGATATGACTGATTCTGTCTTGTTATTTGTTTAATATTTGTTCCCTGTGCTCTGCTTTTCCTCTTTTTCTGCTTTCTCTTGGGAATACTTGAATGGATTTTATGATTCTGCTTATTGCTTTTATTAGCTTATTATTTATAACTCTGCTTTGTTATTTTAGTGTTTGCTTAAGAATATATAGTACACTACTTTAACTTATCAAACTCCATATTTGAGTGCTGTTTTACCACTTCATGTACACTAGAGCTGTACAATAGTATATTTCTGCTTACCTCAACTTTGTACTTTATTTGTCAAATATTTTACCTTTACATATGTATAAAACCACACTATACTAAGCACCATATTTTATCATTTGTGTTTAAAAAGATGATTGTCTTTTTAAGTGATTTAAAGAGTTGGAGAAAATCATAAATATTTATCCATATATTTTCCATTTCCACTGTTCTTCATACATTTTTATAGACCATATTTCCATCTGGTATCACTTTTCTTTTGCCTGAAGGACTTCCTTTAGCATTTATGATAGCATAGATTTGGCAAAAAAAAAAAAAAAAAGAAGTCTTTCTAGTTTCTTAGTCTGAAAAAGCATTTGCCTTCATTTTTAAACGATATTTTCTCTGGGCCTAAAATTCTAGGTTGACAGTTGTTTTATTTTAGTCCTTTAATGTGTGATTCCACTGTCTTCTCACTTGCATTGTTTCCAATGAGACATCTGTTTCATTCCTTATCTTTATTCTTCTGCAAATAATATGTCTTTTATTCATTTGACTGCTCTTAAAATTTTCTCCTTATCACTGGTTTTGAAGTTTTATTTAATGTATCTCAATGTAATTTTATTAATGTTTCTGTGATAAGCATTTTATTGAAATCCTTGCATCTGTATTTTTATTGTATTCATCAAATATGAGGACATCTTAGTCATTATTTCTTCAAATATTTATTATGACATCCTCTTGCACTTCAGATTCTCCAATTATAAATATATCAGGCAGCTCGAAGGTATTCCACAGCTCATTAATTTGTTGATCATTTTTTAAAATTATCTTTGCATGTTTCATTTTGAATAGTTTGTATTGCTGTATCTTCATAATTTTCTGATCTTTTATTTTGTTATGTCTAATCTGCTATTATTCCCAATCAGTGAATTTTTATCTCAGACATTGTAGTTTTTTTAATTTTTAAAATTTTTTTGGAGGCTAATTACTTTACAATATCATATTGGTTTTGTCATACATTGACATGAATCCGCCACGGGTGTACATGACATTGTAGTTTTTATTTCTGTACATTTTCTTTAGCTCTTTTAAAATAACTTCTGTGTCTCTAACTTTCAAATTATATAAAATCAGTGTATAAATGCAGTCCTTATCTACTAGTTTTAGTATTTGTGTCAGTTCTGGGTTGTTTTCAATTATTTGTTTTATCTCATTATGGATCTCATTTTCTTCCTTCTCTTTATGCCTGGTAGCTTTTTTTTTTTTTTACTTAGATGCTTGAACATTTTGAATTTTACCCTGTTGAGTGCTAGATATTTCTGTATGCTTAGGCTTCTGGAACAAGATTAAGTTATCTGGAAACACTTTAATTCTTTCCTATTTGCTCTTAAGATTTGTTAGGCAGGACTGAAGCAGCTATCAGTTAGGGACTAGTTATTCTCTATGACTGAAAACTTCTGTTTAATCTACCCTTGAATCTTAAGGTTTTCCATTCTGGGTGTTGAGAATAGACACTATTCTTGGTCCTGTATGAGTGCTGGACACTGTCACCTTTAATCCTTTCAGATTTTTTTCACCCTAGTTTTAGGTAGTTTTTTAATATATATGTGAGTGAGTTGAAAGTTGCTCAGTCATGTCTGTCTCTTTGCGACCCCATGAACTATACAGTCCACTGAATTCTCCAGGTCAGAATACTGGAGTGGGTAGCCTTTTCCTTATCCAGGGGATTGTCCCAACCCAGGGATCAAACCCAGGTCTCCCACATTGCAGGCAGAGTATTTACCAGCTGAGCCGCAAGGGAAGCCCTGATCAATATTAAGAGGAATACTCAAGGGGTACTCTGCAAATGGGCTCCACAGGTGGCTTTACTGGTAATGAATCTTCTTGCAGTGCAGAAGATGCAGGAGATTCGGATTCACTCCCTGGGTGGGGAAGATCCCCTGGAGGAGGAAATGGCAACCCACTCCAGTGTTCTTTCCTGGAGAACCCGCATAGACAGAGGAGCCTGGCAGGCTACAGTCCATGGGGTCACAAAGGGTGGGACATGACTGAATCGACTTAGCACATGCACTCTGCAAATATTCAAGGCACACACACACTCTCTCTTTATTACATTTTTCTCTCTGATACTTTATCCTGAGAATTCTACAAACTTAATTTCACCAAAATTTTGGCTTTCCCTCTTCAGTTCAAGCAGTCCACAGTGCTCCAACCTGTACTAGAAACTGGCAACAGCCTGGCTGCTAGCTGGGCTAATCAAAGACTTACCTTGTTTCTTTCCTGGGACTCAGAGATCACTGTCCTTTGTTTGCTTATGCCCGAGGTCTTGGAAACTATTGCTTTATATGTTTTGGCTGTTTCCAGTGGGAGAATAAATATGATCCCTGTTAGTCTTAAGTGGAAGTCCTAGAGATTCTCTCTCAAGCAGTATTGAATTAGGCTTAACAGATGACTCTGAGAAGCAACCAAACTTAAGAGCTTCTGCTCTGGGCTAAAGAATACCATCAGGAAAAAAATATCTTTATTTTCCATAGTCAGATAAGCAATACAATGTAGGAAATCTGTTTTTTCCTTCCTCCATAATCCAAAATTAGAAAATATTTCTGGGACTTCCTTGGCGATCCAGTGGTTAAGACTTTGCTTTCCAAAGCCAGGGGTGTGGGTTTGATCCCTGGTTGAGGAACTAAGATCCCACATGCCTGTGGCCAAAAAGCCAAAACATTGAATAAAGCCTTTAAAACTGGTTCATGTAAATAATAAACAATAATAAAATGTTTTTAAAAAATAAATAAAAAGAAACCTTTAATAAAAAGAAGGTGTTTCCTTCCCACTGTTATGGCCCTTTGTCTAACCTAGAGAATAGTTAATTTTATATCCTTCTCCTTCAATGTTAAGATTCCAGGAAGTACTTCCTGCAATTGCCCACTCTGTTCTCTGACTATGTTGTCCTCTCCCCTCCCTGGTTACTGGTAAAGCTTACCATTAACCTTGGAAGATGATAGGTTGGTTAAATTGTATGTTGTTCTAGTTTGCAGACTGAACAGTTGAGGGCCAGTGAATGGTGTAAGGCACCAACTAACCAGAGGCAGATCTAACAAGGAAATCCCTGGGTTTCCTGAGGCGTCCATAGATTTTAACAGAGAAATTAAGGCACCCCTTGGGGGAGGACCCAAGACTGCCAGTCTGCAGCCTGAGTCCTAGAGACTGATGTCCCTTGTAATTTTGCCCAGAAGGTTGCTTCTGCAAATGCTATTCTTGTTATCAGGACTCTAATTTGGCATGAAAACACAGCAGCTTGTCTTACTATCTCAGTACTTTAGTTATCACTTTCCCATCTAGAATTCCAGTTAGAAACTTTTTCACCTTCACTGAACTTGTGGGGAAAATGGATACCCACCCCCCCTTCTCCATGACTCCTCATTGCCTCATGGACCCAGATTCAGAAGAATCTACCAGAGAAAACTTCACTTACTCAGCCTCCCAAGGCAAGTAGAAATGATATATTATCCTTATTTTATAAGTGAGAGCTGAGACCCCGATCAATTATATGGGCATGAACAAATATAGAGACAAGTCTGGGTTAAGGAAAAGTGAGTAAGTACGCAGGATCTTGAAAACACCAAACTTCAGCCTCTGGCTTCACAGTAGAATACAACACAGAGTGAAATAGACACACCTTATCCTGGGCATTTCAAGACTATCATGTAATGGCTAGAGTGGTTATCAATCTTTGCCCACTTGTGAACGGCACTCATTGACTGCTGGTCTGGTCAACTGGAGTGCAGTAAGTTTAGCCAAGCTCAGCAGTGCTGAGGATAACAGCCAATCACAAAGTTGGTAGGGGGTGGTGCTAGTTGTTTTAAACCACCAGGACTTTGATAACAAAGTGAATCTAGTTTTTATTTTTAACTTTTAAAAAAAGTTATATATATATATATATAAATAAAGTTATTTTTATATATATTCACTTTTTTATTAAGAAAAGTAAAGTGTCTATAAGGTAAAGCTTAGTAAAACAACAAGCCTATGTTTATCCCCAAAATGTCTAAAAATAGAAAAATGTGACAAGAGCGGAGAATTTTATCTAGTTATACAAAAACTCAAAGAAGGAAAGAGATTCTTTAGAAGATGGTTTTGTGCCCTTGTATGACTTTTGCCTGGGGTCATAGGTCACTGCTACTTCAAGTTGCCTCTAATCATGGGAATAGAAAATGTACAGCCAGAATTATCAGGGGGTTTGGCACTTAGTTGGGTGGCTGGCAAATGCGCAAAAGATTAATTAACAAGAGAAGAAATGAAACTTCTAGTCTGGCCTACTCGACTCTTCATGATCTGGCTTCCACCTGTCTCCCAGTCTCCTCACCTACTGTTCTCCTTGTTCTTTCCCCTCCCGTTTCTTTGACTTTCTTGTCCTTTCTGAAGCACAGCCTGCTCATTTTTGCCTTAAGGTCTTTGCGCAAGCAGTTTCCTTCAGCTAATCAGGCTTCTCTAGATCTCACCATGGTGGACCCTCTCTTATAGACATTTCCTGATTCCTGATCTAAAATAAAATAGCTCCTTGGTCCTCACGTCACATCCTCCTCCTGACTTTCACCTTAGTGTAATTGCCACCTGTTTGGTGTATCTAATTTCTCTCTCTTCTTCACTAAAATGCAAGGTCTGTAATAACCAGCATTCATACAGACCATGTGCCTCGCACTATCCTAGGAGCTTTACGCATATAATAATGTGTTTAATCCTCATAAGCACCCTGTGAGTTTAGTTTCTTATTATTACCATTATTTTACAAGTGATGACACTGAATCTAAGTCTGTAATGAAACTGAGGCAGGGGAGATGAAATAACTTCCCAATAAGTGGTAAGACCAGTCTCTGACTCCAGAGGGCATGCTCCCTCTGCCCCTTCCTGCAGGAAGTTGGGGACTTTGTTAGTCAGGATTTTCCAAGAAGCAAACACCAAGGTGGGATTAAAAAAATAGAGACACAGATGGAAAAAACAAATGTATGGATACCAAGGGGAAAGGAAGATGAACTGGGAGATTGAGGTTGACACTATTGATACTACGTATAAAATAGATGACTTTGAGAACCTATTGTATGGCACAGGGAACTCTGTTTAATGCATGGTGGTAACCCGAATGGAACGGGAATCCCCCCCCAAAAAAAGAGTGGATATATGAATATAAATAGCTGATTTACTTCCCTATACAGCAGAAGCCAACACAACATTATATATAAAGCAACTATAAGCCAATAAAAATTAAAAACAAAATGGAATTCTCCAGACAAGAATACTGAAGTGTGGGTAGCCATTCTCTTCCTCAGGGGATCTTCTCCACCCAGGGAGTGAACCCGAGTCTGCCAAATTGCAGGCAGATTCTTTACTGTCTGAGCCATCAAGGGAGCCCCAGTAAAAATTAAAAAAAAGAAACACCTGAAAAAAACCCATAGGATCAGACATGCAAGAAATTTATTGGGGGATACCCCAGTCAGAGAATATGGGGAAAGAACCAGAGGAAACTGGTAGAGAGGGGAGACCATGATGGAGTTCTGACCCTGGTGAAGGAGAAGGGGTAGAAGGCAGAAGGAAGGACCCCATAGTTTGCAGTATAACTTTAAGAATGTTTCAAGAAAAAAATCAGTCAGAGATCATACACCAAAGGAATCGTGTCTTCCAGGACCTGGTCGGCCTTCTTTCTTCTGCCAAGTTCAGTCGTTAACTGGGAGGAGTCTTTGGAAGTGTACCCTTAGCAGGAATACAGTGATAGATTTCAGAGCACAGAAACTGGGGCTGTCAGTAAATGGCATTCCCTGAGATGTGCATTTTCATGGAAGCCACAAGGATGCTGTCTTGTTCCCTACTGTTTCTCTGATACCTACACTGCTGCTGCTAAGTCGCTTCAGTCTGACTCTGTGCAACCCCAGAGACGGCAGCCCACCAGGCTCCCCCGTCCCTGGGATTCTCTAGGCAAGAACACTGGAGTGGGTTGCCATTTCCTTCTCCAATGCATGAAAGTGAAAAGTGAAAGGGAAGTCGCTCAGTCCTGTCTGACTCCTAGCAACCCCATGGACTGCAGCCTACCAGGCTCCTCCATCCACGGGATTTTTCAGGCAAGAGTACTGGAGTGGGGTGCCATTGCCTTCTCCATGGAGACACTCGATCAGTCTTTGTCGACTAAGTAAATTACCCCTCAGAACATATAAGGTACTTAATGGTTGACTGTTGAATATGAGCAGGTAAGTGAAAAAGTGAACACACACAGAAAATGAAAAGAAGTCTCATAACTCCTTTACCATTTGCCCTCCACTATTACTACTTTCAGGTGGTGCTAGTGATAAAGAATCTGCCTGCCAACAGATGAGGCATAAGAGACAGGGGTTCGATCCCTGGGCTGGGAAGATCGGCATGGCAACTCACTCCGGTATTCTTGCCTGGAGAAAATCACGGACAGTGGAGCCTGGTAGGCAACAGTCCATAGGGTCATAAAGAGTCAGTCGCAACTGAGCAACTAACACTTTCACTTTCATTGCTGCTTTGGTGGAAAGGAGAAGTGGGAAGGTGGAGAAGGGAATGGCAACCCGCTCCAGCATTCTTGCCTGGGAGATCCCATGGACAGAGGAGCCTGGAGGGCTACAGTCCATGGGGTTGCAAAGAGTCAGACACGACTTGGTGAGTGAACAGAGTAGGAGGAACCGCAAACAGGGTCACAGGATGAAGCGTCTGCTCACCCCTTCCTCTCTGTAATGCAGTGCTCAGGCCATGATTTACAAAGGTAAGTGTACTCCGCCAGGGAAAAGAATGCTACTTGGCTGTTGTTTGGGCAGATGTACTTCTGGACACTTAAGACTTGCACATTTCCAGAACTTCATCCACGTGAAGTAGTCATCATTTACTCTCCTGAATCAGTTCCAAGTGGAATAGATAAGGCACACTGTATTCTGTATCACAGACAGACTCTCTCAGGCTCACAGTTTGCTTTTTTCTTCTTTCTTTTCCTCTTTCTTCTCCCCTTTTCTTCTTTCCCTCCCTCCCTCTTCCTTCTGACCTTCCTTTTCCCTCCTCCCTTCTCCTCTCTCCCTCCTTTCCTCTCTTCTTACCTTTCCTTTAGACAACAAAGTTGTATTCTCTCCCTGTTCTGAAAGCTAGACATCTGAAATCAAGGTGTGTCAGTAAGACAGAGTTCCCTCTTGGGGCTCTTGGGAGAATCCTTCCTTGGCTTTTCTTAGCTTCCAGGGTCTCCTGGACACTCTTGGTTTGTAGCTGCCTCACTCCAGTTTCTGCCTCTATCATTCTATGATGCCCACCCCATGCCTCCTGTCTCTATATCCAATATTCCCTCACCTTTATTTTTATTTTTAATTCTGACCAAATATGCATCTCTTGAAACTTATTTGTAACCATTTTTAAGTGTATAGTTCAGTGACATTAGTAGAGGGCTTCCCTGGTGGCTCAGCTGGTAGAGAATCCGGCCGCAGTGTGGTAGACCTGGGTTCAATCCCTGGATTGGGAAGATCCCCTGGAGAAGGGAGAGGCTACCCACTCCAGTATTCTGGCCTGGAGAATTCTATGGACTGTACAGTCCATGGGGTTGCAAGAGTTGGACACAACTGAGCGACTTTCACTCAGTGACATTGAGTACATTCATGTTGCTGCAAACCATCACAAAGAGGTCTCCAGAACTCTTTTCATCTTGCATTACTGAAACTCTGTACCCATTAAATACCAACTCCCCAGCCCCCTCTTTTCCCAGTCCCTGGCCCCCACCATTCTACTTCTTCTCTATAAATTTGACTGCTCTAGGTACTTCATATAAGTGGACTCAGGCAGTATTTGCCCTTTTGTGATTGGCTTGTTTCATTTACCATAATGTCTTCAAGGTTCATCATGTTCTAGCATGTGGTCAAAATTTCCTCCCTTTTTAAGACTGAATGACACTTCATTGTTCACTGTGTTAGTTTTCTAGGGCTGCCATTATAAATCACTGTAGACCAGGTGGCTGAAACAAATCTATTTTCACAGAGCTCTGGAAATGAAAATCCCAAGATCAAGGTGTCAGCAAGTTTAGGCTTTTCTTGAGTCCCCTCTCCTTGGCTTGCAGATGGCCACTTTCTCACTGTGTCCTGACATAGTCATCTCTCTGCTGCAGTTTACCAGTCTCCTCTTTTTATAAAGACATCAGTCATGTGGGACCAGGGCCTACCCACAAGACCTTGTTTTACCTTAATCACCTCTTTAAAAGCCCTACCTCCAAATTGTCACATTCTGAGATAATAGAGTGAGTACTTCAACACATGAGTTTGGGGGGAAGGGCACAATTCAGTCCATAACACCCATTGTACAGTTATCAAAATCAGAAGATTAGCATTGATACCATTATGTTATGTATTCTACAGACTTTGTTCAAATTTTGCCAATTATTCCAAGAGTGTCATTTTTCTGAATGAGAATCTAGTCTAGGATCACACATTGAATCTTTCACCATTAGTAAAGCTGGTATCTGCCAGGCTCCTTCACTGTATTATTTTTCCTTGTAATGAGTAAGTATCTTAAGGGGAGATACTTTGAGACCATATAAACAGCTTGTTTCTCATACTTTTGTCTACGAATTTTGGCTTCCATTGATAAGTCTTGACTGAATAATTGTTACTCAGATGTTTACTAAATGCTGATTTCCTAGTAAGATTTCTACATTATCAATTGGAGTCTAAGTCAAGGAGGATCTTTCCTTTCTCCACCATTTATGTATCTCTTCAATTATTTATATCTCTGTGGACTTATGGATTTTTATTTCACTCTATTTTGCTCAAATTGTTCTGGATTTGTTCGTTGTAGCTTATTCAATTGGCTTCAGTGTCTTTTTGATATGGCTCTATCACTTTTCAAGCATTTCGTAATCTCTGTCCCCATAAAGTGTTCTGGGGTTCATCTTATATCCTCCCTGCCCAAACTTTGAACATCTTTACTGGTGGTTCAGACTGTGAAGAATCCGCCTGCAACGCGGGAGACCCAGATTTGATCCCTGGGTTGGGAAGATCCCCTGGAGAAGGGAATGGCAACCCACTCTGTATTCTTGCCTGGAAATTTTCATGGACAGAGGAGCCTGGTGGGCTACAGTCCATGGGGTCACAAAGAGTCAGACATGACTGAGCGACTAACACACAAAAGCCTTGAGATACGTCCCTGCAAGGAGTCCTGGTTCCTTTTATTAAGAATGAAATTTTATTGAAACAGTTACTTTTATTAGAGGATAGGATTCAGGTATGCTTACTAATGTAGAGATATGATTGACTGTAGTCCTCATCAGTAGATGGAACTATAATGTGTTTGCACACACACACACCCCATAACTATTTTTATTTCTATTTGTATATATTCTTAAGTCCTTGAATTTATATTAATTCCTCCAATTTCAGTTCAGCTCCTCAAGGCTTATTCTAGCCTTCCCCTCCTCCTGATTTGCAACTTTTTTCTCTGACAAAGAGCAACCTAGCTCTTATTATTCATAATATATATGCTGATTCATACGCTATTCATGAAGTAGTTTCAGAACTGCTAACCCATAACCCTATAGAAAACAAACCTACCAACTAAAAGTACAATATTTGTATAGTTTTTTTCTTTTCTAATTAGTGTTAGGTTATGTAGTCAAACCACTGTTTCTCAAAGTTACATTGGTCAGTTATTCACCACCACCACATCATCAGTGTGGTTTGTCACTGGTAATAGAGTTTGGCTCATCCTTTTTCTGTTAATATTTCTTTTGGCATCTCCTTCCTCACCATTCACTTTAGTTAAATATCTGTATTTTGATTATGTGAGAGATTGAATAGTTCTAAGTTACAAACTGTGTAATTTTTTTACTCCAGGAATGTTATCCCCCAATTTCCACCACATTCCTGTTTTTCATCCTGTTTCTACCCACTATCTGTGGGTAACCAAAATTGTTAGTTTTCAGTTCATCCTATTTTTAAAAATAAGTACATTCATATATATTTTCTTATTTTTCCTGTCTTATACTCAAAGTAGCATACAGTAGACACTGAATATATTGCTTCTATTCACCTAATATTATACCCTAAAAATTACTCTATATTAGTTCATAGATAATGTCCTCATTGTTTTTACAGATACATGGTAATATTACATTGTGTGCATGTACCATAATTTATTCAGTCACTTTGCTACATTTGTTTCCAATACTGTACTATTACAAACAATTCTGCAATGAATAATCTTGCATGTGTATATATTGCTAAGGGTATGTCTTTAGGGTAAATTTCTACAACTGCTTATAGCAATTGCTTTAACTCTTTGGCTGGGTCAATAGTATTACTGGATCTGGACTTGGATCTGCTTGCCTTTGAGCAGTAAAATCAATCTGCTGACACCAGATTGTGGTGAAGGAAATTGCAGCATTTATTAGTTGGTGCTGAGCAAGAAGAAAGAGCAGTTCGTGTTCAAAAGACTCAACCCCTCTATGGCTTTCGGGGAAATTTGTTTAAAGACAGAGTGAGGGAGGGGGCTGCAGGTGTGTGGACAGCTCATGCACGTTTCTCAAATGGGTTGGCATCAAAGTGAGGTCTCAAGTATGTCCAGTCTTCTGGTTTCAATCTGCCTGGTGTCTAAGTGCTTGTGGTCAACAGTTTTCATCTGTTTCCTGTAAAAAACAACTTAGGAATGGACGTAAGATGTATCTACATCTTCAGGGAACTGGGAGCTCTGTGATTCTGCTATGCAACTGGTTTATAATTTAAATTGCTACCTGTTTCTCAGCCCAGTAAGTATTCTTTGTTTCAACCTCTTCACATTTTGTAATCATTAACTCTTAAGCCAACCTTTTGAAACTCAGGGAAGGCCTGGGAGTCTAAAGCAAAAGCCTTTTACTGCAAAGGAAAGGACACAGGGGCTTGTAGGGAGTTTCAATATACCGTTTTCTTTGATATTTCTCAGTCTTGAGGGAAAGAGGTTCAGGACAAAAAAGGGAATAAAATTTTGAATAGAGAGGTTAATGATAAACTGAGCAGAGGAACTCTGTTTCAACAGGTAACTGCATATGTATTTTTAAATTATGTAAACCAAAATTCTTCTCCAGAAGACTGGCTCTAGTTTATATTCCCATCAGCAGTGTATGAGAGTGCCTCTTTCTACAGAGCAACACCAACAAAATATCTCTCTCTTTTTTTTTTAACTTTTACACTGGATGAGAGTGATATATTCAGTGTAATTTAATTTTCATTAACTTGTATTTCATAAAATCTAATTATGAGTGAAATTGAACATCTTTTCATTTACTTGAGGGTCATTATATATTTTTTGTCAATTGTTTATTCATATCTTGCCAATATTTTAATCAGAGTTTTGTGCCTCTCCTTAATTTGTATGAGTCACTTATACATTATCAATAGAAATACTAGCTTTAATCTGTTATATATCTGATGTATTCCCTCTTGACTTTGGTTGTTGTGGCTTTTACCATGAAATTTCTGTTTTAAGTACTCAAATTTATCAGAAAGGTAGATGATTTCAAAAGTATTTAAGAATTACCTTAAATGACTTAAAGTTGCTGCTGCTGCTAAGTTGTTTCAGTCGTGTCCAACTCTGTGCGACCCCAGAGATGGCAGCCCACCAGGCTCCACCATCCCTGGGATTCTCCAGGCAAGAACACTGGAGAGGGTTGCCAACTAAGGTTAAAAAAACCAAGGAAGTCAAGAACTATACAAAGCAAACCAGAATGGGTAACAGAAAATGGATCAGTTTTAGAAATGTGAGTTAATTTCCTTTATGATTTTTATGAGTTTTTTCTGCATATTTACCAGGGTAAACTGGGTCAACATAAACTATACTAAGAGACACCTTGATAAATTTGCATTTTCTATAAATATTTATTGAGTTATGGCCCTGACACTGTCTAGGTGTTCCAAATATAGCAGAACAAAAAAAGACATTTTTCTAATTTTGCAAGGCATGCACTCTTGGCAGTTGCTATTTGCCCTCTGTGAATCTGCTTACTAGAACTTTGTTCCAGGTCAAATTATTTCACCTAACACATAAGAATATGAAGAAATATGATCTTGCTGAAATTTGGATGACTTACCTGGCAGGGCTGAACTGAACCAATTATATTGCCCATACCTTTTATTCTACATATATACTTAGAACATCTAATACATCTTAATCATGACTGTTCCAGGAGAGGGGCTTCCCCAGTGGCTCAGTGTAAAGAATCCACCTGCCAATGCAGGAGATGCTGGTTTGCTCCCTGGGTCAGAAAGATTCCCTGGAGAAGAAATGGCAACCCACTCTAGTATTCTCGCTTAGGCAATCCCATGGACATAGGTGCCTGGTGGACTATGAGGTCACAAAAGAGTCAGATACAACTTAGCAACTAAACCACAACAATTCTAAGAGAAGCATTTTCAGTACACCCATGAGAGTACAAAAGGATGAATGGAACTGATAAAGTGGAAATTAAAACTCATCTGGGTAAGTCAGCAACAGACCCAAAGCAGGACTGATGACCTCATATTCTCGGGATCTCCACTTCATGACTAGACCACACAGCATGACAATTTGACGTCCTTGTCTTGTGTTGAGACATCCATAAAATTCATGGAATAGTGAAAAATTGCTTGAGACATCAGGCTATATTTACCCTAAATAGCTGCGTGTCTCTCAACCCTTGAATTTAAGCTAGTTAACTTCTGGGACATAGACCAATTAGTTATCACAGACCTTTCAACCTTTGAGCTAGAAGATTCTGTACAGTCCCTCTACTGTTACCTCCCATAGTGCAGTGGCCTGGAGAGGTGAAGAGGTCACAGAATCTCAGAGGTCCTGAGATCACAGCTGGTTAATTACTTCAGAGTCTTCTACTCTGTGGTTCCTAGGCACCTCATCTTCATCTCAGGCTATTTCCCCCTGTTCTCTGTACTCTGGCTGGTTACAGCCTCCCTTATTTCCATCTACCCATGATGCTTTCCTTTGCCGCTAAGACTTTGCACGTGCTTTCCCCACTACTGGGATTAATTCCTTGATGGCTCAGATGTTAAAGTGTCTGACTACAATGTGGGAGACCCGGGTTCAATCCCTGGGTTGGGAAGATCTCCTGGAGAAGGCAAAGGCAACCCACTCCAGTATTCTTGCCTGGAAAACCCCATGGACGAAGGAGCCTGGTAGTTCCATGGGGTTGCAAAGAGCCATACACGACTGAGCGACTTCACTTTCACTTTCTTTGGATTAATTCTCCTTTATCTCCCTCTGGACAACTCTCACTTAATTTTCTGATCTCAGCTTATCCCTTAGACTTAGTAAAGTCTTCTCTTCTGTGTCCTCATAGTACCCTTTATATCCCCCTTGGAAATTCTTATCACACTTGGAATTGCATGTTTTAATGCTTATCTTTCCCCACTTCCTGAGTTAGTAAGCCTTTTCTGTCTTATTCCCCACTATATCCCCAAATCCTAGCCCAACATTTTTGGATGTAGTAATTACTCAATAAATGTTTTCCATTGAATGGAAACTCAAAAGATTGAATGGAAACTTTCTGAATGAAACTCAGATTTAGTTTTCTTGGTTCCCAGTGTGACACTATTTCCACATTATAGTCCTGTCTCCTGACTAAACATTCTTTTCCTTTGGCGGTATTAAGGGACACTGACAAGGATTGAGTATTTTCTCTGAGGTCATATGATCATTTGTGTTACTTAAAAAGAACCTGATGGAAGAAAGCTATTTGAGAGATTAGAGTGACTCAAAGTTAGATGGATGAAGCTTCACATGAGATAACAATGTCAGCAGGACAATTTTTCAGTTTATAGGACAAAAATACACATTTGGTTTGGTCAAATTCTGTATCGCAGCAAATGTCATCCTAGATTATCCAGCCAGCAAGATCAGCCCATCAATCCTGACATTTACTGGTTTGAGAGTTTACCCTTATAGCCAAAGTTTCTGTGAATTCAAGAATACTTAGGTAAATTCAAAGAAACTTTAATTTGTTTATACAGATGAATAAATAAATAAGTCAAATATTCTTCCCTAAGTCTCATAAATGTTTAAACTGGAAAATGAAATTTTAAGTAGACTATTTCTTGATATATTTTTCTATTTGGTTTTACTTTGCATTAAAGTCATAAGTAATAAGAGTTAAAAAGAATGGATCTTAGAGATTATTCCATTCTTGAGTGCATTTTAGAGTGAAACAGGTCCTAAAAAATTAAGTGACAGTGCCTATGGTCACATAGATACTGGTAGAATCATGTTATTTGTCTTTCCCCTCAAAATGCTGCTGCTGCTGGTGGGATATGTTTGTGTGTGTGTAGGAACATGCTTGGATTTAGATGTACAGAAAGGCAAAATCTTAAAAAGGAAGGTGTATAATTTACTTATAGGTTCATATAGACCAAAATCACTGCAGATGGTGATTGCAGCAATGAAAGATGCTTACTCCTTGGAAGGAAAGTTATGACCAACCTAGATAGCATATTAAAAAGCAGAGACATTACTTTGCCAACAAAGGTCCATCTAGTCAAGGCTATGGTTTTTCCAGTGGTCAAGTATGGATGTGAGAGTTGGACTGTGAAGAAAGCTGAGTGCCGAAGAATTGGTGCTTTTGAACTGTGGTGTTGGAGAAGACTCTTGAGAGTCCCTTGGACTGCAAGGAGATCCAACCACTCCATCATAAAGGAGATCAGCCCTGGGATTTCTTTGGAAGGAATGATGCTAAAGCTGAAACTCCAGTACTTTGGCCACCTCATGCGAAGAGTTGACTCATTGGAAAAGACTCTGATGCTGGGAGGGATTGGTGGCAGGAGGAGAAGGGGACGACAGAGGATGAGATGTCTGGATCGCATCACCTGCTCGATAGACGTGAGTCTGAGTGAACTCCGGGAGTTGGTGATGGACAGGGAGGCCTGGCATGCTGCAATCCATGGGGTCGCAAAGAGTTGGACATGACTGAGTGACTGAACTGAACTGAACTGATAGACACATACTCATGAATGGAAAAAAAATAAACAACACCTGTGGCTCCAGACTAACATGAGCCATTTGATCTTGTAGGAAGCATCAGAGAGAAAGCTAAGGTCATAAAGGATGCTTGTAACCCATTAGTTTCTTTTGGTGAAATGTTCAGAAAACCGAATCAGGAAAGAGAGAAAACCGAATCATGTCATGTTGGAAATTATCCTACATTTTCTTTAGGAAAAAAATCCACTTCATTTTATTTTCACAAAGTGCTCTGTTAACTTGATTCTGTTGGGTGGAGGGGTGGGAAGAATTTTGATGGTTGTTGTTCAGGCGCCAAGTCATGTCTCTTTCTTTGTGACCCCATGAAGTGCAGCACGCCAAGCTTCCCTGTCCTTCACTATCTCCTGGAGTTTCCTCAAACTCAAGTCCAAGAGTTGGTGATGCCATACAACCATCTCATCCTCTGCCACCCCCTTCTCCTCCTGCCCCTAATCTTTCCCAGCATCAGGGACTTTTCCAGTGAGTCAGCTTTTCACATCAGGTGGCCAAAGTACTAGAGCTTCAGTTTCAACATCAGTCCTTGCAATGAATATTCAGGGTTGATTTCCTTTAGAGTTGACTGGTTTGATCTCCTTGCAGTCCAAGGGACTCTCAAGAGTCTTCTCCAGCACCACAATTTGAAAGCATTAATTCTCTGACACTCAGCCTTCTTTATGGTCCAACTCTTACATCCATACATGACTACTGAAAAAACCATAGCTTTGATTATACGGACCTTTGTTGGTAAAATGATGTCTCTGCTTTTAGACCTACACTGTCTAGGTTTGTCATAAGGAATCTTTCATACAAGCAGCCATTGGCCCTAATCATAATTTAGATAATATTCAATTCTCTAAAAGCACTTTTGCAGCCATTGCAGGACTTTATTGATTTGGAATGTGTTTTAGCAAGCCCTGAGGTTTCCCTTTGATTTACAAACTCCTCCTTGGTAGAGAGCATAATTCAAGAGTGGTAATAAGATTTCTGAGGGGATAATCAGTCTAGAAGTCAGGATAATCTGTTGGCTTATTTATGTAGCACTTTGCAAATACGATAAGAAGATAAAGGATACTAACATCTTCAGTGTTGATAACATTGTTATTAAAGCAGCAAACATTATTCTCCTTGTCCCCAGTTATCTGCTGCAAGCATAAATAGGACTTTTATCCACTGGTCACTTGTTTAACTAGAGGTATATTTTCATTCTAATTGAAACTTAAATCTATAAAATTTGTCCTACTCATTAGAATCACCATTCTCCCCATTGTTTGGGCCTTCTGAGCCTTCATCTCATTTAGAAAATGACTGCCAAGGTCACTGCAGCAGGACTCGAGCAGCACTACTGAATAGAACTTCTGTGATGAAGGAAACATTTGGTATCTGCACCAGCTGGTATGGTACACATCCCACTAGACATGTGGGACGAGCACTTGAAATGTATTGTTGCTGAGAAATTCAACTTTTTGTTTTATTTATACTTAAATTTAGTGACCACTTTATTAGATGGTACAGGGACTAAGCACTCATCTCACATGCCAGTAAAGTAATGCTCAAAATTCTCCAAGCCAGGCTTCAGCAATACGTGAACCGTGAACTTACTGATGTTCAAGCTGGTTTTAGAAAAGGCAGAGGAACCAGAGATCAAATTGCCAACATCCACTGGATCATGAAAAAGCAAGAGAGTTCCAGAAAAACATCTATTTCTGCTTTATTGACTATGCCAAAGCCTTTGACTGTGTGGATTACAATAAACTGTGGAAAATTCTGAAAGAGATGGGAATACCAGACCACCTGACCTGCCTCTTCAGAAACCTGTATGCAAGTCAGGAAGCAACAGTTAGAACTGGACATGGAACAACAGACTGGTCCCAAATAGGAAAAGGAGTACGTCATGGCTGTATATTGTCACCCTGCTTATTTAACTTACATGCAGAGTACATCATGAGAAACGCTGGGCTGGAAGAAGCACAAGCTGGAATCAAGA
Source organism: Oryx dammah (assembly GCF_014754425.2). Lineage (NCBI taxonomy): Eukaryota > Metazoa > Chordata > Mammalia > Artiodactyla > Bovidae > Oryx > Oryx dammah. The sequence continues at coordinate 17,940,134 of NW_024070205.1, forward strand.
TTGCCAGGAGAAATCTCAATAATCTCAGATATGCAGATGACACCACCCTTATGGCAGAAAGTGAAGAGGAACTAAAAAGCCTCTTGATGAAAGTGAAAGTGGAGAGTGAAAAACTTGGCCTAAAGCTCAACATTCAGAAAACGAAGATCATGGCATCTGGTCCCATCACTTCATGGGAAATAGATGGGGAAACAGTGGAAACCGTGTCAGACTTTATTTTTAGGGGGTCCAAAATCACTGCAATGGTGATTGCAGCCATGAAATTAAAAGACGTTTACTCCTTGGAAGAAAAGTTATGACCAACCTAGATAGCATATGCAAAAGCAGAGACATTACTTTGCCGACTAAGGTCCATCTAGTCAAGGCTATGGTTTCTCGTGTGGTCATATATGGATGTGAGAGTTGGACTGTGAAGGCTGAGTGCCGAATAATTGATGCTTTTGAACTGTGGTGTTGGAGAAGACTCTTGAGAGTCCCTTTGACTGCAAGGAGATCCAACCAGTCCATTCTGAAGGAGATCAGCCCTGGGATTTCTTTGGAAGGAATGATGCTAAAGCTGAAACTCCAGTACTTTGGTCACCTCATGCGAAGAGTTGACTCGTTGGAAAAGACTCTGATGCTGGGAGGGATTGGTGGCAGGAGGAGAAGGGGACGACAGAGGATGAGATGCCTGGATGGCATCACTGACTCGATGGACGTGAGTCTGAGTGAACTCCGGGAGTTGGTGATGGACAGGGAGGCCTGGCGTGCTGCGATTCATGGGGTCACAAAGAGTCTGAAACGACTGAGCGAGTGAACTGAACTGAACTGGCCAGAAGCCATTCTTGCTGTTCCAACCTAACTATAACGTATACTGGGAAAGGTAGTCTTTTGTGTCAAGAAGAGGGAAACAGGATTGGTGAGTACCTAGCAAGCCTCTGCCATAGGCTACCAGTCTGACCGTGGAAGTCTTTTTCACTCCTCCTTTCACACACAGGACATGCACACCAAGGGGGCCACTCAAAGCCCCCTGCTCTCTGCTTAAAGCTCAGGAACCCAATTTTATGTATCCATTTCCACCAAGTCCACATGTTGGTTTTCTTAGCTTGGCAATTGATGAGATCAAGTTATATGCTTTTCCCCATTCCCTATCCCTCCACACACAAACAGAACACTCTGATGGGACTGGACTGGGATAGCCACGATAAACAGCCATTAAGAACCAACAAGGACCTATTGTACAGCACATGGAACTCTGCTCAGTGTTATGTAGCAGCCTGGATGGGAGGGGAGTTTGGGGGATCATGGGCACATGTATATGTATGGCTAGCCCTTTTGCTGTCTATCTGAAACAGCCACAACTTTGTTAATTGGCTATGAGTTCAGTTCAGTCTCTCAGTTGTGTCTGACTCTTTGCGACCCCATGGACTGCAGCACGCCAGGCTTCCTTGTCCATCACCAACTCCTGGAGCTTACTCAAACTCACATCCATCAAGTCGGTGATGTCATCCAACCATCTCATCCTCTGTTGTCCCCTTCTCCTCCTGCCTTCAATCCTCAATACAAAATAAAAAGTTGTTTAAAAAAGTGGTGATGGGGGAGAGAGTGGAGCAATTCTGAGACATATTGGGTAGGTGTCATTAAGTCACCTGTCCTTGGGGTGGAGTGGTTCCTTTATTATATTGATTCTGGGAACAATTCTTTTATTCATTGTTCTCTGTGGCTCCCGGTTCTTTGAGATAGCTCACTGGTCTATAGTGTTTCTTAATATATAAAATGCTCTTTAGGGGAATTGTGTAGCTTATAAAGCATGTTATGTATATTTACGGAAGTCTTAAAGATTGTTTTTAAATTTTGAACAATCAAATACTTTTAAAATCCACATTCATGGTTTCTTGCTGCTACTGCTAAGTCGCTTCAGTCGTGTCCGACTCTGTGCAACCCCATAGACGGCAGCCCACCAGGCTCCACCGTCCCTGGGATTCTCCAGGCAAGAACACTGGAGTGAGTTGCCATTTCCTTCTCCAATGCATGAAAGTGAAAAGTGAAAGTGAAGCCGCTCAGTCGTGTCCGACTTTTAGCGACCCCATAGACGGCAGCCCACCAGGCTCCTCCGTCCATGGGATTTTCCAGGCAAGAGTACATGGTTTCTTAGGAAACATAATTCCCTCAAAAACATAGTGGGCTTCTAATCTATTTCAATTCCATCTCTTTTGTGAGAAAACATACCCAGATTTCTCCTGAAACATAGTTCTCAGATATGGTTTTGAAAATCATTGTTTCTTTACCTCCATGCCTCTGTGTCTCAACTTAAACATGGCTAAAATATGAGTATCATGAAACCACTTGGAACTTTTAATCTGATCTTTTCCCTATTCATTTTTATCAGTTGAGAAGTTTTACAAGGGTTTTGTTTTCAGAGGCTTCAAAAATCCCATCTCTAACAGTTCAGAGTTAGAAGCAACCAGATTTTACAATCCTACAAAGCCCTGGATTTCTAGACTTACTATTCATTTTATTTCTGCTTGCAAACAAGCTGATTCTTTTATGAATTCATCCCTTTTTTGGGTAATACCTCATCAAAAGCAACCAAGAGTGTCCAATAAATACTGGTAGCATCCTGTTTTCCAAATTCTTCCCTAAAGCTAAGAGGTCGTTAGACACGTGATCTGACATCCAGGTTATAGCACTGTATTTCAAGTTCTAGTGTTTCATCAAGTGTATGACACTTGTTTAATATAATCTTTTTAGCCTCCAACAATGGTTTGCTTGTCACTCAATGCTGATTTTTTAGGGTCTGGCACAAATTCTGGGCTTTTGCTTTTAGTAGCATCCCAATTCAAGATACCAATTTCTGTGTTAGAGGAATTCATGCTATCTGCTCTAAGAACCACAAGATTCATTTCTTCCTTATACTCTTATCTAATGAAGGTCAGTTGGTAAACGAAGTTGGTGACGAATCTGCCTGCATAGGAGACACAAGAGATGTGGATTTGATCCCTGGGTCATGAAGATCCCCTGGAAGAGGAAGTGGCAACCCACTCCAGTATTCTTGCCTGGAAAATTCCACTGATAGAGGAGCCTGTGCTACAGTCCATGGGGTCACAGAAAATCGGACACAACTGAGCACGCATACACCATGAAGATCAGGGGCTCTCTGCTTGGCAGTGACCATAGGACTCAGGACCTTTGTGTCCCGTGAAACTGCTATTTAAACATGTTGCTTCCAAGAGCACCATAGAAAGAGAAAAGGGTGGGGCAGGTGGGTCACAGATTGTGTAGGGACTTTTATAGCCAACCTGGAAGTGATGTACATCACTTATATCCACATCCTATTAACCAGAATCTGGTGCCCTTAATCTATTTCAGAGGAGGCTGGGAAATGTAACATTTCTCTATGCATAAAAAGTTGGATTGGTGAGCTCCCAGCTGCTGCTGCTAAGTCGCTTCAGTCGTATCCGACTCTGGGCGACCCCATAGACGGCAGCCCACCAGGCTCCCCCGTCCCTGGGATTCTCCAGGCAAGAACGCTGGAGTGGGTTGCCATTACCTTCTCCAATGGATGAAAGTGAAAACTGAGAGTGAAGTCGCTCAGTTGTGTCCAACTCAGCGACCCCATGGTTGCCAGACTTCCAAACTAATCTGCCACACTAAGGATGGCAGGCTCTTTATCACTGTTACCTTTTCAGTTCTCACAACAACCTTATGTAGAAGGTATTATCCCCGTTTTATAGGTAGGAACTAGATTGTTGCCTAAAATTAAGAGTTTCCATTGAAAGGTAACATCAGGGAAGACCAGCTAACTGGCTGCCATTTAACCAGGTGACCTCACCTCAGTCCAGATTTTGGTCATCAGTTTTAGCCCCTGAAAATGGTTTGGGGTTTCTGAGAATGAGTTGAATACTCAGGAGTAGCTTTATATTAACTACACCTACAGGAATCACTATGTGCATCAGTACTTGTTAACTTATGAAAAGAAATACAGTTGTCCCTTGAACACCATGGGGTTAAACTGCAAGGGTCCCCTTACACGTGGATTCTTTTCAGTAGTGAATATTGCAGTACTACACGATCCCTGGTTGGTTGAATCTGCAGATATGGAGGAACCATTGGTATGGAGGGACAACTGTAATTTATATGAATTTTCAACTGTGCAGAGAGTCAGCACCCCTAAATCCCACACTGTTTAAGGGTCAACTGTATAATTGTCACATGGGCTAGAATTTCATGTGGCTGTGATGTGCTCTTTCTTCTAAAGTCTGTTGATACTCAGGAATGAGTGATGGAGGGATGTCAGGATCATTTGGAGAGGACTTCAACATATATATATGGTTTCTTGCCTTCTCTCTCTCTATTATTATGTTCCCATACTTCCTGCAAAGCTCCCTACGTGATTTTCAGACAACCTTCCTACTGTCTTTCTTTCTCCACTTTGACCCCATCCACGATAAATAGGCAAATCTTTAGGAAAACTACGTTCTCCATGAACAGGCAAACAGAACAAAGGTATGTATTGAGATGAGATTCTGCTCCCCAAATAGAAATAATAGGAAAGTTGCAAAAATTATTTTAAGGCAAAGAAATGTGGAAGCAGTAGGGACTCAATAGCGTAAAATTCTGGAGGGAGAAAGACCAGTACCTATATGAGCTGAAGTTGGCATCATTTTATTTCCTGGAGGCATTTGACAAATCTGGAAAAGGACTAGATACCAGACTTGGCCCAGGCAGGCCTGGCTACTGGGGAAAACTGGAATTAGCAGTTCTTAGTTTTGTCTTTGGTTTTCAACAGGCTAACTATATGTGCTTTGATTGGCTTTTTTTGTATTCATCCTCTTGGGAGATTGCAGAATATTTTTAATCATTCAAAAGATTCTGATCCTTTATCTCTTCAGTTGTTAGGTCTACCCTAGTCTCTCTCTCCTCTCCTTCTGGGACTTATATCTATGATGTCTGTGTGTGTGTGTGCGTGCGTGCACGTGCACACACGCTCAGTCATGTCTGACTCTGCAACTCCATGAACTGTAGCCCATCAGGCTTCTTTGTCCATAATTTTCCAGGCAAGAATACTGGAGCAGGTTGCCATTTCCTCCTCCAGGGTATCTTCCTGACTCAGGGATCAAACCCCCATCTCTGTGTCTCTTGCATTGGCAGGCAGATTCTTTATCACTGCACCACCTGGGAAGCATATCTATGATAGACTATTTATTTTTACTGTGTTCAATACATTATACTTCCCTGGTAGCTCAGATGGTAAAGTGCCTGCCTGCAATGCAGGAGACCTGGGATTGATCCCTGGGTCAAGAAGATCCCCTGGAGAAGGAAATGGCATCCCATTCCAGTACTCTTGCTGGAAAATCCCATGGACAGAGGAGCCTTGTAGGTTATAGTCCATGGGGTCGCAAAGAGTCGGACATGATTGAGTGACTTCACTTTAATGCATGTATTACTCTCTTCTGTTTTCTTCTTTCTATTCTGCCTTCACTATTCTACCTTCTCCTGTGTCCAGTCTGCTGTTGAAATAAAATAGTTTCAGGGAGGCTGAGGGGAAATCAGAGAGAAGTCTTTTACAGTTTGGTGGTAAAATACATAAAGTTTACTATGTTAACAATTTTTAAGTTTACACCTGGTGGCATTAAGTACGTTCTTATTGTTGTATAACCACTGATATTAATACCATCCATCTAGAACACTATTTACCTTACAAAACTTAAAGTCTATACCTATTAAACAAGAACTCTCCATTTTTCTTTCCCCCAGCCTCTGGCAACCATCATTCTATAGTTTCTGTAGCCTCATCTAAGTGAAATCATACAGTATTTCTGTATGTGACTGGCTTATTTCACTTAGGATGATATACTCAAGGTTCATTTACATTGAACTGTATATTAGAATTTCCTTAATTTTTAAGGCTGAATAATATTCTGTTACATGTATATATCCATTCATCTATCAATGGACATTTAGGTTGCTTCTACTTTCTAGCTATTGTGAATAATGTTGCTATAAAGATAGTGCACAAATATCTCTTTGAGACTCTGCTTTTAATTCTTTTGAATGTATACCCAGTGGTGGAATTGCTGGATCTTATGGTAAATCTATTTTTAACTCTTTGAGGTACCACCTTAGCGTTTCCCACAGTGACTGCACCATTTTACATTTCAACGAACAGTCCACAAGTGTTCTAATTCTTCCACGTGGTGTTTTTGTTGTTGCAAAGTCACTTCAGTCATGTCCAACTCTGCATGACCCTATGGACTGTAGCCCACTAGGCTCCTCTATCTATGGGATTCTCCAGGCAAGAATATTGGAGGGGGTTGCCATGCCCTCCTGCAGGGCTCTTCCTAACCCAGGGGTCAAACCCACATCTCTGATGTCTCCTGTATTGGCAGGAGGGTTCTTTATCACTGGCGCCACCTGGAAAGCTTCTGTTTAATATTTATGCCTTTCCTAATGAGTCTGAGGTGCTATCACATTGTAGTTTTTATTTACATCACCCTTTTACATCCCCCTAATGATTAGTGATGTTGCATATTTTTAATTGTGGTTATTGGTTGTTTGTTTATCTTCTTTGGATAAATGCATATTCAAGTAAGTACCTTACCTATTTTTAATTGGTTTTTTAGTTATTGTTATTCAGTTTTAGGAATTCTCTATGAATTCTGGATACTGATCCCTTATCAGATATTTGATTCAAATATTTCCTCCCAATCTGTAGATTGCCTTTTTACCCTGTTGATAGTATTTTTTGATGTATAATTTTTTTAAAAAAAATTACAATATTCAGTTTGTCTGTTTTTTCTTTTATTGTCTATGTCTTTGTTGTCATATGTTAGATCATTGCTAAATTAGTTTTTTAAGATTTTGTCCTATGTTTCTTTCAAGAATTTTAGAGTTTAGGGCCTGTATTTTGCTCATGAATCCATTTTGAATTAATTTGAGTTTATGAAATTAGTTAAGGATCTAACTATATTCTGCATGCAGATATCCAGTTTTTCCAGAACCATTTGTTGAAAAGACTGTATTTTCACCCATTTAATGGTCTTGACACCTTTGTTGAAACTCACTTGACCACTTTACATATACCAGGATGTTTTTGTCTGGACTCTCTGTTCTATTCCATAAGTCTGTATGTCTGAACTTATGTCAGTACATTCTGGTTACTCTAGCTTTGTGATAAGTTGTGAAATCAGGAACTGTGAGTCACTATCTTCTTTGTTCTTTTTCAGGATTGTTTTGGCTTTTTAGGGGTCCCTTAAGTTTCCATATAAATTTTATAATTTCTTTATTTCTGCAAAACAGATAATTGGGATTTTAATAGGAAAGCCATTAAATCTGTAGATCACTTTGGGTAGTAGTAACATCCCAATTTGGAGAAGGAAATGGCAACCCACTCCAGTATTCTTGCCCGGAGAATCCCGTGGATGGAGGAGCCTGGTGGGCTGCTGTTCATGGAGTTGCACAGAGTCGGACATGACTGAAGCGACTTAGCATGCAGGCATGCATTGGAGAAGGACATGGCAACCCACTCCAGTGTTCTTGCCTGGAGAATCCCAGGGACAGAGGAGTCTGGTGGGCTGCCATCTATAGGGTCGCACAGAGTCGGACACGACTGAAGTGACTTAGCAGCAGCAACATCTTAATATTTAGTCTTCCAGTCAACAAACATGGAATGTCTTACCGTTTATTTATATCTTCTTTAATTTCTTTTAGAAATTTTTTTCATTGTACACGCCTTTTGATTCCTTAGTTAATTCATATTTTTTTGTACCGTAAGTTACAGTAAATGGAATTGTTTTCTTAATTTCCTTTTCAGATTGTTGTTAGTGTATAGAAATGCAACTGTTATTTGTATGTTGACTTCATGTCCTGCTACTTTGCTGAATTTGTTTATTAGTTCTAACAGGGTTTTTTTTGGGAGGGGAGAATCTGTAGGATTTTCTGTGTATGAGACTATATTATCTGAACAGAAATTATTTTACTCCTTCCTTTCCAATTTGGATGCATTTTATTTCCTTTTATCACCTCATTGCTCTGACAAAAACTTCGAGTATGATGTTGAATAGAGTGAAGACAGTGGGAATCCTTGCCTTATTCCCGATCTTAGAAGAAAAGCTCTTGGTTTTACATCATTCAGTATGAAATTCACTGTGGATTTTTCATATATGCTTCTATTACATTGAGCTAGGTTCCTTTGGTTCTTAATTTGTGTTTTTTTAATCATGAAAAACAGTTTTGAATTTTGCCAAATGCTTTTTCTACAGCAGTTGAGATAATCATGTTTTTTTTTTTCCCCTTGATTATGTTAATATGGTGTATCACTCTGAGATTTTCTTCTGTTTGAACCATCTTTACATTCCAGAAATAAGTCCAACTTGGTCATGGTGTATAATACTTTTAATATACTGCTGAATTTGATTTGCCTAATAGTTTGTTAAGGATTTTTGCACAAATTTTCAAAAGGAACATTGGTCTGTAGTTCTCTTTTTTTGTAGTGTGTTTGTCTTGCATTGCTGTTGGGTTAATACTGGCCTTAGTAAAGAAGTCAGGGAGTATTTCTTCCTCTTTAATTTTTTTGGGAAAGCTTGAGAAGTATTGCTGTTAATGCTACCTTAAATATTTTGTGGAATTCATCATTGAAACCATTAGGTTCAGAGTTTGCTTGGTTGGAAAGTTTTGATTCCTGGTTCCATCCCCTTACTAGTTATAGGTATATTATACTAATATACTAGGATATATACTAGTTATATATATATTCTATTTATATATATATATTTATTCTATTTATATATCTATTCTATTTCTTAGTGATTTATTCTGGATATAATTTGTGTTTCTAGGAATATTCCCTTTCATGTATTTATTCAATTAGTTTGCATACAATTGCTTATAGTACTACTCTCTTATGGTTATTTTTATTTCTATAGAATTGGTGGTAATATCCCCACTTGCATTCCAGATTTTAATAATTTGACTCTTCTGTCTCTTTTTTTTATCCTTAGTACATCTAGCTAAAGTTTGTTAACTTTGCTGGTCTTTTTGAAGAGTCAACTTTTGGTTTCATTGATTTTTTTGTCTTTTATTTTTCTATTCTCAACTTAGTTAATCTCCTCTCTAAGTTTCATTATTTGACTCTACCACCTCTGGGTTGTTTTTCCTTCCTTTTCTACTTCCCTAGGTTGGAAGGTTAGGTTGTTACTTTGAGATGTTTCTTGTTTTCTAATGTACACATTAGTATCCTGTTAGTACTGCATTCATGTGTTCTGTACCCTTGGTAGGTTGTGCTTTTGTTTTCATTCAATTCTAAGTTCTAACTTCTCTTGTGTCTTCTTTCATATGTTGGTTATTTAAAAATGTGTTGTTTGATTTCTACAAGTTTGTGGAGTTTTTTCTTTCGTTATTGATTGCCAACATCATCCTGTTGTAGTCAGAAAAGATATTTTGTATGAGTGTATCTTTTAAAATCAATTGAGACTTAACCTGTGGCCTGACCTATGATCTGTCCTGGAAAATATTCCATGTGTACTCGAGAAGAATTGTGTATTCTGTTCTTGGATGAAGATGTATATGTTAGATCTAATTGACTTATTGTGTTGTAAAGACCTCTATTTCTCTCTTCTGTCTGGTTGCTGTATCCATTATTAACAGTAGGGTATTGAAGTCTCCAGCTATTATTTGTAGAACTGTCTATTTCTCCCTTTAATTCTGTCAGTTTTTGCATTATGTGTTTGATAACCTGTTATTTACAAACAAAGCTAGAGGAGGTTGGAATTCCAGTTGAGCTATTTCAAATCCTGAAAGATGATGCTGTGAAAGTGCTGCACTCAATATACCAGCAAATTTGGAAAACTCAGCAGTGGCCACAGGACTGGAAAAGGTCAGTTTTCATTCCAATCCCAAAGAAAGGCAATGCCAAAGAATGCTCCAACTACTGCACAATTGCACTCATCTCACATGCTAGTAAAGTAATGCTCAAAATTCTCCAAGCTAGGCTTCAGCAATAGGTGAACCGTGAACTCCCTGATGTTCAAGCTGGTTTTAGAAAAGAAAGAGGAACCAGAGATCAAATTGCCAACATCTGCTGGATCATCAAAAAAGCAAAAGAGTTCCAGAAAAACATCTATTTCTGCTTTCTTGACTATGCCAAAGCCTTTGGCTGTGTGGATCACAATAAACTGTGGAAAATTCTGAAAGAGATGGGAATACCAGACCACCTGACCTGCCTCTTCAGAAACCTGTATGCAAGTCAGGAAGCAACAGTTAGAATTGGACATGGAACAACAGACTGGTTCCAAATAGGAAAAGGAGTACGTCATGGCTGTATATTGTCACCCTGCTTATTTAACTTCTATGCAGAGTACCTCATGAGAAACACTGGACTGGAAGAAACACAAGCTGGAATCAAGAATGCCAGGAGAAATATTAATAACCTCAGATATGCAGATAACACCACCCTTATGGCAGAAAGTGAAGAGGAACTAAAAAGCCTCTTGAAGAAAGTGAAAGTGGAGAGTGAAAAAGTTGGCTTAAAGCTCAACATTCAGAAAATGAAGATCATGGCATCTGGTTCCATCACTTCATGGGAAATAGATGGGGAAACAGTGGATACAGTGTCAGGCTTTATCTTTTTGGGCTCCAAAATCACTGCAGATGGTGACTGCAGCCATGAAATTAAAAGACGCTTACTCCTTGGAAGAAAAGTTATGACCAACCTAGATAGCATATTCAAAAGCAGAGACATTACTTTGCCAACAAAGGTCCATCTAGTCAAGGCTATGGTTTTCCCGTGGTCATGTATGGATGTGAGAGTTGGACTGTGAAGAAGGCTGAGTGCCGAACAATTGATGCTTTTGAACTGTGGTGTTGGAGAAGACTCTTGAGAGTCCCTTGGACTGCAAGGAGATCCAACCAGTCCATTCTGAAGGAGATGAGCCTTGGGATTTCTTTGGAAGGAATGATGCTAAAGCTGAAACTCCAGTACTTTGGCCACCTCATGTGAAGAGTTGACTCATTGGAAAAGACTCTGATGCTGGGAGGGATTGGTGGCAGGAGGAGAAGGGGATGACAGAGGATGAGATGGCTGGATGGCATCACGGACTCGATGGACATGAGTTTGAGTGAACTCAGGGCAATGGTGATGGACAGGGAGGCCTGGTGTGCTGCGATTCATGGGGTCGCAAAGAGTCAGACACGACTGAGCAATTGAACTGAACTGATTTATTATATAAATGTTTATAATCATTATATTTTTGCTATGTTGAAGCTTTTATTAATGTATAACATCCTTTGTCTCTTGTATACTTTTCCCCAAGAGTTATTTATTTATTTATGGCTATGCTGGGTCTTTGTTGCTGCACAGGCTTTTCTCTAGTTGCAGCAGGTGGGGGCTACCTCTAGCTGCATATGCAAGCTTCTTATTGCAGTGGCTTCCCTTGTTGTGGAGCATGGGCTCTAAGGTATTCAGGCTCAATAGTTGCAACCTGTGGACTCAGTAGTTGCTGCTCACAAGCTCTTGAGTACTGGCTCAGTAGTTGTGGCTCATGGGTTTAGTTGCTCCTCGGAATGTGGGATCTTCCCAAACCAGGGATCAAACTGGTTGCAAGATTTTTAACCACTGAACTATCAGGGAAGCCCTTGTATACGGTTTTTGATTTAAAGTCTATTTTGTCTGATATTATTATAACCACTCCTGCTCTTTTTTGACTATAATATTTGCACAGAATATCCTTTTCTAGCCTTTCAAACTGTTTGTATCATTTATCTAAAGTAAGTCTGTGCTTGGAGCATGTTTTTTATTCACTCTGCTAATCTATGTCTTTTGATAGAGTTTAGTCTATTTACATTTACAGTAATTACCCCTAGTATTTTCTAATATGCCTTATAGCTTTTTTTGTCCCCAGTCTCCTGCTTTACTGTGTTCTTTTATTTAGTTGATTTTTTTTTGTAGTGAAACATTTAATTTACTTTTTCATTTTTTTGTATGTATTGTCTTAGTATCTTTTCATTTCAACCTGTAAGACTCCCTTTAACACCTTTTTTTTTTTTCAGGAAAAAATATGGTGGTTATAAACTCAGCTTTTGTTCATCTGAATGTATTTATTTCTCCTTCACTTTTGAAAAACAGTTTTCCCAGCTATAAGATTCTTGGTTGATACTTTTAGTCCTTTGACTATATCAGCCCACTGCCTTCTGGCCTCCAAATTTTCAGATGAGAACTATGCTGATAATATAATTGAGGATGCCTTGTATGTAACAAGTTGTTCCTTTCCTCTTGCTGCTTCAAAAATTCTGCCTTTGGCTTTTGACGGTTTGATTATATCTTTGTATGGGTCTCTTTAAGTTCATCCTACTTAGAGTTTGTTTCCTGATGGATGTATTCATGTCTTTCATAAAATTTGGGGCCACTATTTCTTCAAATATTCTCTCTGCTTCTTTCTCTGTCTCTTCTCCTCCTGGAACTTCCACAATGTATATGTTGGTTCATTTCATTTGATAGTGTCTCAAAGGTTTCTCAGGCTCTGTTCACTTTCCTTCTACCTCTTTTCTTTCTGTTCCTCAGATTCAGTAACTTTATAATCCTATAGTCAACTAAGGTTCATTGTTTCTCCAGTCTGCTCAAATCTGCCTTTGAATCCCTCTAGTAAATTTTTCATTTCGGTTATTGTATGTCTCAGTTCTAAATTATTATTTTTTACTTTTTGGTTAGATTTCATATCTCTTTATTGATCTTTCCAATTTGCTCATTATTTTATTGACTTTCTTTTATTGACTTTCTTGTCTTAATGTAGTTCTTTGAGTATTTTTAGAACAGTTTTAAAGTTTTTATCTAGTAGATACAGGATCAGTTCCTTTTCAGAGACAATTCTGTTGGTTTACTTTTTAATTTGAGTGGGTTATATTTTCCTGTCTCTTTGTATGCCTGTGATGTTGTAGTTGGAAAGTGGACATTTGAATCTAATAATGCAGTATTTCTCAAAATGATTCTCTGCCTTCCCCATGGATTGCTGTTTTTGTTGGTTTTGTTCTTTTATTGTTCTAGACTATTTCTGTGTGACAAATCACCTTAGATATAAATGCAAAGTCTTCTCAGGTCTTTTCTGAGCCCGTGTCCTTCCTGGGAATACACAGTGACTTTCCAATTTCCCCTTAAATATTGTTGCTTCAATATCTGCCTCACAAAGGGTAAAACAAAGAAAAAGGAAGGAAAAATGGCACTGACTCTTTATAAATCCCATTGAGTCACTTTAGTCAGAGGAGGAGGAGCTTGCAAAAATCGGGGGATATACAACAATTTAAGCTATCACTTCTTTATTTGCAAATCTCTGATCAGAATCTGCAGTCAAAAGAGCTACCTCACGTTTAGAGGACTGGGTTCTTTTTGCCCACCCTGGCTCCTGCAAACTGTATGCAAGTGACTTCAGGAAAAAAAAAATGGCTGCCTGCCATGGGTTGGAGGAGTGGGGAATGGATAGCTGCTACTGTGTCAAGAACAGAAGTTGACTGAAACTAACTGTAATTTACCATCAAAGACATTTCCTGTAAGTGGCAAGCCTTCAGTCTATACTTTAGTGTTCCACAGTAGTTGCAACACACAGATTCTGCCAATGCTGTTGTTATATAGGTGAGGTTACAGATTTCTGGTGCTTCCTACTCTGCCATCTTCCCAGAATCCTCCTATACTCATTGATTTCAGCATGTTAAACCAACCTCACATTCCTGGAACACCTCACTTGGCCATGATATATTATTTTTTTTCAGTTCAGTTCAGTCGCTCAGTCATGTCCGATTCTTTGCAACCCCATGAATTGCAGCACGCCAGGCCTCCCTGTCCATCACCAACTCCCGGAGTTCACTCAGACTCACGTCCATCAAGTCAGTGATGCCATCCAGCCATCTCATCCTGGGTCATCCCCTTCTCCTCCTGCCACCAATCCCTCCTAGCATCAGAGTCTTTTCCAGTGAGTCAACTCTTTGCATGAGGTGGCCAAAGTACTGGAGTTTCAGCTTTAGCATCATTCCTTCCAAAGAAATCCCAGGGCTGATCTCCTTCAGAATGGACTGGTTGGATCTCCTTGCAGTCCAAGGGACTCTCAAGAGTCTTCTCCAACACCACAGTTCAAACACATCAATTGTTCGGCACTCAGCCTTCTTTACAGTCCAACTCTCACATCCATACATGACCACTGGAAAAACCATAGCCTTGACTAGATGGACCTTAGTTGGCAAAGTAATGTCTCTGCTTTTGAATATGCTATCTAGGTTGGTCATAACTTTTCTTCCAAGGAGTAAGCGTCTTTTAATTTCATGGCTGCAGTCACCATCTCCAGTGATTTTGGAGCCCCCAAAATAAAGTCTGACACTGTTTCCCCATCTATTTCCCATGAAGTGATGGGACCGGATGCCATGATCTTCGTTTTCTGAATGTTGAGCTTTAAGCCAACTTTTTCACTCTCCACTTTCACTTTCATCAAGAGGCTTTTTAGTTCCTCTTCACTTTCTGCCATAAGGGTGGTGTCATCTGCATGTCATATGGCAGCTCTATTTCTAGTTTTTAAAGGAACCTCCAAATTGTTCTCCACAGTGGCTGCACTAATTTACATCCTCATCAACAGTGTAAGGAAGTTCTCTCTCTCCACACCCTCATCAGCATTTATTTTTTTGTAGATTTTTTGATGATGTCCGTTCTGACTACTGTCTCATTGGACTTCCCTGGTGGCTCAAATGGTGAAGAGTTGGCTTGCAATGTGGGAGACCAGGGTTCGATACCTGGGTTGGGAAGATTCCCTGGAGAAGGAAGTAGAAACCCACTCCAGTATTCTTGCCTGGAAAATCCCATGGATGGAGGAGCCTGGCAGACTACAGACCATGGGGTCGCAAAGAGTTGGACATGACTGAGTGACATCACTTCACTACTGTCTCATTGTGGCTTCTTTGTACTTGGATCTGGGGTTTCTTTTTCTTTTTTTTGGTAGGTTTCAGTGGGGGTTTTTTTGGTGGAGTTGAGAAGTTAGTTGTGATTTTGGTGTTTTCATAAGAAAAGACTTAGCTCATGTCCTACTCTACCACCTTGAACTATTCCCTCTGTTTACATTTTTAAATTCTCATTTCTCTGTGTGTATGGTTTTTAAAAATGTCCTTTGATTGTATCTTGAAGTTTACTAATTTTCCTTCTAAGCTTAATCTGCTATTCATTTCATACAGTTTAATTTTTTTACCTGTTTAATTTTTTACCTATTTATTTCCATCTCTAGAAGCTCAGTTTTAGTCATTTATATATTTTGTATGTCTCTTCTTAAGTTTTGAGCACTTGGTACCCAGGTACAATGCTTGCTTTAATGTCCTGGTATGCTAATTCTAATATCTATATCAATTTAGAGTCAATTTCATTTGATTAATTTATTTCCTCACTATGGGTTGCATTTGCCCTGCTTCTTCACACTCTGGCAATTTCTTACTAGATGTCAGATGTTTTGAATTTTACTTTGTGGGATGCTGGATATTTTTATAGTCCCATAAACATTCTTGAGCTTTGTGATGGGTTGTAGTTATGTTACATGAAAATTGTTTGATCTTTTCAAGTTTTGTTGCTAAGATTTATAAGGAAAGACTGGAGCAGTTATCAATCCATGGCTAATTATTCCCTATTAATGATGCAAGAGACTTGTGTCTACAAAGCATCCTTAATTTTTGTTTTTTCAGTCTGGCCATTGTGAATAGACATTATTCCAAGCCCTGTCTGATCACCAGACACCTTGATCTCTAATTATTTCAAATAGGTTTGCCCAGCCTTGAGTAGTTTCCTCATATGCATGTGCTAATCAGTATTCAGCTAAATACTCAAGATTAAATCTTTGTGTTTCTCCCGAGTTCTCTCTCTGTTGTAGCACTTTCCTTTCTGGTACTCTTTTTTTTTTTTTTTAACCAAGTTGAGTTGCCATGGTTTCCTACAAACTCTCCTTGCCTTCTCCTCAGTTCAGGGAGTTCATGATTGCCCTCACATCCCTCCACCCTGCACTATGGCCATCACCTCTCATAGGAATATGATGTTTCCTATATGTCAAGGATCACTTGCCTTCATTCTGATATGTAGTGTCTTGCAAACCTTTGTTTCATATGTTTAGTTCTTTCTTAATTGTTTCAGATGTAAGGTTAGATATGGTTCCTATTATTCCATCTTACAGGGAAGCCAAAGTCCCTATAGCTTCATTTTTTTTTTTAAGAGTAGAAACAGTTTTGCATCGAAAGGAAGAAGAGGAATGGAATTCCAGAAGTCATACTGCCTGTCCTAGAGGAGTTCGCATTCCTCTAGCATGTCTCAGCATCAGAAATTAATTTGGTTTCTCTTTTTCTAGTATATTCTTTAGTATCCAGGCTGGATCAGCCATCTGCCTTTATGTAATGCTTCAGCTTTCTGGGACCATTCTTCCTGGGCGTATACTGTAGGTGGAGAGCAAAATGTACCTAATACTGATAACTGATGACATACCAACACAGTGTTTCACTATAACATAACTCCCAGAGAAAATACTTAGAAAAATTATTTAGAAACATCTCTTTCTGATATTTCTGGACTACACAGGTCTGAATCATGAATGAAAGATCAGACTATTTCATGAGTGTTGTTTTAGTCCCCAGTCTTTGTTCCCTTCCAAATAATAGTTTATACAATGATGATAGTATTTAAGATATATGATCAGAGAAATATATTCATCATTTATTTATCCAGAGATAAATATTTGAGAACCTATTATGTGCCAGGCACCTTCACTCCCTTGGGTTGTATGTGTGTCACTCCTTAGCAGTTTATACCTTATTATTCTTTGCTTTCTGTTAGAATTACATACATTATGATGATCTCTCTTCTGATTTGTGAACTTACTTCATTCAAAGTCCATGCCTTATTTAGCATCTGTATATCCCTTATAGCACTTAACACAGTTTCCAGAATTTAGAAAAACTCAATAAAGGATTTCCATTTGGAATGAACTTTTAAATGTGCAAGTACATTTGCGTTTTTGAGAATGTAGACATATACTCTGTGTATTCCCTACTTACTGACTTGGCAGACTTTCAGACAGCAAACAGTTTTGAATAGATGATATGATTCTTTCTAAAAGTCATTCCTTCTCAGCAGTAACTGCTATGGCTCTGCAAGTTAGATCAAAGCAAGGCACGAGTCCCCCAAGAGGCCCTGGTTATTAAATTTAGGAGAAAAAGTGTTTTCTTTCTTATGAATACTTGTAAGAAGATTGTGCTTGGGAACGATGGTGCTAATCATTTACATCTGTGGGACATAATCATTCCTATGGATGAGCTACAGCTCCATCTGAGGGGTAGTAAGAGAAGTCCAGATATATATATAGATATTACCTGTTTCTCCGAGTAGCTTTTAGTTCAGACTAAATGATAACATATGAGGACTTTAAAAAAAGTTTTCAGCAGAGGTTATTTTCAGCTTTATTTAGACACTATTGACTTATCTACTTAGTTATTTTATAAATCTTACCAGGGCTGTGAACTTTTGGTTTCTGTCTTTATATACTCTTCTGCACACATTCAGGGATGTATCAGTGGATCTTTACGGTCCTGTCAGGCTCACAGGGAAGTCTGGTCTGAATTAAGGTAGAAAGGACTTTGGGAACACCAGGATGGGTTTATTTCTCATAACTAATTTTAAATATATGCAGTTTACAGGTCATATCAGAACCTCGCTCAAGGCACGTAACCCCTTTTGCTTACTAGGTTAGCATAATTATTTTTAGAATAGGTGCTATTTATCTATAGGTCAGTGAGACAAAACTCTTGCTAAAATATCTAATTTTTTATACTTTCAAAGCAATACTAAAGATGAACCAAGATTTGAGGTAAAAGCTGAGGTGGATGTACAGTGCAGAATTTCAGAAAAATGTGAGCAGGGAAAGAACTCCTGAAACCTAAAAAAGGATTCTCATGAGTCTTTGCTGAGCACAAGGCTGCATATTCCATACAAAGCCAGGTAAAGAACACCCAAGAGAATTGTAATCAGAATAATCCCCAGATGTTATACAGGTGAATGAAATGTTTAAGCTGTGACGATGTCTTCAAATTATGTCCGGTCAAATTGGAGAGCCATTGGTGATCACACCAGGGCATTCATGGTAGACCCCACACTTTAGCACTGGGGCTGTGCTATCATAGAGTGAAGACTACTCTAGGCCTGCTCTAGAAAAGCTTAAAGACAGACCTTAAAGAGATCAAACTGATCTATAAATTACCTAACTGCCTGACCAACACTTAAGGAAAGACAGCACAATCCAGACACTCAATACCAAGTATTCACAAAATTCGGCATTCCATAAAAATTACTGAATGCTCCATGAAAAAGGAAAACAACTCACGATTAGAAAAAAATCAGTCAACAGGAACAGAAATGATAGCATTAGGGGGGAAAAAAGGTTGTAAAATAGTTGCTGTAACCATCTTCTAATTTTTAAAGGTGATTACACAGTGAAGATACAAAAACTATCAGTGGAGCTTCAGATAAGAAAAGTAAAATATTTGCAACTAAAATCTCACTGACTGGGATTAACAGAAGATAATAGACCCTCAGTGTCCTATGGAAAATAATTAGTAGTCTAACATATGTATAAATGGAGAAAGAGTATGTGAGAAGGAAAGGTAGAAAAAATACTTGAAAAAATAGATGAATAATCATATAAATAATTAAACAGCACTTATTCTAAATAATAATAATATAATTATTATACAATATTTATAATTATTGTATATTTGTATATATACAGATATCTGAACTGAGACACAGAGATTGTCAGATTTGATTTTAAAAAACAAAGCAAGACCCAACTATATGCTTTTTACAAAATATTCATTTTTAATAAAAAGACATGGATATGTTAAGGAAGAGATGTGAACTCTACACAAAACTTTTCAGAAGACGGTGAAGGAAGGCAGGCTTCCTAATTCATTTGATAAGATTTGCGTTAATCTCATTCCAAAATACTACCAAAAGGGCTAGCTTAGGGAGGGAGTGGAAGCTCTGTGCCCTTCTTCATACCTCGCCCTACACATCTCTTCCATCTGGCTATTACTGAGTTAAATCCTGGTATGATATACTGGTGGTCTAGTAAATTAAAAAAAATTTTTTTTTTGAGTTCTGTGAGTCACTCTAGTGAATTAATCAAACCCAAGGAGGAGTTCATGTCCAACTCTTTGCAATCCCATGACCACAGCACACCAGGCCTCACTGTTCATCACCAACTCCCAGAGTTTACCCAAACTCATGTCCATTGAGTCAGTGATGCCATCCAATCATCTCATCCTCTGTCATCCACTTCTCCTCCTGCCCTCAATCTTTCCCAGCATCAGGGTCTTTCCCAATGAGTCAGCTCTTCACATTAGGTGGCTAAAAATGTATTGGAGTTTCATCTTCAACATCAGTCCTTCCAATGAAAACCCAGGACTGATCTCCCTTAGGATGGACTGGTCAGATCTCCTTGCAGTCCAAGGGACTCTCAAGAGTCTTCTCCAACACCACAGTACAAAAGCATCAATTCTTCTGTGCTCAGCTTTCTTTATAGTTCAACTCTCACATCCATACATGACCACTGGAAAAACCATAGCCTTGACTAGACAGACCTTTGTTGGCAAAGTAATGTCTCTCCTTTTTAATATGCTGTCTAGGTCAGTCATAACTTTTCTTCCAAGGAGTAAGCATCTTTTAATTTCATGGCTGCAGTCACCATCTGCAGTGATTTTGGAGCCCAGAAAAATAAAGTCTGACACTGTGGGGTCTCAGAGTCGGACATGACTGAGCGACTGAACTGAACTGAAGGAGGAGGTCACAGGAATCTCTCGTGTAAATTTCTTTGTGTTCAGGTCAGGAAGCAACAGTTAGAATTGGACATGGAACAACAGACTGGTTCCAAATAGGAAAAGGTGTACGTCAAGGCTATATATTGTCACCCTGCTTATTTAACTTCTATGCAGAGTACATCATGAGAAATGCTGGACTGGAAGAAACACAAGCTGGAATCAAGATTGCCGGGAGAAATATCAATAACCTCAGATATGCAGATGACACCACCCTTATGGCAGAAAGTGAAGAGGAACTAAAAAGCCTCTTGAAGAAAGTGAAAGAGGAGAGTGAAAAAGTTGGCTTAAAGCTCAGCATTCAGAAAATGAAGATCATGGCATCTGGTCCCATCACTTCATGGGAAATAGATAGGGAAACAGTGTCAGACTTTATTTTTTGGCACTCCAAAATCACTGCAGATGGTGATTGCAGCCATGAAATTAAAAGACATTTACTCCTTGGAAGGAAAGTTATGACCAACCTAGATAGCATATTAAAAAGCAGAGATATTACTTTGCCAACTAAGGTCCATCTAGTCAAGGCTATCAGAGAAGGCGATGGCAACCCACTCCAGTACTCTTGCCTGGAAAATCCCATGGATGGAGGAGCCTGGTGGGCTGCAGTCCATGGGGTCGCGGAGTCAGACACGACTGAGCGACTTCACTTTCACTTTTCACTTTCATGCATTGGAGAAGGAAATGGCAACCCACTCCAGTGTTCTTGCCTGGAGAATCCCAGGGACGGGGGACCCTGGTGGGCTGCCGTCTAAGGCGTCACACAGAGTCAGACACGACTGACGTAACTTAGCAGCAGCAGCAGCAGTCAAGGCGATGGTCTTTCCTGTGGTCATGTGTGGACGTGAGAGTTGGACTGTGAGGAAGGCTGAGCGCCGAAGGATTGATGCTTTTGAACTGTAGTGTTGGAGAAGACTCTTGAGAGTCCCTTGGACTGCAAGGAGATCCAACCAATACACTCTGAAGGAGATCAGCCCTGGGATTTCTTTGGAAGGAATGATGCTAAAGCTGAAACTCCAGTACGTCGGCCATCTCATGTGAAGAGTTGACTCATTGGAAAAGACGCTGATGCTGGGAGGGATTGGGGGCAGGAGGAGAAGGGGATGACTGAGGATGAGATAGCTGGATGGTATCACTGACCTGATGGACGTGAGTCTGAGTGAACTCCGGGAGTTGGTGATGGACAGAGAGGCCTGGCATGCTGTGATTCATGGGGTTGCAAAGAGTCGGACACTACTGAGCAACTGAACTGAACTGATCCTGGGTGTCTTGGTAACAGTCTTTAAACATTTGATGGCCTGTCTTCTGGAAGAGGAATTAGCTCCAGAGGATGGGTCTATGTGTGGTAGATGTAAGTTACAGATGGGGAATAAAACAGCAGCAAATGCGGTCCATCTCAGATGGCCACCAGTTTAGTCAGAGCCACCTTAAAATATTAGGCCTTCCCAGGTGACACAGTGGTAAAGAGTCTGCTTGCCAATGCAGGAGACATAGAATATGCTGGATTCAATTCCTGGATCAGAAAGATCCCCTGGAGTAGGAAATGGCAACCCATTCCAGTATTCTTGCCTGAAGAATTCCTTGGACAGAAGAGTCTGGTGGGCTATAGTCCATGGGGGATCTCAAAGAGTAGAACACAACTGAGCGACTAAGCATACGTACCTTAAAACACTGCTTTCAAAAGCTTGCTGTTTGATATTTAAAGACTGGCTTTACATGGTATGGGCAAACCATAGAAGAGTCACATTGACAGGAAATGCCCTGGGTCCAATTTCACAAAGGACAAATTTTGGAGCCTGAATTAAGGATTTTGTGACTGTGTCTTAATCCTGTGTGTGCTAGTCACTCAGTCATGTCCAACTCTTTGTGACCTCATGGACTGTAGCATACCAGCTCCTCTGTGCATGGGATTCTCCAGGCAAGAATACTGGAGTGTGTTGCCATTTTCTTTTCCAGGGAATCTTCCCAACCCAGGGATCAAACCCAGGTCTCATACATTGCAGGTGGATTCTTTACTGTCTGAGCCACCAGGGAAGTTTTGTTTTAATCCTACATACCTTTATAATTAACATCACTTATCCTGGCTGAGTTAGTGTGAGGTCTCAAAACTTTTATTTAAGAGCAGACTGGCTCAAAGCAGCTAATGTTTCTAAGAAACCCTTCAAGAAGGAAAACAAAGCATTATAACTTCTTTTCCTTTGAACTTGACATCAGCCACTAACAGAAAAGAAAGCCAAAGCCCTATAAATGTGCTTATTGTGCTTATAAATGACTTATTGGATGTAAGCACATTTACATCCAATAAGTCTCAGTTTTCCTTTTTGTTAAATATTTTCTCAGGTAGATGATATTTTCTGGAGGGACAATATAAACAGACTTCTTCTAAAAGAAAGGCTCACGTAGCCCCCAAATGCTCTAAATGGAAATAACTGAACTTGGAAGAGAATGTTTATTTGAGTTTTTATTTTAGATCAGGCTGTTATTGGCCTATTATGTGGTCTTATGGCAGAAAGTGAAGAGGAACTAAAAAGCCTTTTGATGAAAGTGAAGGAGGAGAGTGAAAAAGTCGGCTTAAAGGTCAACATTCAGAAAACTAAGATCATGGCATCTGGTCCCATCACTTCATGGGAAATAGATGGGGAAACAGTGGGTACAGTGTCAGACTTTATTTTGGGGGTCTCCAAAATCACTGCAGATGGTGATTGCAGCCATGAAATTAAAAGATGTTTACTCTTTGGAAGGAAAGTTATGACCAACCTAGATAGCATATTCAAAAGCAGAGACATTACTTTGCCAACAAAGGTCCATCTAGTTAAGGTTATGGTTGTGAGCCAGTGGTCATGTATGGATGTGAGAGTTGGACTGTGAAGAAAGCTGAGCACCAAAAAATTGATTCTTTTAACTGTGGTGTTGGAGAAGACTCTTGGGAGTCCCTTGGACTGCAAGGAGATCCAGCCAGTCCATTCTAAATGAGATCAGTCCTGGGATTTCTTTGGAAGGAATGATGCTAAAGCTGAAACTCCAGTACTTTGGCCACCTCATGCGAAGAGTTGACTCACTGGGAAAGACCCTGACGCTGGGAGGGATTGGGGGCAGGAGGAGAAGGGGACGACAGAGGATGAGATGGCTGGATGGCATCACCGACTCGATGGACATGAGTTTGAGTGAACTCTGGGAGTTGGTGATGGACAGGGAGGCCTGGCATGCTGCGATTCATGGGGTCGTGAAGAGTCGAACACGACTGAGTGACTGAAATGAACTGAACTGATACAGGATAGATTTTGTTCTTTAGAAATTTTTATATTATATTGAAATAAAGTTGATTAATAATGTGTTAGTTTCAGGTGTACAGCAAAGTGATTCAGTTCAGGATAGATTTCTTATTAGTAAAATGAGAGGCTAAAATTAAATTTCTATTTCTCAAACATGGCCTCTTGGACCATTTTAATCTGAATCATCCAGGATGCTTATAAAATGGCAACATATGGAGCCCACCAAGACTTATTTCATCAGTATTTCTGGAGGTAGCACTCAGGAATCTGCATTTTCGGTAAATAGCCTAGGGAATTCTGATATACACTATGGTTTAGAATTACTAGATCAGATATTCACTAATATCCCTTTCATCTTGAACATTATTTCATATACTGTGTAGAACCTGGAATATCTTTCAAGTAGAGATTTGGCCCTGCATCTTACCCTTTCTGAAGAGCTCTAGACAGACCAATGATTGGTTTACCCAGGATGCAAATCTTTCAGGCAAGCTGAAACAAGTTGATCACCCCATGAGAACCCAACTGGAGTGATTATTTATTCCACTAGAGAGACATGCCAGTCTATCAGGATGCCAGGACCTTCTCTGTGCCAGTCACAAATACACAGCTAGATGAGATATAATTCCTGGCATCCTGATAGCAGAGGATTAAGTAACTGTTGTGCCCCCCAGCATGAGGGTCAGTTCAGAAGCCACGGTTGCCCACTTGCAGTCTGTTTGCATGGCTTGAAGTAGGGATGGTGGGATGGTGGGCTTCAGTCTTGGGGGAGTTGGCAAGGCAGCTTCCATCAGCCGCTCCCAGCCATCTGTGTAGCTTGTAGCAGCAGTGAACGTGAGTCATTTCTGCAAACCACCCATGGGGAGTTCGACCTCCGCCTATTTCTAGAGAGGCATTTAACGAAGACTGACCTAATTCAAGCAAAAATAGGTCTTGATTAGTATGTGACTAACCCGCTGATTTTTCTAATTACAAAAGAACCTTTTTGCCATGCTTGGTGACTCGATGGTAATGCTTTGTATGGTAAAGTTATACTTTGATTGTGTTAATACTTCTTCCTTTTCCTTCCTCTCCTATTCCAGCTTTCTCTCCCCCCGTCTCAAGGGAAGTTAGCAGCTGGTGGCCAATCATGGTGCCTGAAAATCCTCACTGAGTACCTCTATCTACCATTTTGTCGTGAAATGAATATGGAAGTTAGAAATGAAAAACAAGCAAATTGGGACTTGTCTTTGAGACAAGAGTGGGAGAATTATTTAAAAATTATTGTTACTGTTGTTTAGTCACTTCAGTCATGTCCGACTGTTTTGAGACCCTATGGACTGTAGCCCACCAGACTCCTCTCCATGGAATTTTCCAGGCAAGAAGACTGGAGTGGGTTGCCATTTCCTCCTCCAGGGGGTCTTCCTGACCCAGGGGACAAACCCATGTCTCCCATGGTTGGATTGGCAGGCAGATTCTTTACCACTGAGCCACTAAGGAAGCCCTATTTAAAAATAGGTTTACAATAACCTGTAAAGACTGATGTAATTGCAACATTTCTTAGGAGTAAGGGATTGCCTTCTGAGAGGAGAAGGTACTGTGATGCTCAGAGTGATACATTTTGAAGACGGAGCAAGGGTCCAGATGCTAAAGGATATAGGTGGCCACTAGAAACAGAAAACGGCAGGCAAGGAATTCTCCCTTAGAGGCTTCAGAAAGAACCAGCCCTGCAAATGTCTTGACTTCAGTCCTGTGAAAGTGATCTTGGACTTTTGACCTCCAGATCTATAAGAGAATAAATGTGCATGGTTTCAGGCCACTCATTTTCATAATTTGTTGCAGCAACAAAGAGAAACGGACACATCACCTTAACTAACTTGCTGGCTCCCTCATTGGAAACTACAGACCCGTGCGTCCATGTGCCACACCAACCAGTCCTCAGATCCTGCCTAATCCTCTCCTAAATGGACTTCTCAGTTCTGTCCACTTCTTTCCATCTCTGCTGTCATTATCCTCGTCCAGGATAATGGATCACTCCCCTTTGAACCCAGTTCGTCTCATTTTAGCTGAAGTGTTTTTGTTTTTATAGATCAGACCATGTCTTTCCTCTGCTTCTAACCACTTCAGTGGCTGCTCACTGACTTCAGGATGAAGTCCTGGGGACAGAGTCAAGGTCGGAGGATGTGTTACACCACGGCTCCCACAGTCTCCTGAGAAATGGGCTCCTCTTGGGTTTCTCAGCACTAATCTCAGGGACTGATGTGGGCTGGACTGTGGTAGGCAGGGAGCGGGTAGGGCCCAGTGTGATAAATGGGAACTGCCCTCCAGCCCGGGTGTTCTACCCTGTACAAGCCTTGTCATCACAGTGCGATTTCAAGACTGATGGGGCGCAGCAGCGGGAGGCATCCCTTGGCACTGCTCCAGATAACCTCCACCGAGGACAGCTTCGGTGTCGTGCTGGGGAATGGAAAACCTGGAGAAGATGGTGAAGCCTCCAAAGGGTTTGACATGACCCTCACTCACTCACATTATCGTCTTTAGCTGTGTATTCTCAGGACAGAATGTGGTGGCCAGAAGACTGTGTCTGTGCCTTCATTTCAGTTCAGTCGCTCAGTCGTGTCCGACTCTTTGCGACCCCATGGACTGCAGCACACCAGGCTTCCCTGTCCTCACTGTCTTTTGGAGTTTGCTCAAACTCATGTCCATTGAGTTGGTGATGCCATCCAGCCATCTCATCCTCTGTCACTCCCTTCTCCTCCTGCCCTCAATCTTTTCTAGCATCAGGGTATTTTTCAGTGAGTCAGCTCTTTGCATCAGGAGGCCAAGGATTGGAGCTTCAGCTTCAGCAGCAGTCCTTCCAATGAATATTCAGGGTTGATTTCCTTTAGGATTGACTGGTTTGATTTCCTTGCTGTCCAAGGGGCTCTCAAGAGTCTTCTCCAGCACCACAGTTTAAAAGCACCAATTCTTGTGCTTCTTGTCAGCCTTCTTTATGGTCCAACTCTCACATCTGTACATGACTACTGGAAAAACCATAGCTTTGACTATACAGACATTTGTCGGCCAATTGATGTCTCTGCTTTCTAGGATGCTGTCTAGATTTGTCTTGGCTTTTCTTTCAAGAAACAAGAGTCTTTTAATTTCATGGCTGCAGTCACCATCCACAGTGATTTTGGAGCACAAGAAAGTAAAGTCTGTCACTGTTTCTGCTTTTTCCCCATCTGTTTGCCATGAAGTGATGGGACTGGATGCCATGATCTTAGTTTTTTGAATGTTGAGTTTTAAGTCAGCTTTTTCTCTCCTCTTTCACCTTCATCAAGAGGCTCTTTAGCTCCTCTTCACTTTCTACCATTAGGGTGGTATCATCTGCGTATCTAAGGTTGTTGATATTTCTCCCAGCAATCTTGATTCCAGCTTGTGTTTCATCCAGCCTGGCATTTCACATGATGTACTCTGCATGTAAGTTAAATAAGCAGGGTGACCATAAGCAGCCCTGATGGACTCCTTTCCCAATTTTGAACCAGTCCATTTTTCCATGTCTGGTTCTAGCAGTTGCTTCTTGACCTTCTTACGATTTCTCAGGAGGCAGGTAAGATGTTCTGATATTCCCATCTCTTTAAGAATTTTCCACCATTTTTTGTGATCCACACTGTCAAAGGCTTTAGTGTAGTTAGTGAAGGAGAAGTACGTATTTTTCTAGAATTTCCTTGCTTTTTCTGTGATCCAGGGGATGTTGGCAATTTGATCTCTGGTTTCTCTGCCTTTTCTAAATCGGACTTGTACATGTGGAAGTTGTCAGTTCATGTACTGTTGAAGCCTAACTTGAAGGATTTTCAGCATTACCTCACTAGGATGTGAAATGAGCACAGTTGTACAGTAGTTTAACATTCTTTGGCATTGCCCTTCTTTGGAATTGGAATGAACACTGACCTTTTCCAGTCCTGTGGCCACTGTTGAGTTTTCCAAAGTTGCTGGTATATTGAATGCAGCACTTTCACAGCATTGTCTTTTAGGATTTTAAATAGTTCAGTTGGAATTCCTTCACTTCCACTAACTTTGCTCTTAGTAATGCTTCCTAAGGCCCACTTGACTTCACACTCGATGTCTGGCTCTAGGTGAGTGACCACACCATCGTGCTTATATGGTTCATTAAGATCTTTTTTGTACAATTCTGTGTGTTCTTGCCATGTCTTCTTAATATTTTCTTCTTCTGTTAGCTCCTTACTGTTTCTGTCCTTTACTGTGCTCATCTTTACATGAAATGTTTCCTTGATAGCTCTCATTTTCTTGAGATCTCTAGTCTTTCCCGTTCTATTGTGTTCATCTATTTCTTTGCATTGTTCACTGAGGAAGGCTTTCTTATCTCTCCTTGCTATTCTTTGGAACTCTGTATTCAGATGACTATATCTTTCCTTTTCTCTGTTGCCTTTCACTTCTCTTCTTTTCTCAGCTATTCATAACCTTTTTACCTTGTTGCATTTGTTTTTCTTGAGGATGGTTTTGGTCACCACCTCCTGTACAATGTTATGAACCTCCATTTGTAGTTCGTTAGGCACTCTGTCTATCATATCTAATCCCTTGAATCTATTTGTCACTTCCATTGCATAATCGTTTGATTTAGGTCATACGTGAATGGCCTGGTAGTTTTCCCTACTTTCTTCAAATAAAGTCTGAATTTTGTAAACAGTAGCTCATAATCTGAGCCACAGTCAGCTCCCGATCTTGATTTAGCTGACTGTATAGAGCTTCTCCATCTTTGGCTGGAAAGAATATAATCAATCTGATTTCGGTGTTGTCCATCTTGTGATGTTCACTTGCAGAGTCTTCTCTTATGTTGTTGAAGAGGATGTTTGCTATGACCAGTGCATTCTCTGGACAAAACTCTGTTAGCCTTTGCCCTGTTTCATTTTGTACTCCAAGGCCAAATTTGCCTATTACTCCAAGTATCTCTTGACTTCCTACTTTTGCATTCCAGTCCCCTGTGATGAAAAGGACATCTTTTTTTGATGTTAGTTCTAGAAGTTCTTATAGGTCTTCATATAACCATTCATCTTCTCTGGCATTAGTGGTTGGGGCATAGACTTGGATTACTGTGATGTTGAATGGTTTGCCTTGAAAATGAACTGAGATCATTCTGTCATTTTTCAGATTGCACTCAAGTACTGCATTTTGAACTGTTCTGTTGACTATGAGGACTATTCCATTTCTCCTAAGGGATTCTTGCCCATAGTAATAGATATAATAGTCATCTGAATTGAATTCACCCATTCCTGTCCATTTTAATTTACTGATTCCTAAAATGTCGATGTTCACTCTTGTCATCTCTTGTTTGACCGCTTCTGATTTACCTTGATTCATGGACCTGACATTCCAGGTTCCTATGCAATATTGTTCTTTACATCATCAGACTTTACTTTCACCACCAGACACATCCACAACTGGGTATCATTTCTGGTTTGGCTCAGCCTCTTCATTCTTTCTGGAGCTATTTCTCTGCTCTTTTCCAGTAGCATATCGGACACCTACTGACCTGGGAGGGGTGGGGTTCATCTTTCAGTGTCCTGTCAAGTAACATGGCTGCAGGGATTATTTGATGTATAACTGGAATTTGGGCCCAGATCTCTTGGTTTGTGTCAGTGTGTTTACTGAGCTGTGTTTACATAAGGCACCCTTTCCCCCCTCAAACCTTTCCCAGCCCACTGTACTCCCATCCAAGTCAAGCCATCAGATCTCAGATTCCGAGGGTAAGGAAAACAGTATTTCCAGTATGCCTGGGACCTGGGCCTGCATTCTATCCTTTATTTCTGGGTCCAAATAGTTTGGTGTCACAGCTCTTCCTTTGAATTCCTTTGGTGCAAGTAGCTCTGTTTGTGCTTGGTCTTTCCCCAAGACCTCCTGGGACTGTTGCAGGGGAGTTAGAAACAAGCTCTGGGGTGGGGTTGAGGGTTGTGAAGACTCAGTTTTTTTGTCCTTTTATCAAGGAAAATAGTCCATAGCTTCCATTAGATTATCAAAGGAGTCTTCTGGACATGTGAGCAAGAGGGCCTCCTCAGTATTTCTCTGCTGTTTTCTTCTTTTTTGAAAGTTGTGCTAGGGTGGCTGCAGCCTTGTGTGGTCTTCCAGATTCACAGGAGACCTCCTTAATCTCTGGAAAAACCCATGTTAGAGTTTTTCTAAATCTTCTATACCTCATTTATGAACTGGCTTGAGCCAGAATTGACACCTAAGCTCCTTCCTGCGTTAACATTCTGGTTCTATGATTTCCATGTGTTACAGAATTATTTAAATATCAGCAGCTTGAGGCTATAGGTATTTTATGTATATATGTGGTCCAGCATGCAGAAGCAGTTGTTTAGTCTCCAAGTCATGTCTGACGCTCTGAGACCCCATGGACTGCAGCATGCCAGGCTTCCCTGTCCTTCACTATCTCCCAGCATTTGCTCAAACTCATGTCCATTGAGTTGATGATGCCCTTTAACCATCTTGTCCTCTGTCACCCTCTTCTCCTGTCTTAACCTTTCCCAGAATCAGGGTCTGTTCCAGTGAGTTTGCTCTTTGATCAGGTGGCCAAAGTATTGGAGCTTCAGCTTCAGAATCAGTCCTTCCAGTGAATATTCAGGGTTGATTTCCTTTATGATGGATTAGTTTGATCTCCTTGCTGTCCATGGGGCTCTCAATAATCTTCTCTAGCATCACAGTTTGAAAACATCAGACCACAGATTTGGAAACAAGGCCCCGAGGCATGAGAATCTCCTTCCTGGATGGACTCAGTTGTTAACGCATGTACTATTAATTTGTGAGTTGCTTCTTATTTCAAATTGCCTTGAATATTGCTACATTCGTGTGTATGCAGTAATTTTAATGTTGCCATTTACTTTATTGCTACTTTTATACTATTTCCCACTAATGTTTCTCCCATTTTTTTATTAAGTGAAAATGGAAATAGAAGTGAAGAATAAGGACATTAGGGCTTGTTTCTCAAACAAGACTGGAGGCATTATTTAAAAATAGATATATAATAATGATTTGCTTACTTTTTAAAGTTTAATTTATTCCTTTCTCATTAGAAAGCTGTCTATGGATCAGATTGTCCTCTGTGTTTCACTGACAGAAAGGGAATGCCCACCCAGCCTACTCTTCTGTAGGACTTCCCTGAGGCTCAAACAATAAAGAATCTGCCTGCCATGCAGGAGACCAGGGTTCGATCCCTGAGTTGGGAAAATCCTCTGGAGAAGGAAATGGCAACCCACTCCAGTATTCTGGCCTGGAGAATACCATGGGCAGAGAAGCCTGGAGGACTACAGTTCGTGGGGTCGCAAAGAGTCAGACACGACTGAGTGACTAACACACACACTGAAGGGTTAAGTTTCTTGGGTTTAGGGGAGTTGGGGAGTGTACTTTTATGTGACAGTGATGACAGGGATAGTGTTCCCAGACTTTCTTCAAATGCCTATCATGGGGTAGGCCCTGGCTATTCTTTCCTTTTTTGGGCTGGGAGTGGACACAAAGGTGTGTGGGCTCTTAGTTCCCTGACCAGGGATTGACCACACACCCCCTTTATTAGAAGCACGGTGTCTTAATGACTAGACTGCCTGGGAAGTCCTGGCTATTCTCTTTATATGCAATAACTAGTCTGGTCTATACAACCACCCTATGAGGTAGTTGTTATATTTTTCCATTTTGTTTTTTTTAAGATTTTCTTTTTGATGTGGACCATTTTAAAAGTCTTTGTTAAATGTGTTACAATATTGCTTCTGGTTTATGTTTTTGGTTTTTGGACAGAAGGCATGTAGGATTCTAGTTCCCTGACCAGGTATCAAACTCGCACCCCCTGCATTGGAAGGTGAAGTCTTAACCACTGGACCACTGGGGAAGTTCCTACTGTTCCATTTTAAAGATGAAGAAAGTGTTAGGTTAGGTGGCTTGCTCAAGGGCCCACAGGTCACGAATGGTGGTGCACATATTTGAACTCAGCTGGGTCTGAGTCCAGTGCCTGCGTTTATAGCCTCTCTTCTTTCTCTGTGTTGCTTCATATGCTTGAGGTGTCCTAGAGCCGTCTACACCTGTGACTCATCCCAGTATTTTGTGTTTAAGGAACTGACATCTTGGTATTTGGTTTGGGAGTTTTCCTAGCTTATCAGCAAAAGAACTTGGTATACAAGTAAAGACACGTTTTTAATACTGTAGAAAATTTAGGTTAAAGGTCATGTGTTAGGGTAACCAAGAGATGCTCAGAATCATAATACAGAAGCACCAAAGAGAAGTTCAGAATACTGTCTTCTTTGTTTATATATGTTCCCTAGTGCTGTTACCCTGTGAAATACTATGGACCTAAGGTCTAGATGAGAAGGGAACCAAACAAACCCTGTGGAAATTCCGTACAAACCACCCTTTGCCTGAACAAACCAACTGGTAATACCATGAAAGAATGTGGGTAAGGAAGACTGTGGCTGACATTCACTCTCCCCAGCGCCCACGGTGATAGAAACCATGCGCAAGACACTGTGACCAGAAAGCACACAACATTTGAGTTGGACAAGATTTTAGAGATTTCCAATCCAGCCTCCAAGGACCTAGGCCGTTTGCTCACAGTCGGAACTATCCAGAAATGTGGTGCAATAATGCTCACTTAACAAAATTCTGTTTCTTAGGGCTTCAGAGTTTATTTTTGATGGAACTGCAAAAATGGGGGGCTTACCCTAGAATTCCGGGTTTTGTTTACTTGATAAAAGAATTATTCTGATTAAAATAATAAACCCAATACTAGGAGTAAGAGATGATGATGGGGAGAATGAGACAAAAAGTTGTTCTCAGCATGGAAACTCAAAGGGCTCACTGAATCCAGGGGCTGATTCTTTTTATTAAAGGAGCCATGATGTTAGATGAGGAATGATATGAGTGGAAGGGAAGAATGGGCAGCATTTCCTGAAAATCTTGGGGCATCTGCTCCCTCCTGAACTTGGCAGGGAGTTGGTAGCCCATCATCTTCCCTCCCTTTTTGGGAGGCAAGTTGATTATAGTTTATTCATGAAGCCCTATGTTCCATAAAGAGATTCTCTGCCTTCTTTTAGATAAGAGTGTGTGTGTGTGTCTGTGTCTCTGTGTGTGTCTGTGTGTGTTATATAATTTTATTTGGCTGTGTTGCATCTTCATTGCTGCACAGGCTTTTCTCTATGTTCGTGTGTGTGGTGTGTGTGTGTGTATGTGTGTGTGATAATTTTATTTGGCTGTGTTGGGTCTTCACTGCTGCACAGGCTTTTCTCTAGTTGCGGTGAGCAGGGCTACTCTAGTTGTGGCACATGGGCTTCTCATTGCAGTGGCCTCTCTTCTGATCTTCTGATCCGTAGTCAGACACGTTACTCATTGCGCCTCTGGCCCCGTGCAGTGGCTTCTCTTGTGATGCACAGGCTTTAGAGCATCCAGGCTTCTGTAGTCACGGTAGGTGGGCTCAGCAGTTGTGGTACCCAGGTTCTAGAACACAGACTCAGTGGTTGTGGTGTGTGGTCTTAGTTACCCCCGTGGGCATTTGGGATCTTCCTGGACCAGGGATCAAACCTGTGTCTCCTGCACTGGCAGGTAAATTCTTTACCATTGAGCCACCAGAGAAGCCCTCTGCCTGTTTTTCAATTCTTCCCCCAGAGATGGTATTTTTCTGATCAGAAAAATCTGCCCAATTTTTTCAGCTTCATGGAACTAGTTTGTCTGGTTATATATTTTTTCTTTCCTGTAAGACAAACATTTATAATAGAAGAAAATCTTCTAGGACAGGATGTCCCAGAACTTCGGGAAACCCTGGAATTCCTCATAACCAGGTGGGTTGAGAAGACATCCACGTCTGGAAGCTGTTGCCACGCCCATCCCCCCTTTCCCACTGAACATCTCTGAGAGGAAAGTTTCACTCCCATGATCTCCTTTTTGAGTGGGAGCAAAGAAATACATGGTGGCTCAGACGGTAAAGCGTCTGCCTGCAATGTGGGAGACCCTGGTTTGATCCCTGGGTTGGGAAGATCCCCTGGAGAAGGAAATGGCACCCCACTCTGGTACTCTTGCCTGGAAAATCCCATGGACAGAGGAGCCTGGTAGGTTACAGTCCATGGGGTCGCAAACAGTCAGAGACGACTGAGCGACTTCACTTTCAAAGAAATACATTGAATGAGTGAAGAAAATCAGGCTGATGAATTCTTTACAACAAGGTTTTATTTATTTTCTTGGACCACACCCCCCCACCAAAGAAACATGAAAGTTGTTCGTCTTTCTTTCTTTCTATAATTTTTAATGGTTTTCCTTTTGGATCCAAACGAGCATCTATGTTACAGGATATCCACCTGGTCAACATGCAGTGCTGAACTCTGGCTTTGGGTGAGATGCACCGATACTGTGGGCGGGCCAGCACTGGCTGCCAGTCACACATGGTCACTGAAGGGGTGTCAGGCTGGCACGCCACACCGCAATGGATGCTGCCTGTAAGGAAGCGTCTAGAGCGCCTTGACTCGACAGGTGGCAGCGTTTTAACAGCCTAAGGCAGAGCACCCAGTTTGCCTTTCAATCCCATCTGAAGTGCGCATCCTCTAAGAGCAAACCAAGGGGTGGAATGTCCTGACCTTGGATCCCAAAGCACAGAGGGTATGACCTGGACACCCTGTTGTCCATTTCCTTGCAACGTTATCCTCTGAGGCTACTAGCAGAGTGCTGTGTGGAGTCTGACATTTATTCATGATAAAGCTCCTCTCCTGTGCCACTCACCGCCCCTCCTCCCTTTCCCTTCCCCTCCTCCCTCTCCCCTCCATGACACTTGTGCCACTAGGAAGGTCAACGAAATCTGTCCCCTGTTGGCATTACTTTATTGAAATGCAGCTAAAGTCACTGAGGTTGTCTTCAGGCTGCTTGAAAGCAAGAGCCTCCTTTCTCTCCATCTCCCAAGTCTGGAAATTTTTTTTCCAGGACTCTATGAATCTTCTGAGGCCTTTAAATCCACTACCTAGGGTGGAAAGAGGCCGTCTCTAGTACCATGCTAACGAGTTGGTCCATGATCTGGCATAAATGAGGATTTCAGGTCACATGCCTTCCTCTTTCTGGGACCAGCTGGTATTTCCCACCTTAACCTTGTCTTTGTTCTAGAGTTTGTTTTCCTCACCTCTACCCAACTCGTCCCAGCTATGAGATACTCCACAAGCTAACTTCGTTAGATTTTTCTCCTCCGTTTGTTTTTATGCGTGAGTTCCAAATCATGGACTCAGTTTGAGTGGAGCTGGCTGGACAGCTCTCTAATGCCACCAAGAGGGAGGTTCCTCTGCAATCAACAGCACTTAGGGTGGCTTTGTATAAATTTTGGCTTGGTGACAAAACCCCAGGATAGAAAAACACTGATTGATATTTGGCCTGCAGTCTAAGTATATATCTCCATTGGTAGCCATTAAAATACAATACCTATGTTTTTACTAAATCTGTTGGAATCTGCTTAACACTATATAGCTCCATATCAAA
The DNA here is from genome assembly GCF_014754425.2 of Oryx dammah. Lineage (NCBI taxonomy): Eukaryota > Metazoa > Chordata > Mammalia > Artiodactyla > Bovidae > Oryx > Oryx dammah. The sequence continues at coordinate 17,974,711 of NW_024070205.1, forward strand.
TATAACTAAGACCAGACTACAGTAGACTTTAGTTGGCAGTTAGATTACATTGTTTAGCCCTCATTTCCTGTTACCTTTATTTTTTAAAGTTGATTAATGGCACTGAGTTTGGAGTATTTTTTCCTGTTCATCCCTTATCAAGTTATCTAATAGGCTTGTTTTGAGTGGTGGTTCTTGGTGTGATGCAGGCCATCGCTAGAAGAAATTAGAGTATTGGAAAGAAAACTGAGTCACCAGAGAAAGTCAAAGTTGAATTTGGTAACTTTGACTTAGTCCCCTCGCAGGTTGGAGGGTCCTCCTCTGAGTGAACCAAGAAAGAAGTGGTACTGCCTAATATACATTCTAGAATCTGGTCCAGAACACAGAGAATAATCCATTCTTATCTCTGACAAACTGGCAGCACGCACGCGCACACACATGCACACGCACACGCACACACGCACAACACACACACACGCAGAAAAATCTCCTTCCAGATTTCCAGTGCTGAGTAGGAGAAGGTGTCTCAGGAGGATCCTACGTGTTGCGAGCATCTGACCCAAGACTGGCTCAGTGTCCACAAAGATGGCACTGGGAATCTCTAAGCATGAATACTCAGCTGCCTTCCTGGATTAAAAACAAGAAAGTCTGGATTTCTGTTGTCATTAAAAGGTAAGAAAAGGAGGAAGGGGAAGATGGGAACAAATAGAGGGTGAAATTAAAGCAAAATCCTGGATTCAGGTTTCACTAAACATGAAGTTTCTTTAAAAAAAAAAATGCTTAGAGCAATGCCAAGACTAAATGGAATATAGGGAGTGAAGACTTTTCTAAAGTGATTTGTAGAAAATAAGTGCTTTATTAAAATGCTGAGTTATTAACTTACTTCCAAACACTTGACACACCCACGAACTAGCCAAGCATTAGTGCTTTAATTTTCCCAATGAGGGAAAACTTAACGCTGAAGGCATAAGTTACTACAGAAGGCTGGGGTAGCATTTATTATTTTTGATTCCCAATAATTTTCATTTCCCAAATTACTATGCCCTTAAAAGTTTTTTTAAATCTTTTCATAAAGACATAAATTTTGTATTTATTAAAGATGTCCTATAAAAATCCCACATCCATTTTATTATTTCCTGGGCTTCCCCTATGTTTTCATAGTTTTTCAGTATTCTAGATAACCTATTAAGTCCCTAAAAGGAAAAGAAACGAGACAAAAGCTGACTTAGAAGGAAAAGGAAGATAAAAAGGAAACCAGAGAGAGAAGCTAGATTTGGTACTGTGTAACCTCAGATTTTTGACTTAAGTATCACATCATTAAACTGGACAAAAATTAATTCCTAAAGAGAAGTTAATTTAGAAACACTGCAGAGCATATATTTATCCCTCCCTGCTGTTCTAGAGTAGGTCTTGTACCAAAAAAATGCAACTAGCCAAACCATACCAAAATCCAAATTAAAATAAATACAAATCCCCTTTTCTCTTTTTACCTGATCTACTCAACTCTTTCAAATCCCCAGAAATAATTCAACCTCAGTAATCTACATAATAGAACAGCTTATTATAAAATCCCTTCTTGCATTTAGAAGGTCAAGATACTAGCCATGTTTTTGGCATGGGGTGGGGAAGGAATAGAAGGAAACAAGACTATAAAAATAGAAAGGCAGTTTGGGGACACTCCAGCAACGTGATGAGACTTTAATCTGAGTTCCATTCCTGCTTCTTAACTGGTGTGAATTTTAAGGGCAGCGTTCCAGGCCCTTGGGTAGGATGGGAGAATCTATGAATCTGTTCTCTTTGGCTTGGAGTGATCTCTCTAAGATGCATAAGCTTCAGAGGCTCAAAGCAGAACGGACTCAAGAAAAAGACGGCCATCAGACACCAAGGATGGTTCTGTCTTTTCCTAGTCTTTTGTCCCCCTGCCCCACACCAGTGTGTCTGTGTTCTCTGGTAGGATGAATTGCAGCACATGGCAGCTGACAATCACCGTGGCAGGCTGGAGGTGAGCCTGCCCCTGGAGTCAGCAGAGAAGCCCTGGCTGCTGCTCTGTTGGGTTATTAGACCTGGCTACGATGTCCTGGGTGGTTCAGAGAGGAAAAAACAAAACCCAGAATGTCCACACGGCTGACAGGGGCAGTGTTAATTCATGTAGGCTCTCCTCTGATCGCCTCATGGAAAGGTTGGGTCATAACTCCTGAGTTAATCTCATTTGGCTTTTGTTAAAATAAGAGCCTCGGACATGACTGAAGCGACTTAGCAGCAGCAGTGTGGATATACAGTTATCCAAATCTGGACCTGACTCCTCCTGGGTGGCTGGAGTTAAACCATCTGCCCTGACTGTCCACGTGCAGGGGGCCCATGCCATCCTCCTTTCTGACAGCATAAAGTCCCCTCCTGAGACTCCAGAACAGTGCTCAGTGTTCTGGAATTTGGGAGAGAAATATGGACAAGAGAGACGAGAAGCAAGTGAAGAACAACCTACCCCAAGGCATGGACATGTCTCTCCTTCACCCTGATTTTTTGCATACACTGGCATTGGGCCTTTGAGGATCACAAAACATTAACAGACGTGAAACTGGTAAGAATAGCAGTGAAAGTTCCTTAATCGTCAGGTCTCATAAAGTCCCTGCAAAATAGGTGACTTTCTGCTTCCCTCCTGTGATACATATGCCCTTTTCCAATACAACCTTGTAAGATGAGGTAATAAACAATTTCTCAATTTATCCCTGGCATGACCCACTAAAGAAATATTCTGTCCCAAAATGAGACATCCAGAGCAGGCTTTAGAAATAAGAATGTAGTAAAAAAAAAAAAATTGTAAACTTTCTTAAAACATCAGAATTATTCAATTTTGTTTCATTATTCCAGGAGAGACCTCATTTCCCTGCAGTGGGCGTTCATCGAGTATGTGGACATTTTATACACACCAGCAGCAGTCCTACAGCTTATACTGTTTCAGATCATCTCATGAATAATCACCAGGTGAGTCCCTGCCTGTATTTCATGAGATTCAAGCATGCCCGAAAGGGCAGAGAGCCCAGCAGATAAGCTTGGACTGGGTAGACTTAACATGATCCCCTGGAGAAGGGAATGGCTACCCACTCCAGTTTTCCTGCCTAGAGGATTCCATGGACAGAGGAGCCTGGTGGGCTATAGTTCACGGGGTCACAAAGAGTCTGACATGACTGAGCCAGCTAAGCACACACACAAAACCTTCTCGGGGGCTGCGTCACTGCTAGTATGTGGCAAGATGAGGGCTCTGCTGGGAGGGCACCCAGGCTCATCACAAAGCCCATGCCAAAGAGGATGGGTATGGAGGATGCGTGCCAGCCAGGTGGTGGAACATGGGGGTCTTCTTCTTGTGATCCCTGTGTCAAGGGAAGGCAAAACCAGAAGATCTGGAGTTCAGCTTCAGAGAACTGGTATCAGGGATCTCAGAACCTCATAGGAACGCTGAATGGGGAGAAGCAAAACCCAGAATAGAAACAGATTCCTCAGCTAGAAGAGGACACAGCCTCACGTTGAGCATGGGGGACCCTCAAGGGTACCATCCCTTCACAGTGCAGGTGATTCTATCCTGACCCCAGCTCACAGGACACCTTGGCCTAGAGCTCTACCCCCTTGTCTGAAGGGCTGCTGGCACCTGGCCCCCTCACTGACTGAGACTGGCAGAGGGACAAGTACATATATAAAGAGAGAAGAATTTCCCACCAGAAGTCTGTCTGGAGCCTTAAGTGAAGAGAGGAGTATCTATATACAAAGCTAGTTAGAATCTCTCTCTGCCTTGGTTTATTTTCCTTCTCTTTCCTTTTTTCCCCCCCTTCCTTTCCCTATCACTTCCCTTATTTTGAGGGGATCCTGAAGACTCATATTAGCAATGGAAACTGGACATGTAACCAAAGACTCTTCTGAGGGGACCTACAGTGCTAAGCTTGATCATGCTGTGTGCCTCAAGCAAGGTGGTGGTCCACCTGGAATTTTTCAAGATGCTGCCATACTTTTTAATGCAAAGAGAAGCAGAGGTTTTGTGATTCAGGAAAGAGGCAGAATCTGCTACCCAGGAATGGATATCCTGGTTGGCTGTGACAGGCAAGGTTTGGGTTCATATTTATTCAGAGGTGGAAGGAAACCATTGTAAGATGCTAATGTGCTCTGTGACTTAACAGAAAATTTTCTGGTCTTAATAGAAGAGCAAATGCGGGCTAAAGGATAAGGAACCTGATTTCTCGGTCACGGGAAGTGGAATAAAAGAGATGAGTTGGTAACTTCATGTGTACTAAAAAAAAAAAAAAAACCCAGGGGACTGGCCAGGGATCTGCATCTACGGTGCGTGATACCCCCTTTCTGGGACCAGGCGCTCGTGTGGATGTGAGTTGAAGTTCAGGTGTCCAGGAAGGCTTCCCGGCACAGCACACTGAGTGTCTGTAATGCCGTGTGCAGGCAAATCCCACTTCTGCTAATTTTGCCAGCCTCCATGTCTCCTGTCGCCGTGGCATAGGGGTCATTTCAACGCCCTTTCTCAAAACACAGAGCGATGGGCTCACTGGGAAAGCTGCATTGCCAAGGTGGAAGCAAGCAGTTTTGTGCAAAGCAGCCCATAATAGCAGCAGTTGGGCAGGGAATGACACTGAGCGGAGGAAACCTTTAAGACAGCACAAGGCCCTGCATCTTGAGTCTCAGGCCACAACTCCGCCTCTTAGGGTCTGGGTGCTACACAGCCCCAATCCTAATGACCCCCGGGGCACACGGGTGTGCTGAGCCAGAGAGGAAAGGGAAAACAGTGCTTCAGAGCGGTGGCCTATGTGTCTGCCTCACTGGTCTCCTGCGGGGGACTACTTTGGTTGGGGGCTGACTGCGGCCAGGAAGCGCCATCCCTGTCTAGGGCAGAAGGCAGGGCCATCACAAATGATTTTGCAGCCACAGCATTGAATCTGGCTTTTCAGAGCTGATACAATGATACCTTCTATTTCAACAACAAAACAAAGCAAAAAAAAAAAAGTCCCAATTTCATAAGAAAAATAACAGCCACTGACTGCTCCTACCTAAGAGGTGAAGTGTGCCAGGGCTGGAGGAGGATAAACAGTATTTACCTGCTGTAATCTCAGCCAGGGAGCCTCTGAGTTTCCCCAGGAGGCAGGCTCCATCCGCTCCTGGCTGGGGGAGGAGGGCCCTGCCTGGTACCCTGCCTCCGGGAAATCCTTCCACCTGATGGTGTGGTGCTGGGAATGGGAGAGGGGTGTAAAGGGATGGTCCTCGAATGGATAATTGATACCGTGAAAGGAGCACTGATCGGCCAAGAAAGGACTCTTTCTCAATGCTTCTGAGTTTGGGGGGTTAGGAACAAGGTCCTGAGGTTGTCTTCTGCTCAGCTCCTACTCCGGGAAGGGGTCATGCCCAGGGGAGTATTCAGGACCACTGGGGCTCCAGGCCTATCAGTTTGTATTCTGAGGCCCCACGGGAGCCTGCTTTGCTAGAAGCAGCAGCCCAGGTCTAAGCTGAGGTATATTTACTCATCACCTTAAAGAATCCTGACGGACTGATCCACACACCAGCTGCAGAAGCTGCCCCATCTGAGGGCCCCTTCCTCACAGGAACGCCTCAGTAAACTCAGACAGATTCTCTCATCGAAGTGTCTCTGGTTTCGGCCTTTCTCATCTAAGGAAATCCCTAGCAGATGAGGTGTAGCCCACCTTGTATAGGTGTGTGCGGCCCTCTTGGGGGATGGCCAGGCCCCTGGCACTGGGGCTCACTGGCCTTGGCACGGCATGGGCCTGGCTCGTGGACCGAAGTCTGGGCTGACACTCAGGCAGTATGTCCGAGATGGTGCCACCCCGCTCCACATACAGAATTACCTCCATACTAGTTGGAAAACTGACTCTTGCTGAGTCCCTGAAGTGCCCCCGCCACACTTACCCCACCCCTCACAGGGCTCCCCTGTGCCCGGCATCTCCCAGGCTGAAGCCTGTTGTGGCATGGGGCACCAGCACTAAGGCTGAAGTCTGTTCTCATCATCTGGTGTCCTGGCCACACTGATTGTTACATACTCTGAGAATATCACCCTCACCAGAGCGCCGCAGGCACCTCCCTGGACTAGGGGGCCTCTTAGCCTATCCTAATGAACACAGCACCTCCTGAGCGGGTGACAGGCTCAGACAGGACTGTAGCGACCAGCACCCCAGCTCTCCGCGTCTCCGCCCCTGCCTCTACAGTGAGGGCTGCCGGACTATGGCTTGGCTCATTCAGACCAGCTCTTGCTGCTGCCACCACGGCACCCCGACCCCTTCCCCTTCGCTGCTCTCCTCTCTCTCTGCCTCCCGCCCTCGACATCCGATGCTCCTGAACTTAGCCTGTGCTCCTTGTGGGGAAGCAAGCCACAGGGAAATGCGTGAGATGCTGTCGCGGAGGCTGTGATGCTGGCTGAGGAGGAAGAGCTGGTGAGGGAGGCGATTCCTCTCCCGGGGTCTCCACGACTCCCCCGGTGAAGAGCCAGAACGTCTCCCAGGCTTCTCGGGGCAGTGGGCACAGACACAGGCCGGCTCGATTCCCCCCAACGGCTGAGAAAACGGGAAGCGGGCAGGGGAGGCAAAGCCAGCCCGTGTCCCTCCTCCCCTCCCTCCATCGTTCTCGTGTTTTCTTTCCCCAGCAAAGAGGCAGAACTACGGCAGTGCCCATCTTGCAAAGGGAAATACAGCGATTTGGTGGGTCTGAGTGGTTTGCCTTCTGTCCTTCCCTTCCTCTCCTCTGATAACTGCGCGGTGTCCTTCCAGCTCCTTCCTCCCTCTTCCTCCCCCCCGGGCCGCACTGGCTTCCCAATCCGGGTCTCGGGTTTTCTCCGTGAGAGAAGAGCATGCATCGGAGGGGGGAGCAGCCTCTAGCACTTGTCGTCCTCTTCCGTGTCACTCAGGAGGTCGCTGACAGCTCCGCACGTCATGCCCGGTCCAGGCCCCCCGCGCCTCCGCCGCCGATAGTGCCCGTTGGGCATCTGCCAGCTGTGCCGCAGGGGTGGGGCTGAGCCGATGGTGTTGGACCGGCCCAGGCTGGTGGCCACGGCTGCTTCAAAGGTGAGCGTCTCCTCCTCGCCACAGTCTGAGGCGTGGGAGTCTTCATGCAGGGCCAGGTAGGGCTCGGAGATGTAGCGCTGTGGGGAGGGATGGCCCTGCCGGGGGTTGGAAGACTCGGGCAGGCCGGCGTCATTGCTCTCCAGAGCTTGGGAGGTCAGTGGGGAGCCACCCTCGCTCCCATCAGCTGGTGGGGAGATGCTCCCAGCGTGTCTCATCAGAGAGCTGTAGGAAAGGAGGGGCCGAGGCTTGGGAGGGACCGGTGGGAGCTGCCGCCGACTTCGTCGTGGGGTGCTGGAGTCAGAGATGGAGGGGATGGAGCTCTCACTCAGGGACCCCGCACCCTGTGTGGCAGGAGAAACATGGCTTGTTAGCCTGGGTTTGGCATCCTCCCTACCTGGGACATGGTTACGCTCTCTAACCCCTCCTACCGAGAGCCACTGGAACCCCCTCTGTTATTGGGTTGGCCAAGAAGGTCGTCCAGGGTTTTCATTACGATGGAACAGAACACCCAAATGAACTTTTTGGCCGACCCAATACCAATCACAGCCACTCGGGGATGCAGAGATGAAAGGAGATTGAGGAACCTGTACTAACTGAGTGCATCAACTTTCATTATGCTTACGCATCTCTGTGCTTCCCTGATGGCTCAGCAGGTAAAGAATCCGCCTGCAATGCATGAGACACAGGTTTGATCCCTGGCCAGGAAGATCCCCTGGAGGAGAAATGGCAACCCACTCTAGTATTCTTGCCTGGGAAATCCCATGGACAGAGGAGCCTGGCAGGCTACAGTCCACGGGGTTGCAAAGAGTCAGGCACAATTGAGCAATGAGCACACACACGTCTCTGGCATCAGAAGGTCTGGCTGGGGCCTGAGATCCTTCATTTCTACTAATAACAAGCTCTCAGATGTTTGTTCCATGGAATAAACATGCTGAGTAGCAAAGATTCAGAAAGCTCTATCACGTGGCACACTAAAAGAAAGCCTTGAAGTTTTAGGAAAGACCTCCGTGGAAGGTGAATGAATGCCCTAGAGTTGCTCTGTCTGGGATAAGTTCTTGGGAATTGGGTCTCAGGACATGGCAAATACCTTCCCTCATCTTCTCCTTCTGTATCTGTGTTTTCATTGGTATGCTGATGTTAGCTCAGCTTGTACACCCAGCTACTCATCTGCTGGCTCAGGCCTGACTTGACCTGCTCACCTAGTCCCCAAGGTCCCTGAGATGGTAAATGGACCTCAGGGGAGGCATTTCTCAAGGTGTGTGTGACCTAAGAACCACCTGCTCAAGATTTTCTGGGAGATTCTTGAGTCCTTCCAAGTGCAGATTTCTGGGTTCTCCTTCCGGTGGGTGTCACTGCTGAAGCAGAAGGTCTCAGGAATGTGCAGTTATAACAAAGCCCAGGTGATTCCATTCTGCAACTCGCCACCACTGAAGTACCCTTCTAGAAGTACCCTTCTCAACAGCCTCTAAAAGCTGTCTGTGGAAGCTCCTCCTCTTCCCCATTGCCACTGAGTGGGTCTGCCATCTGGCCTCTCACAGCCTTGGAGTGAGGTAAGGCAGGGAGCCAGGGATGGCGGTGGGAAGGAAAACAGGGCCAGGGAATGTTTTCACACAGCTCTGGTAGCTATTTCTTAGACTGGGCTTTGTTTCAGGAACAGGGCAGGAGGAGAGATGGTCTTCCTCTTGGGATAGCTGGAAGCTAGATAAATTGGATTGATCTTTTGTATCCTGTGTTGAGAGAGGAATCACCATTCCAACCAATACTAAGGATCATGCAATTAGTCAAAGACATTTTTTTTTTTCTGCCTTAAAAAACCTTCCTTTCCTCTGAAATCTGCCTGAGATATTTATGAACTTATTTGTTGTGACTTTGTAACTCTGATTTCAGAGGACCCAGTTGGACTGACCCCTAGACACCACTGTCTTTCTTGGGGTATGCTCTGATTTTCTGTGAATTTTTATCATTTCTGAATGCATAAGCACTAAGTAGCTAACCTCTGTGCACAATGGATACAGCTTCCTGTGAAGGTGAGGTCTGCGTGAGTGCAGGATGCACACATTTCGCATCCAGTGTTAAAAGCCCGCCCTTCCCTGTCTTCCTGCAGAGGCTTGGCTTCCTCTCCATGCTCACCTGTCTGTTGGGGGTCTGTGACCTGCCTTCACTGGGAGACCGGGACTGACGGCGCTCCGGGGACTCCCAGTCGGCCTGGGTCCCTCGCTCCTCGGAGTTGCAGCGGGAGACGTCAGGAGAGAGAAGATGCTTTCGCTCTTTCGATCGTCCCCGTTCTCTGCCCCCGGAGCGGTGGGTGTCGGACTTGTGGCCTATGAGAGATGAAAAAGCAGTGAATCATAACTCTGCCCATCCTGGCTGCTGAACAACTCTTACAGCCTGGGACCGAGCCTCTCAAGGACCCTGACTTCTGCAGGCATGTCAACAGGTGATTTGAAAGGGAGGCAGAAGAGAAGAAAGGCTGGAAAATTAACCTTTTGTGAAGAGGTAAGTGTGCAGGTTGTCACTGGAAAGACTTACAAATCCAAGAATGCAACTGTTCTCTTATGCTTCTGTTTGTGCTAGATATAATTAAGGTAGAATCTTTGCCAGCAGCGTGGCCCAAGAATCCTCTATGTCCTAAACATGTGTCCTAAAAAGTGTGTAACTTTTTAGGGGGAAAATGGCATTAGGGGAAGGGAATTAAGAAGCTGCTATGAATGAAATAATGGATATAGTTACTGTAATGTCCTGAGACTGAAGTCAAAGGATTTCACTTCTACTCAGGAAGATTCCCGGGAGGAGAAAATGGCAACCCCTCTCCGGTATTCCTGCCTGAGAAATCCTATGGACAGAAGAGTCTGGCAGGTTACAGTCCATGGGGTCGAAAAGCTTGAGACACGACTGAGGGGCTGAGCACACACGCTCCTTCTCTGCCACTTACCTGCCCTATGATATGGGGCGCGTCATTGGTTTTTTCTTTCTTTGTTTAGTAAAATGAAAAAACAGCTTGAGTAGCTATTTGGCTGAAGAACAGCTTGAACCAAACTAGTGATTTTCTGGTTTTATCAATATGACCCCTTCCCTTAAGACACAAAACAAAACTCAAATACGTAAACCGATTCCAGGTAGCATCGTCTCGGTTGAAGAGCTGGTGGGTGAAACCTGGAGCCTGCCAGGGGGTCTCTAATACATCCCTAAGGCAGAGGAGTGGTTTGGAGAAGGCCCTTGAGAAACCTCCACTTTCATCATTTCTACAGCCTGGTCTGGCAGGAAGAAATCTCATTAGCCTTTGTGATGACTAGGGAGTTTTGTTGCTGTGTTTCACGATGTGAGTCAGACATGGAACCCCTTTTATTAAGGAACATTCTTCCTTCACTCCTCTAACCCTGTCTTTTGTCTGGATTCTGTTGCCATGATTTTTCAGTTCAAGAGCAGGAGCACCGCAGAGTGTGGAGACCTTCTCACCTGAGTCAGAGTTCAGACGGTGGGCTGACAGCCTCAGGGAGGAGTGGTAACTCCGGCGCCGTGACTTGTAGGTGTTTTCGCTGCTTCGCTCCATGGAGAATTCCTCCAGCCACGAGGAATTTGAACGCTTATCGCGAATGGTGGAAAATGAACGTCTCATGGAGCTGGGGTCTGTCACCACCTGGAAACGTGAGCCCCCGCCCCGCCCAGGAACACAGGTATGGATTAGTTACTGAAATAGTCTAAAAGTAAGGAAGCTAGAAGACTGAGATGGTTGAAGATTGTCAACTGTCACCTCCCGTGACTCCCTCTCGTTCAGACCTTAACGCTGGAGGAGGCTGTTCCAGAAAGCATCTTTACATTAACATGGTCACTGGGCTGTTGCAGAGCTCCTCGTCATGCTCAGGGGAGCAGGGAGCTAAGTGTCCTCTGCAAGCTGCCCAGAGCCATCTACCCCAGGGACCCAGCCAGGACCTGCCATGAACCTTGAGCTGCTTTGAAATAAGTGAGGGCTACTGTCAGAAAGTCTCCACAATGCAAGAAGCGTGGCTTTGCCTTTTTGTATCTTACCCTCCTCAGAGAAGGTGCTGCTCTACAGCGCTAGAGCTTAGGAGAGCTGGTAACTGAATAGATACTGCAAGGCTCCTGAAAATGCATTGCTCTCTCCAACAGTCCCACCCCAGCTCCACATTAAACTCGGGCAGTTTGATTTGCCACAGATATTAAAACAAATCCACAAAAATTTCTTGTCTCTGTCAAAACTTTGATGTAAGACAGACAGACAGAAAAAAAGAAGCCAGGAAAACAGACAAAGGAATGAGGTGTGGTCTGTGCTGGTTAGGACAGACAGTCCTGACACAGAGCTGTGTGTTGTAAGTAACTGCATATGTACTAGAAGAGCCAGGAACAGAGAAAAGGAAGGAAAAACCCATGGGGAACATCCTGGAGAGTATTTCTTGCCTCGCCAGTGGAGTCTTGAGGATGTGGACCGAATCCAGAGGCCCCACCCTTTTGCTGGCTGGCCTGTTGTGGCTAGACTGTCACTGGAAACAGAGTGTGGAGGAGCATGCTCCGTAGAGAAGGCCCATGAGCCAGCTCTTAGAGAGGCGTGGCAGCAAGTCAGGGCTCACCTGAAGATGTCAGATGTGTTTTCATAACCCGCCAGTTCAATACAGCCCAGGATGCTACTGAACACAGTCGTGGTGGTTGCCTTTTACCTGGGGATCCACAGTCAGGCGTGGCATAGAGGATGCCTTCCCAGAGCCTGCATGCTCCTGGGTGTCCGAAGGAAGGTAGATGCCATGGTTAGAGGGCTGCACGCTTTTTAATTCACTAACCTCTGGCTCCTAGAAATAAACACACAGCCAAGCTTGTGGGACTTGGTTCCATCCCATAGCTTCTCACTTTCAGTGGATGATTCTGCCTCCTCCATATGAAGAATGGCTTTCAGAAGAGAGATCCATCTCTAAGGTCTCAGTTGTAGGCATACATTGGTTTGTGTTTCTGTGTGCACATATGTGGTATACCAGATGTCCCAAAACAGAAAGTTCTAACTAAGATTGAGAGGTAAAGATCACCTTTTCTAGTTAAGGACCATCTTAATTATTACTAAACAGATGCATCAGCTCTTACCACTTTATGAAATTTACTTTCTATAAGTTGATAGTGTTGGGTTTATTCTTTTAATCTGAAGAATTTGTCAATTAAATAGAAAGCAGTGTTTTAAGGAAAGCCACCAATTTCTGAAATCTTAAGACATGCTTTTAAGGGCTTTCTTATGATTAAAACCAAAAAAGGGTGTGGGTAGCCATCTTTCAAGAATGCTCTAGACTGGTGCAGTCCAATAGAAATATACTGTAAACCACTTGTGTAATTTAAAATTCCCTAGTAATTACATTTTAAAAAGCAAAAATAAATATAAAACAGATTTTGTTTAACCCAATATATACAGATATTCTCACAGCAACATATAATCAATACAAAAATAAGGTATTTTACATTTTTTGGCACGAAGCCTTTGACATGGGTGTGTATTTTACACTTATGACATATCTCAGTTTGGACTGATCACATTATAAGTGTTCAGTTACCACATGTGGGCAGTAGCTATTGTACTGGTCTATGAGAGCATTTGAGAGCTTTAAGAAGTTGGATTGGAAATCTCTAGATTCCTGCCCAAATCATTTAATTCTCCTGGTTAACGAATGTTAGTTTGGCAAATGTACATGCTCTATATAGACAGCTAGTATCACTGCATAAAGAGTAGAGCTGCTTTAAAAATGTTTATCCTGGCTACCCAACAAAGAGAGCTAGGAATATTTTGGACATCTGGAGATTATACCAGAAAAAGAGCATTTTATATTTAGGAAATGACACCCTAAGGCATGGGTGTGTGAGTAGGGTACTGTTAAAGGTAAGGGTGTCTAAGACACCCCCTTGGCCTCCACGACCATTTGGCTGAGGGGTCCCTGGTATGAATTGGAAGCACTGCTTTCATGGGACAGGATTTGTGCCCTTGAGGAAGTTACGGTGTTTGCGGTGTATGCTTTATATAGTACACATGTCTGACCTGAAACATGATAATGCTGCAGTCTGTGCGGTAACGATACTGTACTCTATGAGTGTCAGAGGTGGTGCAAGACACACACAGATCACAGCCATGCCCCAGGACATGGAGCAGGAGTACACAGTGGTGAGTGTGTAGCACGGGCTGACACCTGAACTGGACTACAGACACTCGGACTGACAATGAGATGAACATAGATCCAGAAAGTCCTGGCACTACAGCTCAGCCCTGGGGAACCTGCAGGAAGGATGATGTAATAAAGCCTCCCTGTGAAAGCAAGACATAAAATGATGAGAGGTCCCTTTAAACTGTCTGTACCACTTAGTCCAGGGCCTTGGTGCTAAGTTCCTCAGAGAGGAAGGCGGGGAATTACTCCAGGTATTTTTACCTACCTTACCAAGAACACTTTCAGGCTGCCACTCACACACTGAGGGGAGGGGAGGCTCTGGTCTGGTGGTCTCCCCAGTACAGCCATGCATAATTCCAGGTTTCCTCAGTCCCACGAAATGGAATCACTCATTTGCTGGTGCTATTGAAGTATCTCTTCCCTTCTGAAGGGTACCCATCCCATCAGACATGCCACCCACAAGCAGGCCATACCCGCATTCCACCCACACATCCATTCGGGAAGCTCTGGGGTATGCAAAGGCATACCCTGGGAGAGGTCAGAAGAACACAGGGATGAGAGGGGGTGAGAAGAACACAGGTGCATCAGAATCTAAGTGACATGGAACTCACTTAAAACAAACTGTCTATATAGACTGTTGCAGAGGCAGGTTTCACCCCTTTTAGTCTCTAGACCAATCAACACGGGGCTTTAATTCAAAGCTTGAGGGAACTTGACCTCACGGCTTCTGAACTAATAATAGTAAAGTCTGTCATCTCTGGGAATCCTATTTTATCTTTGTATTAGTAAAATCCAAAATTCCATCTTCCCTCTTATGTCTAAGTTTAAACTCTATTCAATAGAGTTCTTAGAAATTTTGCCCATTTCTGCTGATGAAATCTTTAGGTTCACGAGCATGATCTTAGGGACCTCTTTGAATGTATTTGATCTTGTAGAATTGTGACCACAAGGGCCAATTTTCCTGAACCCACACAGAGCAGAGGCATGAGATTCTCCTGTATCTCCCAGCAGACAGCTGGTCACTGGTACAGACCACCCCCGAGTTCTCCAGGAGGCATTCCTAGGCCACATGACTCTGCCTGGTTGGTGGCACTCATTCTTATGATGACTCATCCTAAGGCTCCCAATCAAAGGCAAGATTTCATTTGTTACTTCTGTTTCTCCATGTGAAGCCCAGGGACACAAACTAAGAGAGCTTGGCCTGAAGCATTGTAAGTTCCTGCAGCAGGTAAGGGGCCTCTGGGGTTTTAAAACCTGAAGAGGGAGCATTTGTCAGAGAACATGAGAAACAGCCAGGAAAGTGGAGATGGCAGGAAACTCCCAGGGTAATTGGTTGGACTATCAAAAAGGTGTTTCTTTTTTTTTTCTGATGGATCATGGTTATGGAATAGAACGTGGGGAAAAAAAAAAAAAAAGAGTGGGAGGGATTAGGAAACCAAGGAAGTAATTTTTTAATTCATTCACCAGAGATTGTTGTTCCTGGAACTGTCCATCATCAGCTGGGTCCATACAGGCCAACTGGAATATTTCCTGTGGGGAGAGTGGACTCATCGAAGGGTATGCACTCCGGCCACTCCTGCAAAGCAATGCCACGTTCAGAGGTAAAGTGTGCATGAGAGAGAAACAGTCGACATAACTGCCATTACTAACTCCCACCCAGACAAGACTTTTTTCCCAGCAAGGGCGATACCCTTTAGCCTTGGCTAGGTTGTAAGCCTGTCAACTTACAGGTGGCTAGCCTTGGGGGGCGGGGGCGGGGGCCGGAACACTGGAAAAGAGAAACCACTGTTTTCAACCTGCATTTGGAATGATTCATCATTTTGCTGGCGACTGGCATATCTGTGACAAATGACATCATTTGTCACACTCAGCCATATGGAAGACCAATGCTAGATTGTAAACCTGCTTCTGCTCAGCTTCTCCATTCGGCGGAAAAATGCCATAGTTTAAACAGTGAACAGTTTGTTTCAATATTAAGCAGTCATGGTCTTTTAAGAAATTTCCTCCACTCTCAGTAAGAGTATGGTTCTATTGTGTCAACATCCATGGCCAAATTAAACAACGGAATGCCCTGAACATTTACTGAAGAACTGCTCTGTACCAGATACTGTGTCTGTTGGCTTATGAACTGGGTGGAATGATGTCGGAGGTGATGCTGAAGAGGTGACAACATCTGGGTCGATGGCTATGTAGGAGGATGCTTCAGTGGTGATGAGGTAAAAGGACAGAGACAAAGCTGGCCAGGTGTTTAAGGGCCTCTGAATGAAAAGTGCAGAGACCTGTTGCCGTGTGCCTATGAGTAAACCACCGTTTGGTACCTGCAGACGCTGTCAGCCAATAAGATCCACCGGGCTAGTTAGGGGAAAAAAAAAGAGGCAGCCAAGAACCTGTCCTGAGAATATGGCCACCGCTGCTGTCACCATTCACTGCTACCCACCCCCCTCTGCCCTAAGCAAGCACGCAGCCTGAGCTTTCTCATCTCGAGAAGAGGGACATGGTCAGTGATGTGGCAGCAGCTTGCAGTGAGGTCAGGAGGGACAGATGAGATGGGAAGAGCTGCTGCAGAGTCTGTTGCTATATGACTTTTGAACCCACTGGAAAATCTGAGGCCTGAGCAAGGACTGCCAATTACTTAAAAGTAATTCATTAGACTGGGAGCACAGGGGAAGATCTGAAGAGCAGGTTTTTCACCCAACCTGTCCCCTTGCTGCCGGTGAGGGCTTCTGCTGAATTTTCACAACATCTAGAGAGCCATCTGCTATTGAAACAACTGCTGAAATGTCAATCCTCCTCCTCGGGCCTTGGCTTGAGAAACACAGGGAACAGATGAGCACAGCTCTACAGGAAATGGGCCCCTTTCTGTCCTACAGAAAATGAGTAACTGCAGGGTCCCTAATGGGTAGCTGCTACTGCTGCTGCTAAGTTGCTTCAGTCATGTCCAACTCTGTGCGACCCCATAGACGGCAGCCCATCAGGCTCCCCCGTCCCTGGGATTCTCCAGGCAAGAACACTGGAGTGGGTTGCCATTTCCTTCTCCAATGCATGAAAGTGAAAAGTGAAGTCGCTCAGTCGTGTCTGACTCTTAGCGACTCCATGGACTGCAGCCTACCAAGCTCCTCTGCCCATGGGATTTTCCAGGCAAGAGTACTGGAGTGGGTTGCCATTGCCTTCTCTGAGAGAGGACCCTTAAAATCACTGAACAACATTTTAGACTTGGCTAATTTGAACGCTGAGTGACCTCTTACTTTGAAAACCTTGTCCAGCTCCTCAGTGTTGGGGAAGAGTCTAGAGGCCTGACCATCCTCCTCCTGCATGGTTTAGTTGCTCAGTTGTCTAGCCTTGGCAGGCTTCTTGGTCCATGGGATTCTCCAGGCAAGAATACTGGAGTGGGTTGCCATTTCCTTCTCCAGGGGATCTTCCTGACCCAGGAACTGAACCCAGGTCTCCTGTACTACAGGAAGATTCTTTTTTTTTTTCTTCTGTTGTGAATGTTTCCTTTTTATTTTAAAATTAATTGAATTGGAGGCTACGTACTTCACAATATTGTGGTGGTGTCCGCCATACATTGACATGAATCAGCCACGGGTGTACATGTGTCCCCTATCTCACCTCTTTCCCCCGCCTCCGGGCTGTCCCAGCACACCGACTTTGAGTGCCCTGTTTCATGCACTGAACTTGGACTGGTGATCTATTTCACATATGGTAATATACATGTTTCAATGGCAGGTAGATTCTTTACCACTTGAGCTACAAGGGAAGCCCCTCCTCTTGTATAACTTTCCCTTATTCCCTGAAGTCCAACATGCTGGGCTCTCTCAACCACATTTGGTTGAATGTGCCAGAATCCTTTTCTGCCTCAGGACTTTAAGAAAGGCTGTTCCCAGCATATACAGCATGCTTCTCCAACACCTAGTCCCTTGCAAGCCGTTTTTAAATTTATCCTTCAAAATTTTTCTTAAAAGTCACTTCCTTGAGGAAATCTTATCTGATAAACTGGTCAGAGCCCTCTCCCTTGCACTCAGATCATAATGCATTTTTTTCCGTCCTCGTACTTACTAGAATTGTGATTAAATCATCAGAAATGACAAGTTTTTCTTTCTGATAATTGTTTCACGTCTTTTTCTACCAGGTGTAAACTCAATGAGAGAGGAGCCCAGTCATGTTCACCAAGCTGCCCCCAGAGCAATCACTGCTTGAACCCTGCAGGGCTCGAGAAGCACAGCTGGTCCTGGGGAGCACGAGCGCTGCTCCATGAATGTCTCCATTTCAGGAGATGGGCCATCATCTACCTAAAGCTCAAACCAGAAACCCGAAGGTCATCCTTGATTCCTTCCCCTCCTGCATGCCGTGTAGCCAATCAGTCACCAAATCTGATCCGTTCTGTGTATGAATTTCCTCTCCAGTCTGGCTCGCTCTCTCTCCATTTCCTATCAATCCAAGCCACAGTCTTTAATAATTCACACAATTGCAGCCATGTACTAGGTGATGTTCATCTCTCAGACTGTTTCCCTCCAATCCACTGAGCCCACACCAGACTAAAGAAGGACCTTTGGAAAGCTGAAACCTGATCATATCACTCTGATGACTGTGTCCCCCATTACCCTTGGATGAAACTGAACTTCTGTCTCCCAGCCCTGCCAGATCTGTCACCTGCCACTTGCCCTGACCTCTCTGTGCACCATCCATCAGGACACTTTTTAGGTTCCTTAAACTTAACCCGACTTTTATTTCATCTCTTGAAGGGCTTGCTTCTGAGTCTTGCCCAAATGTTGCTTCCTCAGGGAGGCTTCCTCAAATCCTCAAACCATGTATGCTTCTTCCTTTACACAGCATCACAATAGCCGACACCGCCCCCCCCCCCCCCGACCCAACCCCCTGCTACACACACACATTTTAACTGCTACCACTCTTGTAATTTCTATTTCAAGGACTGTGTCCATGGAAACTGTGATCATGTTGACTGAATCCCCAGTGACTAAACCAGTTTTTGGGTTCCATTGACTCTCAGTAAATATTGGTCAAATCAATGAATCAATGAATCAATAAACATATGGGAGAAAGGCTGGGACGGTCCAATGGTGGGAGTTATAGTTTGCACAGCAAATCGTTGTGGCAAAACAGACCTAGATGAGGGATGGTTTCCTCTATTTCTAAGCCAAAGACCCTTGGAAAACACCATAAACTCTTCCAAGAAGATAGTACTAATCAGACCTCTTGGCTTTTCTGCACAGACCAAAGAGAAACATGAACTTGTTTTCTATAGACAGGAGAATCCACACCTGCTGCTCCAACACATCACATGTTCCTGTAAAAATGACCGGCGGCCCTGGTCATCTTTCTTCACTTTCAAATGTGGATTGTGACCTATGAAAACTGCTTTTCAAAAACAGATCTCCGACACCACAGGGAGAAGGAAATTCATGGTGTGAGAGGTTTCAAATGGTGATCTGACAGAGGTCTCATTCCCAAGCCTGGGATTTCACTCCTCTGATAATCACTGAAGATGTGATGATATTTAGTGATTTATTGGTTCTATAAAAGCTAGACTAGAAAAAAAAATTCACTAATAACTCGCTTCAGTCATGTCCAACTCTGTGACCCTGTGGCGTGTAGCCTGCCAGACTCCTCTGTCCATGGGATTCTCCAGGCAAGAATATTGGAGTGGGTTGCCATGCCCTCCTCCAGGGGATCTTCCTCACCCAGGGATTGAACCCATGTCTCTTATGTCTCCTGCACTGGCAAGTGGATTCTTTACCACTAGCACAACCAACTACAAAACGCCATTTACGTTGGGAAGATGGACCCATGCCCTTTGAGTACTCACTACATGCTTGGGATGAGAGAGAGTGTTATAATGAGGTGTGTATATAATAATACATCCTTTATGACTCATGGCCACATTGGGGCTAAGGCTTACAACTCAGAAGAACTGGTACATTTCTTAATTAGAGTTTTGTTTCTGCTTTCAATATAGAAAATTTAAAAAAAATGTTTTGCCTGATAAAAAGTTCTTTTCAGATAACACAGTGTAAAGGGAAGACTCTGGGCTTGGAAATAACGGACTTAAGTTCCAGTTCAGCGTCCTACCAGCCAGGTGGCTTTGGATGACTTAATGAGTTTCTCTGAGCCACCAGTTTCTTCACTGTAAAGCAGTGATACTAATACAGCCCCTTCTTCCTTCGTCCGTGCACAGGGCTCCCTGTCTCTCGAGCTGGCCACGGCACCAATACTGCGCTGTCTGCTTTTCCATTCCTCCCTGCTGAATAGCCACTTTAAGATACAACACGCTGGACTTCCCTGCTGGTCCAGTGGTTAAGAACCCACCTGGCAATGCCTGAGTTCGATCCCTGGTCAGGGAAGATTTTGCATGTTGTGAGGCAACTAAGCCCATGCTCCCTAGAGCCCATGCTCTGCAACAAGAGAAGGCAGCTCAATGAGAAACCTGTGTGCTGCAACTAGAGAAAGCCTGACAACAGCAATGAACACCCAGCTCAACCAAAACTAAGTAAATAAATCAAAATTTTAAAGATATTAAAAGAGCTGCCATAAGAAGTTAAAAAAAAAAAAGATACAACATGTTGCCTTCTCAGTTTCAGAGAGGGGCGCATCCACTCGTCTCAGAGTTAGTATTATTTCTCGGGCACTTCTAGGCGATGAATCTGTGGGTTTGCCTGATGACACAGGCGGGGGAGCTGCGGGCTTTCTGGTTATACTCACAGGCCTGGCACGGGGTCCTCCTGGAGATAAGGCAGGGCTTTGGCATTAGCAATGATCTCCTGAGGCAGAGACGAGGGCTCCATGCGCTGGAACATGGGTGCATTTTTCTGTGTTAAAAGTGGAAAGGAGGAAAAAGGAACTCAAATGACTATGGGGGAAATACCAGCGACTTGAGTAAAACGGGAATATGACTGATACTCTGTGTGACTACCTGAACCTCTGCCCCACTGGGGTTCTAACCCCCCAATCCTAGGCAGTTCCTGGGCCCTGCAAGGCCTGGCCTCTGCTTCTGTGCACTTGCGGGCACGGTCCCCCAGGGATCCACTGGCCTGCCCCCTCAGGGACCCGCCCACCCACTGCACAGTCTGTCCTTGACCTTCACCTGTTCTTCCAGCTGCTGCCTCTGCTTCTTCACCTTGCTCTGTTTATAGTAGTCCATGATCATCATTGCTGCATAGATTTTGCCCACAGTCAGGTCAGAGGCTGAGGACACCAGTGTGGCATAGAGGGAAACAGGAAAAGATGTGGAGAAAGTGAGGATGCTGGGAAGCAGATTTGCCCCTTCCACTACCCCGCCATCCAGCATCTATGGAGGGCTCCATCTGCGCCAGGCACTGAGGACTCAGAGTAAACAGGCCCCCAGAACTATCCTCAGGGGCTGCCACGGGCACCCAGGGAGGGCCATGTTACTAATGATAAGAAACACATCAGTAAGCACCACCCCCCCACCCCCTGGAATGGTCTTGATTTCCATCTCTTAGTAACAGCACCTTTTCCCCAGCCGCTTGAAGGTCTGCTGAACTGTGTTATGTGGGAGGATAGAGCTGTGCACCCAAGAAGTTTCACCCACAACCACAGCGACCTATCTTAAGAAACTATTTTCCAAGATGGAGCTTCCTCAGAAAACTGACAACAGAACTACCATATGATCCACAATCCCACTCCTGAGCATAAATCCAGACTAAACTATACTTCAAAACTAAAACACGCACCCTATGTTCATAACAGCGCTATTCACAGTAGCCAAGACATGGAAATAACCTAAATGTCCGTCCATAGATGAATGGATAAAGAAGCTGTGGTACATTTACACAATGGAATATTACAGAGCCATAAAAACAATGAAATCATGTCGTTTGCAGCAACATGGATACAACTAGAAATGATCACACTTAAGTCAGAAAAAAGACAGATATCATATGATATCACTTTATATGGATTCTAAAAATAGCACAAGTAAACCTATCTATGAAAAAAAAAGCAGTACAGACTTGTGGCTGCCAAAGGGGAGCAAAGGATTAGGGGTTTGGGGTCAGTATTGTCTGTCTATACACGATAGAGAAATGACAGGTGAGTATAGCACAGGGGTGCAAAAAATATAAAAAAATATGTATAACCAAATCACTTTTCTATATAGCAGAAATTAACACTGTAAATCAACTATACTTCAATAAGCAAAAACAAACTGCTTTCAATTAATGACAATTGAGAAGTGAGGGATTTCTGTTTCCTAAGAATAAAAGAGCACCCTTCCCTTAACTCCCTGATCACTCCATGCTCCCCGCAAAGATGTGGTCTTAGCATTCTGGGCCCACAGTGACACGGAGAGCCAGGAGACCCCGCACCTTTGGGCATGGGCACAAGCAGATCCAGCATCTTCTGGGACAGGTGAGGCCAGATGGCCAGGGTCTCCTTCTGGAGCTCCGAGTCTAGCTGCTGCCTGTCCGCACCACCTGGGAGAAGATACATTTATTAACAATGAAAACAGAACAGACACAGAAATAACAAGGACGGAGGGAGGAGATGGGACAGAGGCTGAGTCAGCATGGCGCCTCATGTTCTTGGCACTTAGGGACCGTGGATCTTGCAGTCCGCTGGGTCTTTCTGCTGAAGAAGCGGAACAAATTCTGGCTTCTGTTTTCAGTGACTCAGGGATATCCCGCCACAGAGAGCTGAGGCCCTGGGGACCAAGATCAGCTTCCTCATTCATTTTTGCGGAGCCTCCTAGCTGCTCAGTATATCAGAAGGGGAAATGCAGAGCGCCACAAGCCCACCTCCTCTGCCTCATTATACGTGTATCAGTTCTTCCAGTGATCTGACCCCAGAGTCTGAGTGAACCAATTGGGCCCTGCTGGAAGTAGCAAAGCCTTCTTTCCTAAATCATAAATGATAGCACCGGCCACAGAATCCTTCCAAGACGTTAAAAACCCCATGTAAGAAAAAAAAAAAACAACAAACAGAACTGAAATTCACATGTTCATTCAACAAATATTACTAAAATGTCTACTATTAGACATTTTAGGTAGTAGATGGTAGATAGTAGACATTTTAGATAGTACAGACATCGAAGATCATATACTCTTAAGCTCAAAGGAGCCTTAGTGAATATCAAGTCATTCATTTCATTAAGAGGAAAGGGCAAAAGTTAAATAATACAGTAACAGTTACTGTATCTCAGAGGTGAAAACTGGGAGGTGAAAACTACTTGATCTCCAGGTTACTTCATGGTCGGATGAAGTTCAAATATCTCTGTCCTGCATCACTCCGGGTGAGTTGTTCCAGAATCTTCTTCCCCCTAAGGTTACTGACCTTTGGCGATTTTAATGTCCAGAGCTGTCCGGATTAGAGCCATCAGTGTGGAAGTGAAGTGGACAGTCATGTCCTCAGCCACTGGCATGTTCATCAAGACCAACCTCTGTGTGAAAGAGAGAAAAGAAACCGCAGGAGAAAACATATATCGAAAGAAACCGTGGCAACAAGGGAGGAAAAGTGCAGAGGTCAGATGCAGAGACAAAAAAGAAGGGCAAGGATTTCCCCATCCCCTGTCCCAGACCTGTTCTCGCCCTGCTTCTCACTGGAGGCTCATTGGCTGCTGTTTTTTTTTTTTCCCCCCCTGGGGAATGATGCCAAATTCCAAGGGAAGAGGGACTCATCATTCTGTAGGACTCCTCCAGGGTCCTAAGAATGTCTTTAATCAGGATTCCCAAAAACAGTGTCTCAGGGAAAGGAGTCAGCTCAGGGAGGTGGCTCCGTTCCCTGCTTCAGGGCTGGTCTACAATCCCACTTGTCCCATGAAGACTCCCAAAAACTCAGGTGCAAAGACAGTGATGGGGGGTAGATTTTACTTTGCTTATCTGACTTGAAAGATGGATCCTGATGCCCCCTTTTTGAGTCTTTAAATTGCCAGCACATGGTTGAACATGCAGAAGTCCAGCTTATCCAAAGGATGAGGTGGAGCAGAATGGAGAAGTGAGAGAATGCAAACAGGGTCCAGGGGGAGAGGGCTGCGGAGGGCAGAGAAGACAGGACAGAAGGGTGACTGCGGCAGGAGCAGAGTGGGCAGGCCTTGTCCCCCTCGCCCGGAGGAAGGGGATCAAACGGAAATGGCCAAATCCACTTTCCAGAGAGTATCTTGCTTTTGGAATGAACTTTTCCTCTGATTCTCGCAACCCTTGGGGCCCCCGTCCCAAGCTTCACCCCAGAAATTCAAGGAACTCAGGGCCATATAGTCCAACACCTGTTAGATGTGGAATCATGAGCATAAAGGATGTCGGCTCCTAAGCTGCTCAGGAGGAGCCATGTAGTGGGGTGGATGAGGGTCCCTAATAGATGCCCCCTGTTCCAATGAGATGCTCTCTGGAGCTTTAAACTTGGAGGGAGCAGCAGGAGAAGGTCCTCCAGCAGAACCACCAGCCTAGCAGGAAGTCAAGCGTCTCTTTCCAAGGCAGAGTTTCTAACACTCCATCGAAACATCTCGCCTAATGTGACACCACAAATATGGCATCTTAGAGTGTAAGGCCAGTTTCCGGTTTGTATCTGAGGGCCACCTCTCTCCCACTGCTTTAGGCTTCCAGAGAAGTGGTGCCTTTGCCAGGGCACATTGCTAGGTGAATGAAAGAGCTCCAGAGTTCTGAGTCAGTCTAAATAGCAATGGGGGGTTAACAGTAACTATTACTGAATGTGAAGTAGGAAATGGCAACCCACTCCAGTATTCTTGCCTGGAAAATCCCACAGACAGAGGAGCTTGGCAGGCTATAGTTCATGGGGTTGCAAGAGTTGGACATGACTAAATGACTGAAAACACACATTACTGAATGTGGAGGAAAAGTTCAGGCCTCAAGGCTCTGAGCACCCGGATGCCTGATGACTCCTAATGTACAATGCTGCTCTAAGCCAACTGAGGGGAATCCATCCACATCTCGGTCATGCCAAGAAGGCAGGCCTAATGCTGAATGCCCCTCATCACCCTTTCCTTTGATACTGTCAGGAAAAATGGGTAGTTGGGCTTATGGGGGAAGGAAGCTGCATTCTTCATCATGTATCAAGGGATGGAGGTCGTGTTTCTTTTCTGATACCTAGAAGGAACCATACCACTGTTTCTTCCTACGTCATGGAGGAAGAAATTTGTTAAGAGTTTTCCTCTCTCCTAAAAATTTCTTCTTGAACCATGTTTAGTGGAATTTATCCATATTTCCTATTTCTTAGTTTATCTGATGGAAGATCTTTTTACAAGCTCTGACTGCTGTCCTTCTTGCCCAAATATGCTATTCTGCAGGCCACCACTCTGCTTCCTCTGAAAGGAAACATGCTACTTACTTCTTTTCTAGTAACCCACTCACAAGAAGTCACACACTTGTAGAAACAGAACAACACATTTAAAGTCTTACAAACCACCTCGCGTATCATCCTTCTGTGAACCTTCCTGACCCTTGCTTCTCATCATTTCTTTTCTCCTTGGTTCCCTCCTCCCACCGTTCCCAGCCCAGCTTCCTCCCCCACGTTCTGACCTCCCCACAGCGGGATCCCATTTCCTGCTGGTCACTAGCCCAGAACAAAGGAAGGAGTGGTCTACCTTATATGCCACCTTGGAGGGACATCTCTTGCCGAGGCCTAGCGGCGGTGACATGAGAGTCAGCATTTCATACATCTCAGTGTAATGGATGCGGCCACTGCTCATGGCGGGGGTTGGGGGTGGGGTCGGGGGGCAGGGCAGGGAGGGTGGCCGGGAAGAATGCAGACAGGGAGGAGAGGAGAACAGGCATTCCCGGGGGGAGCCAAAACAAACAAAAGAGTACAGAAAACGGGAGAAAAGAAACGAAACAAAATGGACAAACAGGAAAAGAATAGGAAACCTGTTAATCAAGGCAAATCATACACGTGATCCATCCTGGTGCGGATTTATATCACGCCCCACACAGACCCGGGAACGTGGCGGCAACCTTAGGTCTCTCCGCCGTGCGCTGTCCTAGGGACTGGTGCTCCCCTCCGGGAGGAGCGTCACCCCATCTTCCTGTTCACACCAGCCATGCCCCCTACAACACAAGCTGGTCTTCACTTCCCAGGGCTGTGTGCGAGCGGTATAAACCAGATAGACGGTGCTCCAGCCCTGGGTTAGGGGTTTCTGGCCCCCTCTCCTTGGCCTGGAAGTCAGGCCCTTCTCCTGCTCTGAACCCGTAGGCGGGGGCATCGTGTATCCCGCTCTGTGGTGTGAGTGCTGCAGGAGGCGGCGGCTGGCGCTGAAAGTGGTGGGCGGAGGCTGCTGCTCAGTTGGCCCGTTGCTTCCACCTGGCTCTGTGGGTAAGAGTGCTCTTTGTGTGGCGGCATGCCCCGGGGCGGCGGCATGCTGGGGCCAGAAGGAACAAAACCAGGAGGAGGAGGAGCATCTCGCATGCCATGCTGCCCTCCCGGGCTCTCCCACATGCGGCCGCGATGGGTTCACCAGGGTGGAGTTTAAAGAGTCTCGGCAGAGGCAGCTGTTCGGCCTGCCCAAGTATAGGAATCACTTGCCGCCGTCCCTGGCCAGCTCCTCCCCCATCGCCCAGGCTGGCATCTTTCTGGGCCTAAGTCTTCTTCTAGCTGTTGGAATGCGCTGCGCCCCAGGGAGCCTGCGCATCCCTCATGGCACACCAGGAAAGGCTTCCTTTTCTCGGGGGGCTTGGCCTTGGCCCTGGGCTGGGTGGAGCCACTGTGTTAGCTGGAGAGGGAGGTCCCCTGTGTGCTCCTGAACCATGTTCCTGGTTTCACAAACAAGCAGTGACTGGGCAGTCACAACAGACCCCTCAAAGATACACAGCAGGACCCTCAGGCAAGAACTCTGCTCTGGAGCTTTCTGTGCTCTACGGAGATCTTCCCAGACCCTCTGAGCTATGAAATTCTCCCATGCCCCATGGACTGTATCTTCTTCACCTTCTTTACTTATCCTCACCTCCTGCCCTCATTTTTTTTTTTAAATTGTTTCTCACCTTTTTGTCCTAGCTCTCATTGGGTTGGCCAAATGTTTTGTTCAGGGTTTTCTGTTAGACCTTATGGAAAAAAATCCGAGCAAACTTTTTGGCTAACCGACCCAAAATAATTGCTTGGGACCAAACTGTCCAGAATGGGGCAGGAGTAAGTGTGGTTAGAATCACACTTTTCTACCTTCTCTATGGGAGGATGCCACTGATGTGTGAGAAGGAGGCGCTCTATCTCTAAGAGAAAGAAACCAGAACTCCTTGCTGAATTAAAAAGATTTCTGCCTTCTGTGGAGGAGGGACTGGTTCCTCTGAATTTAGGTTCCTTTAAATTCACAGAATAAGGTGGAGTGAGAAAGAGGAGAATGGGTGTGTGTTCCACACGCATGAATGAGTGTGTGCGTGTGAAGAAAACAGAGGTCAAAGCAGCCTCTGTTATTAAGTCCTCAGCTCTTTTTTTATCCATGTCCCTCCCCCACCCCCCAAAATGCCCTTCTTCCTTGTGAAACAGCTGCTGGTTCTGGAAGGGTTTGGACCTCTTTAAACTCAAAGGAAAGCAACATGAAGGTTCCCTCATGTGGCGCAGTGGTGGTGGAGCAAAACGGAGAGGTGGGGGTTGGAGGCTGCACCCCGCTGCTGGCCACGGTCATGGTCACGGTCACGGCTGGGGACCGGAGGCAAACCTTGCAAGCCACCCTGTAGGGGCAGTTCTCTCCCAGGCCCAGAGGCGGCGAGATCACCCGCACTAATTTGTACATATCCTTATACGGGATCCTGCCACTGTAAAGGAAGCACAGGTGGGTTAATAGGACACTCAAAGAAGAGGAGGAGAGACACGACAGCCTAGCCATGAAAGGGATGGCCGGAGGAGGATGGGTGGCTTCTTTCCTGGGGCCTGGCAAAGCCAGACCAGGAGAGACGGAGGACGGTTAGCATCAGAGAGCCAGCACCTTGCAAATGGGATGAACCATCACTCTGCAAACTACACTGCCTCTGATTTTCCAAGGAAATCAATGCCTAGTGACCATGAGCACCCCACGACGTGTGTGGCCTATACCTGGCCAGCTGCAGCAAATGGAGTTTGGCTCCAGTGAGGCCTCTAAGTACCAAGTCCACCAGTTCACAAATGCCTCCGACCGCCATCAAGAGCAGATGCCAGGCTGCTGTGAAGCGGACTGTAGAGCCCTTTGCTTTTCACAGACACTGCTTACAGGCAGCTACTCAGACCTGCGTGTCAGGTGGTGGGAAGTCAGCGTCTTTCTCCGGACTGTGAGAGAGAAATTTCCCATTAGGCTAATTAGCAAGGTGCACAGTTGGCAGGAGGGAACCTGTGAAGGACTTTGCTTCTCTTTGCGGCAGGTTTTCCCCCAAGTTCTGCTTGGGCAAACGCTTCTCAGTGTGGTAGGAGCTTGCCAGGATCTGTGCCCAAAAGGCAGCCTGCGAGGGAGCCACACGACTCTCCCTCCAGTCCTGCCCCGGCCACCCCTCCTGCAGACAGCCTGGTCAGATCCAGTCAGAATTCCAGGACCACTGTGGCCTGTCACATCAACCCCCTTTCACAGAGCCTGCTAGAGACTTCTGGCTTCCTGTGGAAAGAAGAGAATCGACAGTTGATTCATTTTCAGAGGCTAAAGCATTTTCTCTGTGAGGGGTCAGA
This sequence comes from Oryx dammah, assembly GCF_014754425.2. Classification (NCBI taxonomy): domain Eukaryota; kingdom Metazoa; phylum Chordata; class Mammalia; order Artiodactyla; family Bovidae; genus Oryx; species Oryx dammah. The sequence continues at coordinate 18,002,504 of NW_024070205.1, forward strand.
ACCAGTCAGCAACGGCCAGAGATCTGTGGGTCTGGACACACCCCGGTTTGGATCCAGGTTCCCACCGCAAACCATAAGCGCACACCTCCACCTCCAAGCATCCAATCCTCACCAGCCATGTCAAGACGACAGCTTTGCCCCAGCTCCGCTCTTCCTAATCTTTTCTTGATTTTGCTGTTGATTCTTTCTCTTCTTCCAAACAGCTCAGCAGTACTTCCAAGTCTCTTGACTCTTGAGAGGAGGTTCATTTCACCATGAGTTCTTTGGTTCCTTATGGTGGTTGAGGTGTGGGTGAATTGGTTCTGTTGTCTATATAGGCTGATGTACTTTGCAACCTGTCTATCTCCTTTTTGAAGACACTGGCCCACTTCACCTTGGTTAGTTTCCCCTCTCATCTCCTAGAGAAGGCCAGTGAAACTAACCAGGACGAGTCACGCTGGGCATTTCAAAGCAGATGCAAGAGGTTTTCCTTGGTCTTTCACAGCTCATGAGTCTGAATCTCATGATTAGTCCTCATGGAACTGGTCTTCCCAGCAGATGGAAGAACTGGGGAGCAGCATGTTTAATGCACAAGGGACTTGGGTCCCCAAATAATGTGAAACCATAGGAAGTTGAGGTTTTTGAGAGCCAAGGGCTCTCACCTGAGTGAGGCTAGGTAAGCAAAGAACACCTTTGCTGGCAAATAGTTTCTTCTCTTTCAGGTGAGGGCTAGAGGTCCCTTCTTGGTGTCCTGATCCCATGGGCATCCAGCTTTACAGACACCAATGTTCCATACTTTCTACTTCCTTTCCCATATGCTTACTAATGATAACAAAAGTTACATACCTGATTTAATACAATCCTCACAACCAGCCTGCACAGAGGGAGGATCATTACCACTATTATTATTACCACTATCATTACCACAACAGATATGGGAGCTCTGAGTGGTTGAGTGACTTGTCCAAGGCCACACAGCTGACACGATGCAGGCCTGGCTCCCTTTGCCTGTAACACACTGCCCATGGCATTCTAATCATCCTATCTCACTAGAAAGTAGGCCCAGAAAGTAAACACCATTGCTCAGTTACTGTAACAATAACAGATTCAGAGAACTCTGTGCTCTAAGGTGTTAATAATTATTGAGGGGATGAGGAATTCCTATGTGTTCTTCCAACCTAAAGAAGTGACCCAAGTGCAACAGCCTCATAGGAGGATAGGTTTGGGGAAGAGTCTCAGACTATGACATGGTTCCAGGTGGAAGCAACGTGGTCCACTCCTATGAACGATGGCATTTCTTATACTATTTTCAGAGTAGGGCCAGAATGGATAGATTGGTGAGATAAGATCCTGAAACTAAAATAAGTTGAGACAAAGGTCCCATGGAATGAGTGCTCATAGCACTCCCACTTTGCCTTCCACTGTGAGGACCAAAAAAGTTGCCTTTGAACTTGAAGCAGGGATTTGCAAACTTTTCCAGTAAAGGGTCAGATAAATATATTTTTTAAAATTTGAGGGTAATACTGTCTTTATCTCAATATGCAAAAATAGCCATAAACAATAGATAAATGGGCATAGCTGTGCTCCAATAATACTTTATTTCCAGATAAAGTGAGCCACATTGAGCCTATGGGTTATAGTTTTCTAGCCTCTGCTTTAAAATCCAGAAGGCACAATTTCGCTTGGAAAGTGAAAAAGATCTGGGGGGGTCATCTCTGCAAATTCCTGCCATTTAACTCAGTTCCATGCAATAAAAACCCACATGTGTTTAAACCATCATTTCGAAGAAGAACTTGCTTGGTTGTCTATATAATTTCAGAGTTATATGAAACTGTACTTTTGAGAGGGATGAGAGAAAGGACTAAGGTGGCCAGATGTCCAGCTGACCCACAGAACCCTTGTCAACACCCCCTGTGACTCAGAGGAGTTCACTAACCATTCTGGAAGCTCCTCTGGGGATTGAACTCAAACACTCTTGAGTTGCAGACTGTGTATTGAGATTGTCAGAGGAAAATGCCTGTTACAGAAGGAAAGAACAGGGAAAGGAAAACGCAGAAGCTAAGTGGTCCATAGCGTGTTTGATCCCAGAGCCAGTCTGAGGATCTGGCCTCTTCCCCGGCCCACAGCCAGGAGGACTCTCCTCTCCTTCTGCAACAGGCAAGAATGGGGTGGCTCCCATCCCACCTTCCTCCTTGAGAACCCCAGAGGCCCTTGATAGGGGCCCCAGAGTGGGTGGCCGAGAGGCCTACACACCATGCTGCTCTGTCATACTCTGCCCAGACACGGACAAACTCGTCCAGGTGGTGAGGCCCCAGGATGGATGAGTCCCGAGTCAGGTACTCAAAGTTGTCCATGATGACAGCCACGAATAGATTGAGCATCTGGAGGGCGAGAGGGAGAAGGGGAGTTAGGGGAGACCCAGAGCAGAAAACCAAACTGCGAGGCAAGGAAAGAATTCACAAGTTTGTAAGGCTAAAAGTTCCTAACCATAGCCCTGCTGATCCTGCTGGAGGCAACGCATTTTCACAGCTGAACCACACATCTCACTGTACGAGTGCTATGACTCCACTTTGCTATGCCACTTTATATTTGCGAAGTACACCTCAGTCGCTTCTGTTATCTATTCAGTTTCTTTCTTTGTTACTGCAGCAGCAGCAGCAGCAGCAGTAGCAACACATTCTCAAAGGCCAGAGGAAGTCAAGGCCCAACTCCAAGCCTCCCTTCCAGTCTCCCGTCCCTACGCGCGCTCAACCACAGCTGCCTATCAGAGACGGTGGGATGCCTTACAGCGGATGCAGGGCTTACTGTGCAACAACCTGAAGCTGTTCACAGCTCTCAAGTGCTTCCGAGACCCTGTTCTCCTGCTTACTTGTTCAGCAACATTTATGGTGCACCTACTGTGTTCCAGACAGAGCTCCAGGTGCCAGGAGTGGGAGGTAAGAAAGTTCAGGTCTGAGATATATTTCCATGACTAGCACATTCCTTAAAGCACAGCAGGTGTTCACTAGATGCTGTTACTTGAATATTCTTAAAGACATTTAGTATTCCACAGAGACTACTGGAAATATACAAATGTTACAGATTTTAAATATATATTTATATGTATATCTGGCTGCATGGAGTCTTAGTTGCAACACGCAGGCTCTCTTTGTTGCCACACTCCAACTTCTCTCTAGTTATAGCAAGTGGGCTTAGTTGCCCTGCAGCATGCAGGATTTCAGTTCCCCAACAAGGGATCAAACCCACATCCTCTGTACTGGCAGATTCTTAACCACTGGACCCCAAGGGAAGTTCCTATAGACTTTTTTTGAGAGCCATGAAAGAAACATGCACAACAGGGACAGAAAGTGTATGGGTTTGAATTTCATATAATTTTCATGTCAGGATTTATCATTCATCTTTTAAGTTTTTTTCTGAACTACTGAAGAAGGTAGGGGGGATTGAACTCAAACACTCTGAGTTGCAGACTGTGTATTGTTAGCTCACGGGCCATACAAAAACAGCAGGCAAACTGGATTTAGCCTGTTGTCCATGGCTCTCTGGGCTCTCATCTAGATTATGCAGGAGGCAACAGGAACCACTAAAGAGGCTGAACTAGGAGAAAGAGAAGAGCTATGTGCATTCAGACAGCATTGTTAGCAGGGTGGACAGTGGCCGGCAGTCCAGGCAGAGAGTTGTGAGGTGCTCCTGAGCCAGGCCAGTGGCAGGACAGCAGCCTGGATACAGAGACCAGGGAGGTGGACTCAACAGGCCTTGGCCACAGCGAACAGCAGCGCCCAGCACTACTTCCACTTTCCCAGGCACACACCCCTTGCCTAGTCTCAGTTAATACAATTTAGTGGGGCACTACCATGACCCAGGCCTCAACCAGCCATTGAATCCTGTCCCCTGGGCTACAGTGCTGGTGATCCAATTAAGGCCAAGAAAATGGCATTGAATCTTCTCAGCAAGAGAACTTGTTTTTCCTTATGGGCCTTGAATATGTCAGGATTGAGGTCTAGAGCTGCTGCTCCTGTTGCCATCTTGGAACCATGGGCTGGGGTTGTTGGAGGAAAGAGCTTGTGTGGAGAAGCCTGGGGAAGAGATCCGTCAACAGAGAAGGAAACCTCGTCCTGGGGATGATGTCATCTGAGCCCCAGAGCAAGCTCGCTTAAGCCGGTCCTGCTCAACTCTTCATTTATATAAGCCGATAAAATCCCTTTCTATTCATGTCGGATGCAGCTGGACTTTCTGTCACTTGCAAGGGAAAGAATCTTGCCTGACAGAAATGAATTGCCTGTGAGGGGGTGAGCAAATGGAGCCTCTGCTGCTGATTCCCAGGTGAAGCAGCTGGGTGGGTGGAAGTGCTCAGCAGACAGGATATGCAGACAGGATACTCAGGATCAAGAGGAAGTCTGCAGCCAGGGCCTGCTGGGAGTCTCCTCTGCAATATAGAGAAGACTGGTTGCATCCTAATAACCGGTCTCCTCCCTCCCTTCCTTCTCCATTCCACTGCCTAGAATGGAAGCGGATCTCTGGAATCTAGTTGTCTTCTTACCACAAAGCTGAGGGACCCTTGGTGGAGGTGAGGAAGCAGAAAGAGGAAAAGAGTCTGGGGAACCAGACACTCTGTGAAGTCACCATAACCAGCCTGCACTACCTTCCTCCAGGCTTCACTGACATGCCAGGAAAATAAACAACATCCCACCCTGGTAAAACCACTGTTATTTGAGGAGTTCCATTTCAAGCAGCTGAATCTAATCCTAACATGGACGTTTCTTTCTGTCACTGTGACTGGAGCCACAGTGAAATTTATTTAATGCACTGTCCAGGTTATAGAGGGTATTCCATATACAACTGGCTTTCCAGGTGGATCAGTGGCAAAGAATCCACCTGCCAACGCAGGAAATGGAGGAGACCCAGGTTCTATCCCTGGGTCAGGAAGATCCCCTTGGAGGAGGAAATGGCAACTCACTCCAGTATTCTTGCCTGAAAAGTCCATGGACAGAGGAGCCTGGTGGGCTGCAATCCATGGGGCTCTAAAAGAGTTGAATATGATCGAGTGACTGAGTACACAGCACCATTATCCCTTGGCATCTGCTGAGAATTAGTTCCAGGACCTTCCTGGATACCAAAATCTGTACATGCTCATGTCCCTTATGTGAGATGGTAAAGTACAGGAATTCCCTTGTGGTCCAGTGGTTAGGACTTGATGCTTTCAGTGTGGGGGCCCGGGTTTGATCCCTGATCCAGAACTGAGATTCCACAAGCCATGCACAGTGTGGCCAAAAAAAAAGGTGTAGTATTTGCACATAACCTATGCACAGCCTTCTGTAACACTTTAAATCATCTCTAAACTGCTTATGATTCCTAACACAATGTAAATGTAATGGATATTTGCTGGTATGTGGCAAATTCAACTTTTGGATTTTGGAACTTTCGGATTTTTTTTTTTTTTTTTTTTAACATTTTCAGTCTGAGGTTGGTTGAACTCGTGGAGGTGGAACCCGCAGATAGGGCCAACTATATCCACACATTTTCTTTACACTCCTTTCCAGATTCTATTATTAATGTTAGCAAAAACTATCTATTTGTATTATTATTGCTTTACGTTTGCAGTCTTTTATAGCACGGTGTATACAGTCACACCTATCATACGCTTTAATGCTTGTTCTAACCTTTTATGAGGCAGATTTAATTACCATCAGCCCTTCAAGGACACAAGCACTTCCTATACACATTTGTATTCTTTAGCTCCAAGCACATAGCCGGGTACATGCCAGCGCATTAGTAAATCTTTCCAGAGTGGTTGGTTTGTCTTGAGGAAGCTGTGTGACTTGCCCAAGGTCATGGAGTCAGTGTAGGGCTGAGATTTGCAAGCCTATCATCTCATACTGAATATAGCCTCTTTAAAAATAACATTAAAGTGAATTATGCAGTAGCCTCTAACTCAAATTTCTAAAAGTACTTTATAGTCTCTAATTAATTTTCCAGTTATATCTTTGGTTTCTTTTAAAATATTTATTATTAAACACTTAAATGATGGAAGATAAAATGGAGATGTCTGCATGGCTTTCTCTGTGCTCCCCTTCCCCCATGATGGGCACTAATACCTCTGTATGACTGTCTCCTTTCAATTCTAGGTGGCAGAGGGACTTAGTGGCTTCACCCCAGTACCTAGCTCAGTGTGAACCTGTTAATGGCCACTCAGTAAAAATGAGCTGAATACAGCAATGAATAAACAAAAACTAATTTATATCATCATTCTAAATTTCCTTGCAGTTATTTTCACTATACTTTCCTATTTATAAATAATGTTTTTTATTCTTTTTTTCATTAAAAAACGTTGCACATCCACACGTATCAGTTCACTGTACAGTTAACAGTTTCATCACCAGGTACTTTTTCTTTCTATTTTACAGAAGCTACAAAAGGGAAGGTGCCTTGGCTAAAGCTAGAAAGCAACATGACCAATGTGGGCTCCCCAAGTCTCCGATTAGTTCATCCCCTGCTACATCAACCTGCCTGACACCCTTACTAGTCTGTCTGTCCGCCACTTCACACCTGGACATGTGCCAAGTCCCTTCTGGGTCACTTGAAAGAGGTAGAAACGCCTGGACACCAGACCAGTCACTTTGGGATGCCCAGCCATGAAGCTGGCCACTTTTAAATGGCAGCGCTTTAGTTTGAGACATTTTTTGTGCAGCTGGTGGCATTAGCAGGGGAGCTGAGCTGAGGGACATCAGGGTGGCCGGAAACACGGCACTAACCCTCTGAGTGACCTGGTAGCACCTTGCCCGTTATTCTCTCACAGTTTATCTGATGGTGCAGGGAAGAGATTTCTGGAAGCTGCTGTGCCAAGTCAGGCTTTCTCCCAAAAAAAGAATTCAGAAGGCACCTGGGGCTTCTCACCATTTTCTAGATGGGTGTGCTTCATACATTACTCAATATTTACCAATGCTAGAGCAATCATATCCTTTCACATCTATCGAGTTGGCCAAGTGCCATCAAACGTAGCAACCTACAAAAGAACCACATCTATTCCACTGTACACTGTCATCATCCTGCTTCGATTAATGCTATCCCCTTAGAGTTATACGGTACATTTTCTCAAAGGGTCCAAAGGTCTCCAAAAGAGAGATGAGATTCTCAGTCCTGCTTGTAAGATAAAACACCAGAGATACAGAAGAGAAAGATTTACTCTGGGTCGCCACCAATTCAATGTGACATTTAATACCATGTTTGCTGAACCCCATCCACTCCCCTCATCACCTCTCCTCACGCAGTCATACCCTAGAAGGAGCAGAGACGTTTCTCAGCCAACAAAAGCCACCCACGCAGGTGTCCGACAAGCCCCCTGGCCTCCAAGAGCTCTCTTGAGGAGGACCTATTTCTCAACACGGGCTGGAGCATGTGACTGAACGTACACAGGAGGAAACCTCTTGTCTATTTATCAGACGGGTGGGTTGGACTCCCTCTTGAGCTGACAGCACACTGTTGCTCACCAGGAAGGAGCAGAAGAAGATGAAGGAGACGAAGTACACGTAGGCCAGGTCGGTGCCACAGCGCTCGCTCTCGCTCTGCCCCGACGGCGCAGTGGTGTCCGGCTCACAGCCCTTCTCCCCGAGACACGACAGCATTATCTCCTGCCAGGCCTCACCCGTGGCACTCCTGAACCGAAAGACAACTCGATTAAGTAGCAGGTCTGCACGGCCCATCCTCTCCTTGGCCATCTTCCTGGTTCCTGCATCCCTTCTTCCCTCCCTAGGTTCCTTTTGTGTCCCGTTAGCCTCTGTCTGTGCTCCCCATCCTGTGATGGAGAGTGCCAGGGAGGGCTCCTGGGGCTCTGCAACCTCACACAATGCTTCTCTGTCTTCTGTTGACAATGGCAGACAGGGCTGTAGGACTCCAAGACTCCATGCAAACCTGGCCATCTATGGTTTCGTCTTTTAATGGACTCTGTCCTCAGCTTTCCCCTCTTTGAGCCCTAGAGGAGGTGCTGAAGTTGCCATTTGCATACTGAGTCAAAGATTCGGAGGAAACTTCCTGAAGTCAGCAGAGTGGTTTTCTGGAGGCCCCGCCACCATCCCACCCCCATCTATCCTCACAGGAGCAGAGCAGGCAGACAAAGGGGAACAGGCAGAAAAGGCCGGTGACTGTCTCTCTCTCTCTCTCTCTCAGGACCGCTCCAGCCACCGCAGGGACGGATCCAGGTACCTGAAGAGCAGCATTAGGGACCCAAAGAAACTCCGGAAGTTGTTGTGCCGGTTGATGTGACTCTCCTCATCTAACTTTATGTTTCCAAAGACCTGGATGAGAAAAACAGCAGAAAGCCCTGAGCATCAGTGAGCAGTGGGACCTGCAAGGTCGGTGGCGTCATGGTAAAGAAGCCGTCTGCCAGTGCAGGAGACGCAAGAGACGCGGGTTCGATCCCTGGGTAAGGAACATTCCGTGCAGGAAAAAATGGCAAACCCACTCCAGTATTCTTGCCTGGGAAATCCCATGGACAGAGGAGCTTGGCAGGCTACAGTCCATGGGGTCGCAAAGAGTCCGACCCGACCAAGCACATACTGGCAGGGGCGGTAGCTTCACCTACACGGCTCCTCCTGACGGCTTAACCCTGAAGCAGACAAGTCAAAACCCAGGAAGGCTGGTAGACCCCACGTTCTTGGCCTGATGTGTGTGAAGAGTTATATTTTCCTGGGAAGCAAAGAGGCGGAATGCTTGCAAGGACCATAGAAGGCAAGATCTCTGGAAATCATTCTGCTTAGATGTAGTTCCTCCCACACCTAATTTGGTCTTTTAGTTTCTATGATACCTATTCACCATGGCATTCAAGCTGTCTGTCAACAAGATTACCCCATGATAGGCGTGCAGGGAACGCGTTACCCACCTCTCTTCCTGTCTCAGCTGGTAATGATGAGAGCATATGTATTTGCAGAAGATGTGGTTTATTCTTTATAAAAAAGAAATAGGCAGATACTGCCCTGAAATTCACAAGCAGTGTAAGTCAGAGAGGGGCATCCCTGTCTTCCTGGGATGTGCTCCCATCCAGAGAGTCACACCTTGGAAGTGTGATACATCTATAACCCAGGCCCATCAGATGAAGAAAGTCTGGAAAACTGGATACTTGGAAAAGGGAAAAGAAAACAGGTTTGGGCAGATCTGGCTACAGAGTGAGTTTTCTAATCTAAGCTGTTGCTTATTGGGCTTAGAATGCGGTTACTGTGCAAATTCATATGGAAATGAGAGGCACACACAAGACCTCTGGCCACAGAAAATAAGGATGAACTCCTAGGACACAGTGCTGCTTGGAGCCAAGGTGTGTCCCACATCTCTTTAGATGGAAAGTGAAGTAACGTGAAAGTTGCTCAGTTGTGTCTGACTCTTTGCGACCCCATGGACTATACAGCCCATGGAATTCTCCAGGCCAGAATACTGGAATGGGTAGCCCTTCCCTTCTCCAGGGGATCTTCCCAACCCAAGGATTGTAGGCAGATTCTTTACCAGCTGAGCCACAAGGGAACCCCAAGAATACTGGAGTATGTAGCCTATGCCTTCTCCAGAGGATCTTCCTGATCCGGGAATCTAACTGGGGTCTCCTGCACTGCAGGCAGATTCTTTACCAACTGAACTAGCTATCAGGGAAGCCCTCTCTAGATGGGAAGGGTATCCTTATGCATGGACTGTCCTCTCCAGTCATGATTCAGATCTATTTCAGGATCTACTCTCACAAGGCAATGTTTGTGCAACTGAAGGCTTACAGGTCACTTTTCCAGCCTTTTGAGATAATTTTCAGCCTGTATTTAACATGCTTCAGCTTATCTAATATGTGCTAAATGGAACACACTTTCCAACAGTGTTTGAATGTGCAGTTGAGGAACAGTCTCTGCTTTTTTGCTCAAATAACTCCCACTGACACCTGCTTGGGGAATTTGTTCTCATCACTGATTTTCAAAACCTAAATACTACTTCTCTCTCAGGGAGAATGGGAGTGGCAAGCTAGGTGGCACTGGGGGAGGAGGGAAGAAAGGAGATAAGAAGGCTGAGGACCCCCAGTCAGACAAATAGTAGCACTGAAAAAAAAAAAAAATCCCAGCCAAACAATCAAACCTAGTTCTGGACACTCCAGGAGGAAACTGTCACATATCCTTATACCCATGTTCAGGCCTCCTCTGTCTTTCTTTTCATCCTCTTAAAATAAAATCCATGACTTATCCCTGATTTTCACACACACAACTTAGTGTTTTTTCTCCCTATGACTCTCCTGAAGACTTCCTTAGTTGTCCTCTCTACAATTTTCTCAAACACCTTACCAATCATGAACTGGCCGGAGGGTACACTGTTATTTTATAATAGTTATGTGTGTAATAGTCAAGGAGCTATTGTTAAGCTGAAAGTGCATATTTATTACAAAGGTGGCCTTTAAACTTTTTCACCTTTTTTTAAAGCTTTTCACTTAGTCCTTGTCATTAACCCAAATCTCCTATATCAAAAGGAAAGGCTATGGAAGAGAAAAAAGGTTTGCTGAGACCCATCTGCACACTTAATGAAATTATAGGCTTAACTCTTATTTTTATAGGCATTGGGGTTTCCCAGGTGGCACAGTGATAAAGAATCCACCTGCCAACCCAGGAGATACAGGACACAAGGTTTCGATCCCTGGATCAGGAAGATCCCCTGGAGTAGGAAATGGAAACTCGCCCCAGTATTCTTGCCTGGAAGATTTCATGAACGAAGAAGCCTGATGGGCTACAGTCCATGGGGTTGCAAACAGTCAACCATGCCTGAGCAACTGAGCACATACGTACAGAATTTTAGAACTAGAAGGGATCCATGAAGCTATCTATCCAACTCCTCTGCTGCATTGGTGATGATGTTAAGTCCAAGAGAGGTTCAGTGATCTAAGTTTGCACAGCTGGTCAGTCGTGGAGCTGAGGTCTAAAAGCCACACCTCCTAACTACCAGCAGCCCCAGAGTTCTTTCCCAAACCCAGCAACTTACTCCTTCTTTTCATCCTCAGATTTGTCTGCAAAGCTCTCTTCTTCCAAGAAGCCCTTGAGAATTCAGAATAATAGTACTTCTCAAAGATACATCTTGTTGCTATCTCCGTCTTTCCAATGCTTCTCTACTCTGCTTTTGCTTTTCTGTCGGTATGGACCCCCCTGCTTTGTTACAGCTATATAAGAAACAACCTTTCTAGTAACAAGCTAGGTGTCTTTTTTTTTTTTTTTAATTTTAGGAGTCTTCTTTATTCATGGTGTGGAGTCTCTATCAAGGGCCATGATGAAGACAGCCAGCTAGCTAAAGGTATGTCAAAATGGGGAGGCCATTCCTGTCCTGTAGAATGGGAACAGCGCTTTTATTTTTTGGAAATAAGTCTACAGGCAATAAATTATTACACATTATGGCTACTGTAAATATCACAATGTCACAAGTGAAGAACTTTCCACCTACCACCGAAGAGTCAAAGAAATACTTATGTTTCCTTGTTGGTGGGAGGAGAGACAGCACAGAGAAGGTGCAGACATGGGCTGTGGAGCAGACAGAGCTGAGATTTAAACTCAGCTCTCGCACTTACTATCTAAGATCTGGAGTGTGTTACAAGTTACTTACCACGCTAAGCAACAATGGAAACAATGAAAGCCACCTGTAAACATTTTCACATCATCACTGAATACATTAGTTATGTATCTTGTGTGTCCTGTATTTATGTGTCTGTGTATAACATATACATTTTAGAAGGGAGGAAGGGAGAGGAAGAGAGGAAGGGGAGGCAGGAGTAGGTAAGAGCATACGTTTAGCACAGTGTCTAAAGCACTTAGGAATTCAAGTGATAGTGAACGGTATTCATCATTATTAGTACTATCACTAACAGGTATTAGAGATGGTGTTATTCTAGTTTATTCTGCTTGGAGATGAAAAGGGATAAGAACTATTTTGAAAGTGTTAGTTGCTCAGTCCTGTCCAACTCTTTGCAACTCCATGGACTGGGGGCCTCCAGGCTCCTCTATCCATGGAATCCTCCAGGGAGGAATACCAGAGTGGGTTGCCATTCCCTTCTCCAGGGGATCTTCCCCCTTAAGTGTGGACAAAAACAAACAAACAAAAAAACACCCTAATTTGATCAAGTTTCATTTGGCTATTCAAGAACATTTAAATTCTAGAATCAAATGCTTCAGAGTTACAAAGGACTTAATAGAAGTCAGCAAGACAAGCTTCAGCTTCAGCTGGGATTCAGCTTGCAACACACCCCTGACATCATCATTAAAGCTCTACTGAAATATCCTTCATGAAGAACTCATTACTTTTCAACCAAGTCTCACATTTTCTGACACCTGACATTCTATTGTATTTTTGGAGAACAAAACTCTCCAGTAATGGGACTAAAAGATGAACAAACTTAGGAAGTGCAGGCAAGAGAGAGGAGCAAAAAGACGACATTTCAGATAAGCTCTAGAAAGGGCTGCCGACATGGCAAGTCTGGGGGATGTGAGCAGTGGCTCCAGGTGGCAGCCACCACTGAGAAGGCAACTGGCCATCCAAAGGCAGCCAGACTGCCGGACTGCAGGAGACGGCCACGTGGCTGAGGTCTTACACCGGGGTGTAGCCTCCATATCTCCAAGTCAGAAAGTCGGCCTCTTGGAGCCCAGCAGAGCCTGTGTACCCAACCAGACAGTGCTGGGATGTGCTGCAGGGTGTTTATGGCAGGGGTTCACCCACCACAAATGACCAACACCTTTTGAAAGATCTTTCGGCCCCTTCTGCTCAGTGGGCCTCTGGCTACCTGCATGAGTACCCAGGGTGGGAATCGTATCCATGTCTCAATCTTGAAACCAGAAAGGACGTGCTAACCCAGGAGAACCATCCGGCAGGCTGCATGGTCCTTTGAGAGGTATCAGCTGGAATGTGGCCTGTGGGTTTCCCAAGGACTGGGCACACTGCCAGGGATTCTGAGTTGTTCCCAATCTCAGCTGTTTGGGATGTAACTCAGATACATTTTGTGTCTATGTCTATAAGAGAGCAACCACCTGATCTTCTAAGTCTGGCTCAAATATGGAAGGCTCCTGCAATATGGACCATCAGGAGCCTCACCCTCTCCTTAGTTTCAGGGGGCACCCTGTGGCCAAAAACAATGGCATTATCTTCAGTGGGGCCCAGCTGCTTGTGAGGAAGCAGCAGGACCTGACAACCACAGACGAAGCCCCTGTATTAGACCACTCTGACCACCTGGGCAACCTGAGTGGGGAACTGCACATGTGACTTCCCAGGGTCATACTGCAACAAGATATTAGAGTGAGCCTCTGGGTAAGAGGCTTCCCTGGTGGCTTAGTGGTAAAGAAAGTGCCTTCAATGAAGGAGATCCAGGTTCAATCCCTGGGTCGGGAAGATCCCTTGGAGAAGGAAATGGCAACCTATTCCAGTATTCTTGTCTGGAGAATCCCATGGACAGAGCAGCCTGGAGGGCTACAGGCCATGGGGTTGCAAAGAGTCGGACATGACTGAGCTACTAACTCAGTAAGTAGCTGAGTAAGTAGTAAGAAGGGGTTCTTTAAAGCACCTTCAATCCTGCAAGCTCAGGCTGGAAAGTCAGAGACAACGTGGGCAACAGCTTTCTCCCATCAGGCTCCCAAGGCACCCACTCACCTGCATCCCAATGATAGCATAGATGAAGAAAAGCATGGCGATCAGAAGGCAGACATAGGGAAGGGCCTGGAAGGAAGCAGAGACATGACCGTGAATTTAAATGCAGGCAGCTCTGGGGTCAACAAACTGCACCCCAGGCAGTGCAAGTCTCAGGCTCTCTGATCCCCTGGGATGTTCTATGTTGGAGTTCTGTGTTTTTGCAGATGTCCATATCGTCTGATAGGTATGCAAGCTGTTGGCCCCAGAGAGGTTCGTAATTTCCTTCCCCACCAAGAATATTCTCAGACCCAGAAAAGTGTGTGGCCGGGTCTCTGAGGGAGAGCTGGGAAAAATTCCTGGGTCTGGGCTTCATCCCACTCTGTATGCAGAATATTAATTACCTGGGCAATTATGATGCCAGTTACACAGCAAGGATTCAGCTTTGACTCCCAAATCCCCGTATTACCCTTCCCACTCCCTCACTCAACACAAGGCTCCTAATGGAGCATCTGGAAGCAGAATGAATCAGCTGGGGTCTCAGACATTGGTCAGTTCCTAGAAGGTGCCTTCAAGCTCTGATGAAACATCTTTTTCCAATATTTAAGCCTGCTGATCTTTCAGTCTGTTTTGTGCAAAACTCCAAAAAGCCTTTCAAAGTGTGAGTGACCACAAAACCCTGCTGGGAAGCTACGTGGCACAAATTTCCATCTTGTGCAAGCTACCTGCCCCTTAGGGATGACAACACTTTAAAGGTGGAGGTGAAGGGGTGAAAGGAAGGCAGGAAGCTAACCCTGGTGGCTGGGGGAGGGTGAAGACACAGGGCAGTTTGGTTTGGGGATCAGGGTGGGCACTACAATTCTAGGGGATCTTGGTGTTGACAATGGAAGCCCCTTGTTTTCACTACCCAGGAAGCCTCCCTGGCAGTTCCTGCAACTCCGAGTCTTCATTCTCTCAAGTGTGTACAGCACGACTCCCAGGAGGGCAATTGAAGGCTTTCAGACTGCATGAGCCAGGCAGAGCTTCTCAACAGTGCTAACTAAATGAAGAGTCCTGGGAGACTTTTTACAATTTGAATAAAGAATAGACAGGAAAATGAAATTGAGAGGTGGTGGGAGAACCCCTTCTCCCATGGAGTGCTGATTCTCAAGGTCTGTGAGGAGTGGCTACATTCCCCAGGGGCATGTGAAGATACCTTCTGCTGAAAGGAGAGAGCAGGGAGGCAGGTTTCTGGCCTCTTCCCATCACCTTCTATGTTGTGCTTCCTGCCTTTACTCTGCCTTCCCCATCCCATCATCTCTAGTCTCTGGTACCTCTCTCCCATCCTGATCTCCCTTCTTGTCATGGCATACATTCCAACACAAAATAAGGAAAAGAGGGGCTTCTTTGGTGATCCAGCGGTTAAGACTCTACGCTCCCAATGCAGGGGCGTGATCTTGATGCCTGGTCAGGGAACTAAGATCCCACGTGCAGTGGCACTGCCAAAAAATTTTTTTTCCAAAAAGGATTGTAAAACACCTGGAGGGAGAAAGTAAAGACATGACACATTCACAGAAGAACAAAGAATAACAACATACTTCCGGTCAGAAAATATGCAAACCGGAAGACAGCCGAGTGTCATCGTTAAATTATGAAAGAAAAAAAATACGGGAGAGAGAGAAGCACTGAGTAGGAGTCAGTGGTGGAAAATGAGGTGATGCTCAGGGGTGGGAGGGGGAGGCAGAGACAGGGGCAATGCTGTCTACACTGTGAGACTCTCTGTTGTTTGTGTGCAGAGGCAGCCTTTGTTAAAACAACTTCTACCCTGTGTCCCAGAGCGGCTCCAAAGAGCAAACACCCATCCATCACAGTGTCACCTGGAGACAGATACAACTGTCTCCACTCTTCTCTATTCACTGGAATAAGCCAACCATTTGGCCATCAGTTTATGACATGCTTTTCTGTGCCCTCAATAGTATACACTTTCACAGAGAATTGGTGATTGCGAGAATATGACAGGCTGACACATATTTCTTAAGACACTAACAACTGTAACTTGTTGGGCAGGCCTCTACAAAGAGGTTTTAAGAGCATCTTGTGTTTCAGATTCTAAATCCAGCTCCACTCAAGACTCAAACGGTTAAACTCTTGCTAAGGGTTTTTGATTTCTCCTCTGTCATTCAGTTTTGGAGAAACAGTTTTCACTGAGGTGAGGCCTCTGTGGGAATTATCACACCAAACAATTATGATGAATACAATAAAGATGTCAAGGTTGCTCGTGGGAACCTGAACATCCTTACAACTGGTCTCACATTTCAGATGCACAGGAACTTGATGGAGAAGTAATTTAGTCATGGCGGTGTGGGGTGAAGTCCCTTTCAAATAACGAGAAACCATGAATTCACTGACAAGCTCTCTTCAGTTCAGTTTGGAATTAAAATGTACAAATAACTGGACTCCCTGGTGGTCCGGTGGTTAAGAATCCACTTACCAACACAGGGGACATGGGTTCGAGCCCTGGTCTAGGACGATTCCACATGCCTTGGAGCAACCAAGCCCATGCACCAGAATTACTGAGCCTGAGCTAGAGCCTGAGAGCAGCAATTACTGAAGCCCATGCATCTAGAGCCTGTGCTCGGCAACAAGAGAACCCACTGCAGTGAGAAGCCCAAGCACTGCAATGAAGAGTAGCGCCTTCTCTCCGCAACTAGAGAAAGCCCACGTGCAGCAACGAAGACCCAGTACAGCCAAACATCAAATAATTAAAATGTACACATAATTAAAGTAAAGAAGGCAGTTATTGAATTCATGACTTTTCATCTTTGAATCAATTTCATCAGATTTTAAAAATGCATTATTGAAAAACTCTATTTTAGGAAGAAAATAGTAAGTTTTTGAACAGCATCAATGCTCCCCAAACTTCAAAAACTAATTATATTTGCTACAGCATGCAAATAGTTAAATATGGAAAATTTCTTTTACTGAAAGTCTCTGCCATTTACATGGCTCTCAGGTTTCAATTTTTAACTTATTACACATACACCTCTGTACAACTCCATGAGGTCATTCAAAAGATGCTCACCATATTAACCTTGCCCAGATGTCCTATTCATTTGCAGGATGCAGAGGTGGCCATTAGCATGCCATATATTCAGTGGTTCAGGAATTACATACTAATGATGACATATGTGGGAATGGTATGAATCATCTTGTTATAAAACACAACTCAAGGAGTCCTTTGAAAAAACTGTTGGGTGAAATAAAGCCATGGACGAACCTCTGAAAATGCAGAGGATATGTGTGACTACAGGTGGCTGGCTCTGCCCCTGGATAGGATTGCTCCGGGCATTCTGGAATACTTGGGAGGGAACACACCTCATAAGACAAGCCCCCTGACTCCGTGAACAGAGACGATAACTGAGTTTCAAAGTTGGGATGCTTTCTAGAATGAGATCCTAACCAATCAGTCATAAGCTAACCACTTCCTGGCCGAGTTGTATTATAGCTGAGGACTGCTGTGTTTATCTGATGCTTCTGACAAATACCCATTCCCAGAGGTGAAGGGACCTGCGGAAAAATGCTGTGTTGCACAGAATAATGCTGTGTTCTGTCTGATGTGACAGGGGCCCCTCAACCCTGAGAGAGGAGGAGCTGGTAAGGCCTTTTACCTTAAAGGACTGCACAAAGGTCCACAGTAAAATGCGGATGGTGTAGCCCTGACGCAGCAGCTTGATGAGGCGGGCTGCTCGGAAGAGCTTCAGAAAGCTCATGTTGAAGCCACTAGTGTTCACCAGCTGGCGGACCAGAAGGAAACATATTATTAGTGACATTCAGGTCATTTAGAAAGGTTAAGCACTGGCATTTGTGCATTTATCCCTCATTCAGATCATAAAATAGAACACGAATGGTGTCTTTCATTTTTAACCCCGTCTCCAGCTGGCGGGCCAGAGAGGACCATCTCTTTCAGCCTCCCCAGGCCCACCCTCTATTCCCAGGCAGGAAGGTATAGAAATTCCCCAGATGGGTGCCTGGAACACAGTTGGCAAAACTGGCCTCCCCAGTCTTCTCTGGGTGGTCCTAAGTCTGCACGTGGGTGTCAGAGAGCAGACCTCATAATCCCTCTAGAACATGATGGTTTTGTGATAAGCTCTCCAAGTTTTGTTTGGGATGAACCATCTCAGGGAACCGCTTTAGGTCTAACACCTTTGAGGGCAAAGATCCTGTGCCTAGATTCTTGGTATCTCCTGAAGAATCTAGCAGAACACTGGGACATGACCTCTCCTGGGCCCTCTGTCCCACTCACCTATTTGAGTCGTGCAAATGGGACCACACCTTCCATGAGATCCAGTGCCATCCAATGGTCCCATTTTCTGGGGAAAGCTCAGGACGGAGGAAGTGAATAGGGGGCTGCACATTGGGTTTGAGGAGTTAAAAATGGACTGAATGTGCCGAGGTTTGTTTTAATGCTACTCCAGGGCCGAGCTTAAAGAGAAAGATTGAAGAGCTATTTACCTTGCTGTCCGTCAGAATAATTTCTGTGATACTGCCAATCACAGTGATGAAGTCAAAGATATTCCAGGTGTCTCGGAAATAGTTCTGCCAAGTGAATTCAGCCATGAGCATTAGGGGGGAAAAAATAAAAGAAAACAAGGGGGGAAAATAAAGAAAAAATATCTTTCATGATATAACTCTTTCACTTGGAATTAAAGCTTTTCAATTCCGAGACAAGTTCATTTTAACTTTGGCTTTAGTTTCCTATTTCTAACCAAAAATGCAGTTTCTCCTTTACTAATTAGAGAATTTCTTATTTGGGAAGCAGTTTCATCACTATTTGAAAACCTTGTTTTTGAAGATGTCACTAAGAAGCTATATAAAGAACACATAAGATTTTTTAATGTAATACTACATAAAAATATGCAAGAAAGTGATTTGTAGCCTAGAACATGTTGACCTCCAAGAAAAGAAAGATCATCATTGTCACCTACAAGACAATAAAATGATTTACATTATTAGTCTAAGGTTTTCTATAACTACAACTTTTAAATTATTTAAGTAGTATCATGGGACCCTATAAATACACCATTCTGACTTTCAACTAACAGTAAAAGTCACAGAGATGAACTAAGTGCCTAAAGATCAAAGATGTGCCAAAAATCTCTTCCTAACTTCACTGAACCTTTTCAAACCAACTTCTGATTGGCAAAAGGATGAACGAAATCATCTTTCCCATCTTTCTCGGCTCTGTTACACCTTTTGAGGAGGTGTGAATAAATAAAATATAAGGAAGCAGTAATGAGATGAGAAGGTTAAAGGAGATGGAGTAAAGGACCTGGAAAATGCACCAACCAGAAAATGTTCAGCTCTGGAACGTGAGAGCAAAGTGGGCTCTGCTCTCATCTCCAGCGCTCAAGTGAACACAGACCTTGGACTATATTCCTTAAAAGAGAGAGAATGCCTGGGTCTCCAAAACATCACCCACTTGCCCGTGGGTGGCTGCTCCTGTAAGTGACCCTTGAGACTGCACAACTATACCCTCTCCCACCCCCAGGGCTGGCATTCAAGAATCCTTACTATACATGCCAGATTCTGTGCCAGACCCTTGCTCAGCATTCTTTCAGTTCATTTATTCCTCCCACGGATGCTTTTAGTAGGTAGTGATAAACACTTCACAAATTACTGAGTGGTAGTGCTGGCTTGAAGAGCGGGGAGGGAAATGTGATAGAAATGGTGCGGGGAGAGAGAGGGTACATTTATGAGCACCTATTCAGGACCAGACGTCTTACGTATATTCCCTGATTGGACACACACACAGGATCTATGGCTGTACATGGCAGTTCTTGTTATCCTCCTTTAATGCACGAGAAAATTGAGGCTTGGAAAGGTCTGTCTGATTCAAAAGTCACAGGCACCTGCCAGGCATGTAGATAAATCAGACATCCAGCCTCACAAACTCACTGCTGTTAAGGGTGCCTACTCCTTCAGGACTGGGGCCAAGTTGAGTCTCTGAGTTCCTCACATCTCAGGGCTCTCCTATTTCCAACCTGGAGTGAGCTTCCTAATTCTTAGATGTGAGTGAGCAATAGTTGCTCAGTCATGTCTGATTCTTTGCAACCCCAAGGACTGTAGCCTGCCAGGCTCCTTCCTCTAGCCATGGAATTCTCCAGGTAAGAATACTGGAATGGGTTGCCATTTCCTTCTCCAGGGGATCTTCCCAACCCAGGGATTGAACGTGGGTCTCCTGCGTTGCATTCTTAGATAGTCCCCATATATGAGCTAGAATATAAATCTAAGTCTCGGGGGACAGAAGCCCTGGATTCCAGTAGAGGAGGCCTTACAATACAGCATGGTAAAGCGCAGAGGAGTATAGTACAGACTAGGAGATTATGGAGGACAAAGTGTGGGCTTCCGAAGCCAGATATACCAGGATCTGAACACAGGCTCTGCCTTTTAGTAAACTTATGTGAAGTACTGAATCTTGCTGAGTCCCAGCTCATCCATATAAGAAGAAAACCATAATGCCCAATCTAATAGAGTTCTTATGAAGGTAAAGTGAATAATATGTAAAGCTTTTTTCCCTGGTGGCTCAGATGGTAAAGAATCTGTTTGCAATGCAAGTGACCTGAGTTCAATCCCTGGGTCAGGAAGATCCTCTGGAGAAGGGAATGGCCATCTACTCTAGCTTTCTTGCTTGGAGAATCCCATGGACAGAGGAGCCTGGTGGGCTACAGTCCATGGGGTCAAAAAAAGTCGAACATGACTGAGCAAATAACACTTTCGCTTTTCTTTTTTCAGACAACCAATGTATTTTAATTCTCTTCCTTTCTTTCTTCTTCTTCCTTCCTTTTTTATTCCCATTCCACTATCCAGTTCTACTGCCTTTTAGTCTGTAACCTTCGAAAAGCAACGTAATTTTTCTGAACTTCAATTTCCTCATTTAAAATAACAACAACAACAAGGATAGTTTCTGCCATGCCTATTTCAGAGTCATTGCGAAGGTCTGACAAAACAGTATGTATTAGGGAATTCTGAAAACCTACGGTACCATATCAATGAAAAGACTTATTGGGGGCTAGTGGTGCCTTTTATAGTGTTCAGAATGCTTCTAGACCTTGAATGAAAATATGAGGGTGAGGGTGGGAAGGAGGCAGGCTTTGGGGCTGAATCACCTAGTTAAGCTTATAAGTAGGTATTCAGTATGCCCTATAATTTGACACATAATTGGGGGCTTAAGCACAGACAGTATCAATCCAACATGCAAGTAAATCAAGATGTGGAGGAAAACTTTTCCTGTTGTTGTATAAGCTTCCCCCGCCCCTTGCTCCCCCTGCCCAGGGCTAGACTGTATTATAAAGGCATCTTTGTGGCTGGTAGTTTACTTTTTGATTTCTCTAAGACTCAAAAGGGAGTCCAACAACCAACAATACAGCCACCTGCCATGGGTTCCCTTCAACTCTCCTCCCTATACCATCAAATCAATGACTTTGCAAAGAACCACTGGGAAGCCAGAAGCAAGCCCCACCGTCAACACTCACAACCACCACGTTGAGGTCAGAGTCCCTGATCAAGCTGCCAGCAGTCAAACCCACATTCAGATAATAAGTGAAGTTTCTCTTCTTTCAGGAAAGGCCATATACACATATAATTTGAAATGGTAGCTCACACACAAAATAAGTGTGAAACAGCTGTCAGGTGGGTTTATCTGTATCCCACTGATCTTACTGTAAACAGTGAGCCAAGGGTGGGGGGTGGGGTGGCAGAGAGAACTGTTTTGTTTATAGGACACTGAAGCAAAGGGCCAGGTTTGCTTAACATGCTTGATGGCAGATGTGAGAATCTGCCAAAACTATAATTAGCAGTTGAAAAAAAGTAAAAGGAAGACTCATGCCAGAAAAACTCATCCCAATGCTCCCCAAACCTATTCCAGAACGCCCACCTCTCTTTCTCTCACATACAGACACTTTAAAGGTCACTAGTCTTTGTAAGCTTTAGTACTAAACATTTATTTTTGTTGGCAAAAGTTACTCTTCACGTAACTAAAGGGAGGAGGACAATTAGGTATTAATAAAACTATTGTTTTCTAGGTTGGGGGCTAAGAGGGACAGATATCTTCCCATTTGAGTTATGAGTTTAAACCTTCCATCAGTAAATAAACACTCGGGGTTACTAGCCCAGCCCTTGCTTGGCTCCTCCTCAACAGGTAAATCTTACTAAGTTCCAATAAGACCCAATATTGGTGGCCCCTTGAGCACTGATAGAATTTGAGAGAAGAGAGCTGAGGTCATTATGAGGGCTCTGGTTCCCTTTGCCCTTTCTCCTAACACCCACCCCCACACACAGAGCACCTTGTCTCTATGACTGTTTATTGAGCCGTCCAAACCAATTTACAATTAGGTGGGTGGGTGTGTGAACCATTTCCGGAAGAGCAGTGACCACCCTCCCTTCCAACAGAGGCTGGGAATGTGAACCCAAAGAGAAGGGAAGACAAGCACGAGGCCAGGATAAATCCCACGACATACCAAGAAGCCAAACGCAATGATCTTCAGGACACACTCCAGGGAAAACACCATGGTGAAGGCGATATTTAGGTACTTCAGGGCCAGCTCATAGGTACAGGGAGCAGAGTAGTACTGCCAGGAAGAGAAAACAGGAAAGGTGAGAGGCACATCCAGGTCACAGAGGCTGGCCATCTGGCATGCCTGCCCTAGGGGGACATTCTGGTGCAAAACATAGAAGGAAAGACGGTCACCTAGGGCCACAGAGGAGAGGTACACATCCTATGTAGCAAAACAAAACAGAGAGGAACACAAATCTTATTAGCAAAATGGCCAGTCTCCCTATAACTGAAGGAAAGGAGGGCAGAAACATTTCCAAGAGTTAATTACTTTACCATTTAGTATTAAATAACATCAAGCCTCTTCTGACTCTTAGCACTCCACAATCACCCACACCTGACATTTCCACCCTCATCTGCATCTGACTGCCATCACCAACCTTTGCTTTCAGAGTTCCATGACTGCTGCTATGTTATTTCACTGCATTTTACCCCAAGGACCTAGAGGCTGGGTTGCTGATGGAGACAAGCTCAAAGAGAGATTCCACGATGGAAAAGTAGGTAAGGAGGCAACAGACTGGTAAGCCCTTTTTTTTTTTTTTTTTTTTTCTGGCCATGGCATGTAGTTTGTGGCATCCCAGTTCCCTGAGCAGGGATTGAACCTGTGCCCCCTGCAACAGAAGTGAGGTGTCCGAACCACTGGACTGCCAGAGAGTTTCCAATCTTGAATTTTTTAAAATGTTTTTTATTGTGGCAAAAGTCACATCATACAAAGCACACTACTTTAGCCATATTTAACTGTAAAGTTCAGTGGCACTAAGCACATTCACACTGTTGTACAAATCTCACCATTACCATCTTCCAAATTTTTCACCTTCCTAAACGGAATCTCTGTTCCCATTAAACACCAAGTCTCCATTCGTCCTCCCTACCTCCCCCTCACCTTCCTGGAGGGTTTTTTCAGTGTCTTGGGCACACACACAAGTGCCCTGTAAGGGGGCAGTCACCGAGGCTCAGCTTGCCCCAGCGCCTCCCAGCCACCACCCTCTCACCTTCATCATCAGCACTACGGTGTTCAGGGCGATCATGGCCATGATGGTGTACTCAAAGGATGGAGACACCACAAAGTGCCAGACGCGGTACTGGAAGGTGTGCCGGTTCTGGGGCATGTAGCGGGTGAGCGGTTTGGCGCTGATGGCGAAGTCGATGCATGCCCTCTGCAGGAGGGTCACACTGGTTAGCCAGGCTCAGATCCCCCAAACCTCGCACCCTCACCCCGGGGGGCTCTCTGTTAGATGCTTAGGAGAAGAGGACAGTGTAGAAGAGGCTAGGACTGGACAAGCAGAGGTGAAAGTAGCAAAAGAAATTACCTGGACAAAGCTACAGGTGGGATGTCATACAGTAAGGACTTAATACTTGCTGTCATACAGTAAGTCCCATACGTAATGTTTTCATTGATAATAGTGGTCTCTTACATAGCACATGGCTGAAATGACTAGGCAGGAAGCCATACCTGGTGCCTGCAGTCAGAAGTAAAAATCTATCTCCCTGTGCATTCCCACAGGACTTTCTTTGCATTTGTCTTATAGACTCTTAACGATTTTTAGTGCAGTTCCAGGATAAAAACAATGAACTCGACAATGTGCCAGAATCACACTTGTTACTACAAAAAGCAATAACAAGCAAGACTTGTTCCCTACCCTTCCAGCATATACACACCATTGAGGGACACTGCCAGGGAAGCAGGTGTCTTAATGTTATAATGTTAGCACACGTCTTTCACCCCCAACCTCTAGACTACATGCTGCATAAAAGTAAGAACTGCATCTTAAACAGTTCCCTTCCAGGTCACTGTGCCTCATGAAAGTGAAAGTGTTAGTTGCTCAGTCATGTCTCTTTGCAACCCCATGGACTATAGCCCGCCAGGCTCCTCTGTCCATGGGATTCTCCAGGCAAGAATACTGGAGTGGTTGAGGGATTGAACTCAGGTCTCCCCCATTACAGGCAGATTCTTTACCATCTAGCCACCAGGGAAGCCCACTCCTATGCTTTATTCTTAGGCTTTAAACACAGCAGATGCTCCAAAGATGTTTATTTGATAACCAACTAAAACATTTCCCCCCAATTCTCTAATTCATAAGAGAGTGGAGAACATTCTGTTTTCCTCCTAACACTGCTGGTCTGACAGTCCTTTCTGGAGCCCCCGCTGCCTCGTGCTCCAGACCCCCTTGCTTCACCTCGTTCTTCTCCAGGCTGCACTCTTCCATCATCTTGTCCCCTTGCTCCTGGAAGGTGATGATGATGAGAGCCACAAAGATGTTGACAAAGAAGAAAGGGAAGACCACAAAGTAGACCACGTAAAAGATGGACATCTCCATCCGGTTGCTGCGGCTCGGGCCTCGGTCTTCCTCTGTCACATCAACCGAGTGCTGCAAGACTCTGGGGACAGAAAGAGGAGGCAGGCATGGTGGAGGTGGTCTTGGCAGCTGCTCTGACTCAAGGCTTCATTAGCTGATATGCCCCCTATTATATATACATATGATTTTTTTTTTTTTTGGATATAGACCGTTTTTAAAGTCTTCATTGAATTCGTGACAATACTGTAGAAGCAGTTTTATGTTTTGGTTTTTTTGGCCACTATGCTTGTGGGTTCTTAATTCCCCAACCAGGGACTGAGCCCACTCACACAGCATTGGAAGGAAAACTCTTAACCACTGGATCACCAGGGAAGCCCCCTGCATTTTCTTATTTGACTTTTTTTTTTAATTTTTACTTTATTTTACAATACTGTATTGGTTTTGCCATACATTGACATGAATCTGCCACGGGTGTACATGAGTTCCCAAACATGAACCCCCCTCCCACCTCCCACCCCATATCATCTCTCTGGATCTTCCCCGTGCATCAGCCCCAAGCATCCTGTATCCTGCATCGAACATAGACTGGTGATTCGTTTCTTACATGATAGTATACATGTTTCAATGCCATTCTCCCAAATCATCCTTTAAACTTCATGGATCTTCCATGAATGTGGGGCTCCAAAACCAAGTTGGTGGCAATCTGGTGACCCCCAAGCCACTGCTATTTCTGGCCCCTGTGCCATCACGGATCCAACTCCTAAGCACCAGAGTGACATTATTTTATAGTTGAGGTTGTTATGAAATAGCAAGACTCCGCAATTCCCCTTTGGCATTTTGCTGCCAACAGAGTATGCTGCCACCAAAAAGTGGTGTCTTGGTTATTGCCAAGTCTCTGAAAAAAATCAGCCTGCAGCTGTGTGCTAAGTCACTTCAGTCATGTTTGACTCTTTGCAACCCTATGGACTGTAGCCTGCCAGGCTCCTTTGTCCATGGGATTCTCCAGGCAAGAATACTAGAGTGGGTTGCCATTTCCTTCTCCAGGGGATCTTCCTGACCCAGGGATCGAACTAGCATCTCTTGCGTCTCCTATATTGGCAGGTGGGTTCTTTACCACTAGCGCCATGAGCAGCATAAAAAAACTGCATTCTGTTACTTTTGCTGTATAAGGTATGATCACAGAGTGTCCCTGGGTTTTGCCAGCTCATCCTTAACCCTCAACCTCTTTCATGTCCAGGGTCAGCCTGGATGATAAATGTGTCTAAAACAGTCCTCAGGGACTCTCCTAAGGTGTGGAGAGCTGTTCAAAGTTCATTTGTTCTGTAAGAGTCAGAGGGCTCCACTCAACTCCTCGATAATCAGCTAAAACATGAAGTGCACCAGATATTCCCCTGACTTCATCAGATCCCGCCTGATTCCTGTCTGAGGGCTTTTCATTCTTCCTCTCTCCTGCCTGTCTCACCTACTCATAACCACTTTACCTTCCTTGGTATAATACCCAAGGGTTAGCCTTGTTCATCTTAAATCAGCTTCTCAAAGCAAACACATGGTCGCAGCCCAGCTTACAGACAAGCACGCCAAGTCAAACCCATTACTTACTGAGGCCATCCTTCCCCTGTGGAGACAGTGAAGAGGGTCAGCAGAGCCCAGATGATGTTGTCATAATGGAATTCATGGCGCTTCCACTCTCGGCCTTTCACCTCCATCTTGTTTTTCTCATGATCTACATAGTTGCCTCTAAAACCAGAGCAGAAATGAACCAGAACCTTGTCACTGTAGCTCACAGAAGAGCTTATTCTAGGGACTACAATAACGTACCCTAGTAATTATTGAATTATTGGCATTCAAATGCAAGGAAGGAGGGATTTTATTATGACAGCATATTATCATGGAACAAAAATGAGATTTCGTGCCCAACAGACATGGAAGATTAAATCTTAATCCTTTCACTAGTTGCTGGGTGAAAGTGAAAGCCGCTCAGACATGTCTGACTCTTTGTGACCCCATGGACTATATAGTCCATGGAATTCTCCAGGTCAGAATACTAGAGTGGGTAGCCTTTCCCTTCTCCAGGGGATCTTCTCAATCCAGGGCTCGAACCCAGGTCTCCTGCATTGCAGGCGGATTCTTTACCAGTTAAGCCACAAGGGAGGCCCAGTTTTTGGGTAATCTTGAGCAACTTAAACTTTCTGTGCTTCAACTTCCACATCTATAATGTGCAAAGAAGACCCATCTCAGAAGGTCATGAGAAAGATTTAAAATTTAAACCTGATGTGAAATGTCCATGCCTGACACAAAAGATGTACTCAATCAAAATGCAGCAACTTCATATTTTGACTTTTGTTTCCCCCAAAGTGCAATGGATTTAAGTAAGAGAGAAAGAAATGACCTATCTATAAAGGGAGGAGTGGACCTTATCAAAACACACTTCAGCAGACAGTGAGTGGTGCGTGCTGGTGGCGCTTACATGCACTCCTTCTCTGTGTCCTTGGAACTGTCTGTGCAGTAGAAGAACTTGCCCTTGAAAAGCTGAACTGCGATGACAGCGAAGATGAACATGAAGAGCTTATAGACAATGAGTATGTTGAAGACGTTTTTCAAGGAGGTGACCACACAGTCGAAGACAGCCTGAGAACAGAAAAAAAAAAAAAGAGCCCTGGTGTATGAGTCCCTGGAATGGCCTGTGGATCTGTCCGCAGCTGAATGGGACCCACATAACTAGCGGCTGGCGCTCGGAGAAGGTGCCTCAGAAGATACCACCCTACTAAGAAGTGACACTCAGGATTCAGACCTGGCCTCTAACCTGGTCATGACTACAGCAACCTGCCACCTGGGAGGGGAACACATGCTCTGAATCTGAAAGGAAACTCTAAGCAGAAGAGACCAGATGGCAGCAGGCAGTGGAGGGAAGTCCTCTGTGGAATTCCATTACGTGTACTTCACTTAGTGTGAAACAGAAATGTACTGCAGAAAAGGGATCCTCGAAATCATTTAGCCTGTTTTAGGCATTCAATAGGCTAAATGACTTCAAGGATCCCTTTTCTGAAATACATTAAATAGCTTATCTATAAACCTCATTTATTTGGGGCACATTCTTAGATTTGGTTTGTCTATTGAATACGTATTGCTTTCCCTTTGCCTCTCTAAATGGAGCGGGGAGTGATAAACCATCATCTTTGTTCCTTTTGATGATATTCTGTAATAAGTTCATACATTTACCCCCAACTGCATTCCACATTTCAGATAAAGGTTCTCTAGTTTAAAAGCTAACTGTGCCGGGTTTAAAGATTCAACAGGTGATGTGGGAAGGGGTGAGAGGTGCCCTCTTAGAGACAGGAGGACTGAAGGACAGAACCAGAAACTTGCGCTGCAGTCCAAGGCACTGCATCTCCCGCTGGAGAACCCCTTCTAGGCCCTACTCCACGAAGAGCTGCATGGGAATTCAACGTATTTCAAAGCATTTTGGGGTTGTTTTCTAGGTTTGTAGGTTTGGCGCACTGGCGAGTCTAGCCCCACAGTGGCCCTGCGTTTGAGCGATTGCCTCTTCACTGTGCTGGGTGAACCCTGCTGGTTTAATTAGTTCAGCACTGCAGGGAATGGGAGCGACACGCAGACTCACGGAATTATCAGATCCACCTACATTTCCCTCAGGTTATGGAACTGCAGAGCGAGGAGCCAGCCCTTCCTAATTAATTGGAATTAGCCAAGGTTGGGGGCGCCTTCTCCAGCCTGGTGAGTAACACCATCCGCCCGTCTGAGCTCTTCTCTGGGCCACAGCATAGCTCAGAGGAGATGAGACCAGTGGACCTGGGCTGCGGCTAACGACAGTGGTTGTTGGGCCCCAGGGCTCCTGGCCACGTTTTGCTGGGGGTAAGGCAGAAAGGAATGAATGTTCATGGGTACTGAGCCAGGCCAGGCCCTGTGTTGAGCCCATCACCATGGGAGGCACCTCATCCAGGAGGGGAGGCCGGGCAGTGGAGGAGGGCAGCAGGCAGTGAGGACACTTCCTGTGAGGCATGAGCCTCTCTCCTCAGGAGCCCATACAAATAGCCAGGGCCCTGGGCTCTGAGAGGAAGCTGTGTCTCAGCCAGTTAGGGGTCTTTCAAAAGAGACCTTCCTGTGATCCTAAGCCTCTGGTCAACCTGGTTGGCTTACCATCCCCCTGCAGAGCCAGAGGGCTGAAAGGGAAGCAGCTGGGGTGGTGCTGGTGGAGGATGGGTGGGGAATACTAGAGGTGATGTAAACTCAGTGGGACAGAGGAATGGGAAGCATGGGGGTCCCCAGTTCCCTGCCCAGTGGTGATGGCTCTCATTCGCAGGAATATAGGGAGGAAGAACTTCTATCCCATGAGGCTTCAGCTTCCATAACAGCAGCAGATGTGTGTGGGAGAGGCGGGTTCCACATGCCAGCACCCTGAGGGCAGGAAGGCCTCAGGGAAGGAGCACAGGATGGGCCATCAGGCCAGGGGGCAGGGGAAGCCAGACTTAGACCTATGCTGCAGACACAGGTCTTGACAATAGGGGGAACTCAGCTGCGGAAGCTCACTTCCCCATTTCTTCTCTGCTGGTGCTGAAAATGACTCTGTCCTTGGGCAAGTTACTGACCTATTCATGCCTCAAAAATATGAAGCATCAAGCCTAGAAGGTCCTTTGTTTCTCTAGAATCACGAGGAAAGAAACCATCCCAGGTGGCTTTGTCTGACCGAGTAGACAGACCATGACCCCCTGGGCTCTTGTTGCTTCCATTCTGGTGTCTGACCCACCTTAACCACACGGGAGGTCCCAGAACAAAGCCACACAAGGTTCTTCCTATGACTTGCCAGAGGGGGTAGAAAATACCTCCTAGATTTGGAGTCAAGGGGTGAAAGCCTCCTTGGAGAGTTCTTGGAATGTTGGTTATTTGCCTTTGAGACTAAGACCCTTAGTTTTAGCAGACAAACAGAATCCTAGTCCTCATATTTCCAGAAATAATTCTCCCAAAGCAGGCCAACGGTGGCTAGAGAGGAAAAAATGGACAAAGGGGAGCTGAAGGGAAGAAATTGGCGAACATCACCTTGAGCTTGGGCAGGCGCTTGATGGTCTTCAGCGGCCTCAGGACACGGAGAACCCTCAGGGACTTGATGGTCTTGATATCCCGGCCCTTGTTGGTTCTGCAGAGAAGCCCCAGGGAATCACAGGACAGGGGAGAATTAAAGAGATGGTCACACTACTGCATTGACAGAGCAGGGGAAGAGGGAGAGAGGCGGTCAAGAGGCTGGAAACTGGGTCAGAGTAGACTCCTTTAGGGAGCCCCCCAAGAAACACGCTCCGGGAAAACTTCCCAATCACTCCCCAGGGTGTACACACTCACATGCACGCATGTACACTCACATACCCATGTATACACATGCAGAGGGAGACACGGGACACCACAGAGGCACCCATGCACATATGTTAATCGACACTTCTCCCCCTCCCAACAGCCAGAGCCACGCAGCTCATGACCACACTGGCCAAATGGAAATGGATGCAACACGGACTAAGGAACAGGGCCATAGCCCACTGTGGATGGGCACCATGCCCAGCATAGGGAGTCTTCCGCAGAAGGCTCTCTAACAATATTGGGTTGGCCAGAAAGTTCATTTGGGTTTTTCCATGACATCTTAACAGAAACACCCAAACAAACTTTTTTGGCCAACCTAATGTTTGTTGAATTGAATAGGGAGCCCCAGTTGAGAGCAAGTCTTATCCGAAGACTCAACCTAGTCCTTTCTTTTGGTTTATAGGTCGGTCGCCTCTGCACAGTTCCAGGGAGAGCAGGGTGAGGAGGGCTGGCAGGGACATGATGCCCTTGCTGTGCTAGGCTGCCTGCTCCAGAGACAGCATGTCATGCAGGCTTCCAGCCAGGACCTTGGCTCACACCCCCATTATCTCTGTGCAGCTGGCTCTTCCTGCAGTCCTTCCCATTTCAAGCCCTCTGCATCCAGCACAAACTGTGGACAGCCTACAGTTGGGGGAGGCCCAAACTGCAGCCCCTGCACACCTTTATCCTTGCCTTACAGCTAATGACCCTCCCCCTTCAGCCTCTCAAAAATGTTTGCTCCTAGTAGACAAAATACGTCTATTTTTAGGAAGGAAATGAATAAGTCAACCTGCATTTCTCTCTCCACCCCACTCATCCCCTGAGATCTTTGCATTCAAGTCAAACAAGTGCAATTTGTAAAACACACAGATGGTAGGAAATGAGACTCTAAATAGTGAGCTCAGGCTCTGGTTCTTCCCTCACACTGGCCCAGATTACCATGACACAGACAATCAGAAGAAATGGGCTCCATCTAGAACATCAGATGGAAACTCCAAGGCTTCTACCTGTTTTCCACCCTGTCTTCCCTGCCATACCCATCCTCCCAAACAGGAAGATCAAAGGCCATCTATTCTTTCATACAAGGCAAGGCAGGAAGACATTTAATGGAATACTGACTGGCTAGAATGTATATTTTGAGACCCTCTTAAATGGTTATAATCCATGACCTATAAGTCACTTTTACTGAACTGTAGATCTGAATGTAGATAACCCAAAAGTATCACATTGATATCAATGGCCTTTTGCATCCATGGGTTTTGTCTATTTGATAAAGGTTGGTCAATAGAACTATCTAAGAAGGCAATATAAAAGCCCCAATACACATCCAAACCAGTAAGAATGATCATTTTCCAAGAAAGCTTCGTGACTCCTAGTTTTGGTTTTCTTAGATGTCAATGAGAACACACCACTCACATAAACTCACCACTGCTTTCTCAGTGAGTCAGCTCCTTACCTCCCAATCCACATTCTCCCTCCTCCACCCCACTCCCTTCAAAGAAAACTGAAGAAAAAAATATTTACCCCAAAGCATTCCTATGGAGGATCCAAGCAGAAAGCAGTTAAAAAAAAAAAAAAAAAAAGAGGGGAGGGGAATGGAGAGAAGGGAGACAGTCAGTAAACTTCAAGGAGAAAGGAGAATTTAGGGTGATGGGAAATTGGAGAAGTCCAGACCCGGGTGATCCCGCTTACAGCCTTGGCACTTGCAGAGTCCACACACTTTGTGAAAGGAAGGGCCAGCTCACCATGGCTCCATACCCACCTCTCTACCCTGGAAAGGCCAAGGCCCTCTGCAGGCATTGGTGATGCTGCCTCTAACCTGATGGCATTCCCCAAGTTGTACATTATTTCATGGAGCCTTGCTGAACTGAAGTTTTCTAAATGTAGGCTTTCACATCCTCTTCCTTAGCAGTCTTCAGTCAAACTCTGTTTCCAGTGAATGTATAAGATATCAGACCAGAGGAAAAATGCCTACTCTGGGCCAGAAACTATGTGTTGGGCAAGGTGTTTCAAAGCATCGTGGCATATTTATGTTTATGAAGGATTTCATTTGGAGAGGGACATGCAATGTCCAGGAGAGGGCTACTCTGACATCTCTCAAAAGCACAGAAGGGCCACATTACAAATCCAGCTTGAATTATAGGGGAAGGCACTGTCTATCAAGGTCCTGATGTCACACAAAGAGATGCCTTTTGATAAATTAAATGACCACCTGTCCTTTGTGAGCTATTTACTGTGCAGCTGGAAGACAAATCACCCCTGCTCTAGCGGTGGGGTTTAACAATGATACAAATAAAGATGGAGAGCATGAATATAAAACATATGAGATATGAGGACTAACTTTAATATTTATTCTTGGCCAGACTCAGTGTTAAGCACTTTTTAGCTCAACTCTTTATTTGGACATCCTAGTCACTTTAGCACAAAGGTATTACCATCTCTGTTTCACAGATGAGATGCTGAGAGGTCGAGTGCTTGGCACTGGCAGGGTGAGCTGGGACTTGAACCCAAGTCTGCATGACGTTCAGAGCTCTCGCTCTGCACCACTAGCTTCTGCACCAGCAGGTTTCCATTCCAGGCTCTATCAAATGGCTCACCAAATTCTAGAGCTGGAAGAGATTCCTGAAATCCTCTTAACTGCAAACAAAACTGCAGCCTGGGGAAGATGTGCCTTGCATAAGATCTCAGTGAGTGAGCCCCAGCGCCATGGGTGAACAGGCCTGCTGCTATAGAGAAGTGCCTAGAATTCAGCCTTTGCTTCTTGGTTGACAGTCTGCTGTGAAGGGTACTTTTTCTTCCTTTAATTTTTTTTATGTACCATAAACCTGTGTTACACCACCATATGCCACAAGCAAAGACTTCTTGTGACAATTTTATTCAGGGAATGGCCCCATATTGGAAAGTATATTACTTTTCATTGTAAATGTCAAATGAATGGTTGTTTGAGAATTAAATCCCAAGGCCTTATAAACCTTAATTCTCTCACGTGATAATCTCCAAATTCTCAGAAGACAGAGGTAATGTCTTCTCCTGAGTTGTAACAGTGTCTTCTCATGCACGAGACTGGACACGTGGTAGGTCAGCCAAATATACCTCTAATCCACTCATTCGACAGCACTGATGGAGTCTTTAATAAATGTCTGGCATTATCCTAAGTACTGGCTACATAGTTGTGAACAAAACAAATGAGGTCCCTACCCTCTTGGAGCTCACCTAATCTAGGAGAGAAGACAGGTCTCAAATAAGCAAGCAAGCAAATGAAGCTAAAACTGCAAGCTAAATGCTGTGGGAAAAACAGAATCATTTGATTGACAATTCTACCAAAACAACTACCTGGGTCACCATCTCTTTCCTAGGCCACATGCATCTTGAGGAATGCCCTGAAGTGAGAGAAGAGTGGGATCAATGGATGGGCAGGTGGTCTAGGCTTTCTTCTTCCCCTTAGCTCAGGACTTTAACCCCAAGAACTTGAGATCCAGTAGAGTCTAAATGAGTTCATTCTCACAGATACCCATCGTATGAAGGAAGGTTCAATAATTTTTGTTCCTCTCACACACTCAGGTAAAGGGCAGAATTTGCTGTCTACAATTAATACTATCCCAAGATCTTAGTAAAATATCATGCTATGGAACAAAGGGGATCTCTGACCAGTGTGCTTGTGTGTCCCTTGTTTCGGGAAGTGGAATTCTTCGACGGTGCACTCTGATCTGAACAGCTGACTGTGACCACCCAAGTCCTGGCTGGAGGGCTATTTGTCCCATTCTGACTCCCACAGAGTGGAGCCAGGGCTAGTAATTAGACACAGGCCACAAGTAAAATGAAGATTAGTCATTGCTCTGCACAACTTTCATACAGGTCTCTCACTGCAGAGCAGCCACTGAAAAGCTATGCTCTTGAGTGGCTGGGAAGAAGCACCCTTGCATTCTCAGTTTTGTTAAGATACATTTCAGTACAGTTTGAAAATTTTCACTAAAATGAAAGGAATACTTGCCAGTGAAGGCACCGAGTCAGGAAAAGTGTCAATCAACAATGTAGCCCCCATTAATTAAAATATATCATAAATTTACACAAGAGCCAGGCCAAGCTGCCTCTCCCAAATCCTTGCATAGAAGAATCATTTAAGCCATTATCCAACTCAACAAGATTGCAAGGGAAGGCTTTATCAAACTAAGAGGACAACCTCTTCAAGTACTTCAACTGAGGCACATTGTTTTAGAAAAAAATTCATGAGCTTTTTACAGATCATCTAAATATAATCATTTGATAACACTTTGCTAGTCTTTGCTACTAGATGTATAATCAGAATTTTAACACTGCCTAGCTAATTAGTGAAATTTTCTCAGTTTTAAAAATTGACTCTAACGTGAGGATAATTTCATATGTGAGGATGTGCTGGCTCCACGCTAACAGGGGCTCAGTTGGGCTCCCCATTTCCCCATTTACTATATTTCCTACTTATTTGTTAAGTTTCTGGCTGCTCTCCAGAAAATAACTGCCATGTTTCTCTTCTGTCTCATCAGTAAAAGATGAGAATTTTCCAGCTCAACTGGAAAATCTGCCCTCCAGATTTCCATGTGTAATCACTCATCATTCACCATAATCTTGCTTTCCAGCTTCACCGCCCCACCCCCCACTCCCTGCAACATACTTTCTCAAAAGACCTAAATTGATTTCTGCTAGGAACTGACTCTTCTTTCATAGGAGGGTGCTTGGGGGTGGGGGAGAGAGCCAGGACACCAGGTTCTGAAGAGCCCCTCTGTCTTTTAAGTGGAATGGTCCTCTGCCCTCCCCTGAGCCCAGCAGGGAACAGGAATGGGATTTTAAGGAATCTCTTGTGTCAGGGGAATGAACAGGGTACTGAAATGTAAGGGGGGCAGTGGGGTTATGCTGTGAGAAACCCTGAACCTTCCTAAAGTGTCTGGACTATTATTAAGTAGTCAATAATAACGCCTAACTAATATAATATAAAGTATTTCGCGCTATACTGGACA
This sequence comes from Oryx dammah, assembly GCF_014754425.2. Classification (NCBI taxonomy): domain Eukaryota; kingdom Metazoa; phylum Chordata; class Mammalia; order Artiodactyla; family Bovidae; genus Oryx; species Oryx dammah. The sequence goes on from NW_024070205.1 coordinate 18,037,303, forward strand.
CAATATATTTTACCTTACTTAATTCTCACAAGACCAAAATAGTTATTTTTAATTTCTACTTATAGATGAGTAAGTAGAAGTTAAGAGAGCAAAGGTGGGTTAATAATTAACAAGGCTAAGTTTATTTAACACCTGACTCTGAAACCTAGGCTCTTATTTACAGTGTTACAATTTATGATGTTACAATGCCTTTTCACCAAAGAAGGAAACAGCAAAAGAAACCAGCAGTTCATGAGCTCAAATACTGAGCCATCTATCCTAGTATCCTTCATCAGTCTAGGGCCTGTGAGGGTTCATGGGAAGAAAAAGATACAGATGAAATAGCCAGATGGACAAGGTCAGGAATGCTTTCTCCATCTGGTCACCAGGTCTTGTCTGTTTCCAGGCAGAGAAAGAGGATCTGTGGGACAAGGAGAAATCCACACCAAGCTACCACTTTGACTTTACAGAGGTTAATGGCTTGGAACGAAGTAGAACTACTTGGAACTATCTTGTAAGAGGCAGAAGGGAGCTTAATGTAATGCAGAAAGCCCTGAACTCAAAATCAAAATTATCAGTTGTTTAAGAACTGGTTTTGCTATTATTACTCAAATGAGTCAAACTAGTCAAACCTCAGGCAATCCGTTTTTCAACTGTGAAACAGGACTGTAGAGCGACAAATGAAATAAAAAGTGTGAAAGCACTTTAAAAATTCTAAAGCCCCATGAAAGTGAGGAAGAAGTTGCCCCTCCGCATTGGCCATGCCTGCCTCTGGAAACAGAACTCTCCAGTACCCAATGTCAAGGCTAGATCCTCTATGGGAGGCATCTAAATCCAGCACTGTGACCTTGTCACTGACCAGCTGCTGCCATTTAGGGATTATTTTCCTTCTTGACCCATACCTCAGCATCTCTTGGGATCACCCAGGGCTCTAAATCCTTTGGGCCTCTGCCAGCTTTCTTTGTTCTGTGAGCAGAGCTCTAGCTCTACGCTAAGTGGTTAGTGCATAACTCTTTTCTTCTGGCATATGGACCTCAGTGAGCTCCCTGTGCACACTGCTTATTGCCTTTGCAAACTTTCTCCTTTGCAAAACACCAGCACTATACTCTCAATGGAAGGTATTTCTGTCTAAGCACCGAGAAGCAGCAAGAGATAGCAAAGCATCTAACTGTGTGTGTATCAGGTCGTTTCAGACATGTCTTACTCTTGTGACCCCATGGACTGTAGCCCACCAGACTCCTCTGTCCATGGGATTTTCCAGGCAAGATACTGGAATGAGTTGCCATGCCTTCCTCCAGGGGATCTTCCCGTCCCAGGGATTGAACCCACGTCTCTGATGTCCCTTGTATTGGCAGGTGGGTTTCCAAAGGCTTGCCTAGTGATTTTGTTATTCATTCTGATGAACAGTGGTCTGATCTATCTTGCTTCTTAGTCTTCATAATCTGAACATACCCAAAGACCCCTCATCTGTTGATCTTTCTACAAAGACACTGGTGCCGGCTAACGTCCAGCCCATACACTCCCTCAGCTGGAGACTAATTCATAATGCTAGGCTATGCCTCTATGGGTGTGGATGAAGCAGATGGCTGGCAGGTCACATGATCTGAGCTGATACTTTCCAAGTCTCATCATAAAATCTTCTGACTCAAATTACTCTGAAACCTACTTTTAAATATGGAGGGCACTGTGATGAGTTTCCACTAATCCTGCAGAAGTGGGCTCTTCCCATAGCTGTGAAGCCTGATTTTCTTGTGCTGGGTACTCTGGGACCAGAGTTTGGTTAGTCAAACTGTTGGGTACCACGTGGATTGGACCATTTCATTTTGCTTGGTTCTGTGACCACAAGCTGAGATCTTATTTACAAACAACCAACTCTGCAATTTGTGCTTGCTAATAAAGAGAGATATTTAGGTGTTCATACTCGTTGTCTCCATATGATAAAAGTCCCTAAGCACACATTTTACAGAGGGTTCCCCAGCAGCACCAATGGCACTTGTAACAGATAATGCATTTTCCAGTGTTCATTAAAAAACATGCATGCTGGGGCTTAAAGACAACAGCAGGTAGACTGGGAACTTATCTCCTTCTTTCAGACACTTCCTCCATGTGCTACCACCATGACACTCCTTTTTCCCTCCCCAACCCAGTACGCAAGGCTATCAGGGTACAAAATAGAGCAGTGGGAACCCCAAGAGCCCGTGGTCATTAATCATCTTCAGAGTCCCTGCTGGGGCACAAGTCAGATAAAGTCACTCTCGAGGTGACTCCTAAAGCTGGAGTCTCAAGCAACGACATCCTTCTATCTGTTCATGGCTGGAAATTTCCAATTCCAGCTCGGCTGACATCCTAAATCCACAGTTAATGGGCTACCTGACGGCTAAATTTAATTTTAATCCTTCATTCTCTTCCACAGAGCACTGGAACTGGATGAACTGTCTGGCTCAGTGGTAAATGGGTCATCCTGGCATGGAGTAGGACTTTGTCCACCTTTCTCCCTCCTCCAAGATTAATGTGTAGTCATAGCTTCCTGTGGGAGACATCCCTTTCATGGTTATAAGAAGGAGGGCTGTCAAGAAACAAGCCCAGAAGGTAAAGCTTGAGGTTGGAGAGGACTGCCTTAGACACAGCAGGCTGCAAAGGACAGGAGGAAGGGTCAGGCAGGTGTGAGGTGAAATGTCAATTGTATTGTTACCAAGCTCTGTCAAGTGTGAGCACATGCGAGCATTTCTGTTCTAAATAGTCACTACTTTCTCATGTATACACATTCCCCCCTTCACAAACGCAAAACCTCAAATGCAAAACCAGAACCAGAGTGCCATTTCCAAGTCTAAAATGGTCTGTGCTTGTATATTTCATTGAAAGGATTCAGAATCAGCTCTGCTGCTGTGGCTGGTTCTGAATGCATTCAAAAGACCTTATCCATCTGAGAGACTAGGGCAGAGGGTTAAGTGTCAGAAAGTGACATACTTCAATGAAAAGAATGTAATAAAACCTAATGTGGGAATTCCGTTCCTTCTGGCATCAAGAGGCAGATTGACTCATGTTTTACTTTCCTGGCTAAGCACCGAATAATGAAAGGCCAAGTGCGGCTATGATCCAGAGCCTCTGCGTGCCAGGAAGTCCTGACCTTACCTCGTGCCCTGCTATGATGGAAAATGGTAATGGGAAGCTTTCAGCTTCTCACGAGCCTGCATGACTCTGACTGATGTACAGACCTGTATCCAGGAGCAGAATTCTGGTCATTTTTAAACTGTGTTGAGAAGCCATCATAAGCCTCAGACTTACTATTTAGAATCCAACCCAGGACAGCTCGCTTGGTGACTTGACTTGAGCTGGTCAAGCAACATGTTGTAGAGCAATAGAAATGACGAGGGGGAGGTGCCCGGGCTGGAGTGCAGGATCACAGCCTTCCCGTCCTCCCCTGCGGTCACTCCTGAGAGGTGGCCACGCCCACCGCCTGCCCAGGAAGCCCCTCGCTGAACATGGATGACAGGAATCCTGGGGGCCAGACAGCAGTGCCATCACTGGACAGGATCCCACAAGGCTCATGAACTCAACCCACATAGTGGACACAAGACCCCTGCTACAAGGCAGCTGACTTTGGGGGTGGCGCCCCAAAGTGAGGGGCCCAATATGCAGATACCCAGAAATGCCAAGGCTGGAACCATCTCTGCTTTCCCACCCAGCAAGATGGGAAGCAGAAGGGATGGCGACAGGGTGTGAGAACACTGGGAAAAGCAGTTTCCGGTCTTTTGGTGGACAATAACCATCGTACGGTGGGGGGGGGACCCTCTTTTTCAAACAGAAAAAGATAAAAAGAGAATGGTTTCAGAGACCTAGTCATTCACCAGACTTTTCTTGAAACCACAGGGAGGAAAAGGCACAGTCAGAACACTTATAGTTGGCAAACACTGTCTTCACAGGGCCAAGAAGGCACAGTGCTGTGAAGGCAGTGGATGAGGGTGCCACCCTCTGCCAGAAGCCCACCCACCTCTACACAGGTTATCGGGCTTAGGGAGGGAGACCTGAGTGTTCTTAGAAATGCTTTATAATGTAAAAGTGGCCGGGGCAGAATGGAAAAGGTGCTATCACAGGTATCTTTCCATTTATTTTCTTGTCCCCTGCTATGCCCACATGCAGAAAATAAACCCCTGTCCCCTCCTCCTCAAAAGTCAATAAAGTCCCCGCGTGGAATTTGTAGAGTTTACATTATAAAGAATCCCTCCACTTGATGTGCATGGCAACAGAGAAGACAGATCCCTTTTGGCCACTGCAGAAAGAGCACATGTTTCCAGGAAACATACATGGTGCAGACCTTTGCTGTGGAAGGGCTCAGCTCTCTCTGAGAATTCAGCTAGGGGCCATTCTCTCCCCTTGGTTTGGGGTGTTGCTCTTGGAACTTGGGCTGGGTTCTGAGAAGGCTCTGGCTGCCAGTGGAAGGGATACCAAGTCACTTCTGACTTCTGAGGAGCCATGGGAAGCTGTTACCATGGCAATCACCATCGGTTCTGCTCAAATTGAGCCTTTGTAGAAGCCTTAGTATGGCGAGGTTCAATTTCAAGGTGGGGGCTGGGGGGAGACAGGGCAGGAGTAATGTTATGTGAATGGTGGACATGACTAGGGGAAAAAATATGGGAAGTGACAATGAAAGCTGTATCCACAGGGAGGGAGGTCCTTGACAAGCCTATAGAAAGACTCACATGTGGTTCCTGCTGGCCTGAGCCCCTGACCCCGCCATGCAGTGGGACATGGGACTTATTTCGATGTCAGCTTACCCCAGGCGAGGCCCTCACTCTGCTGGCAGGGGACACTCTGGCTAGCCCTACTGAAATGATGAGATAGCTGAATTCTCTGGGCCCTTAATGAGTAAAGGGAGGGAACAGAATTAGTAAGAGCGAGCACACAAGCAAGAGACAGCATCTCCTGGATCCCAGCAAGCGTGATGAAGGTCAGAGGAGATGGGGAGTGTCCCATAAGCAGGAGGAAGGGGAGAGGAGCTATGCACGGCAAGCTTAGAAGGATGCTAACAAAAGAGAGGCTGTGAGCAAGTTCCATTTATACTTTGGAGAGAAATGAAAAAAAATTCGAGAAGTGACATCACTAAAAGCAAGTGATGGATCAAAACGCTCAATCCATCACATATGTGAGGATTCCAGAAGCAGAGGAATCCTGGGGTCCCCTGCACTGTACCTGGTCTGAGGACCAACAGAGAGGCTTCGGCTCCGGGGCTGTTAAGGCTTCCCCCTGCAGCCAGCACCAAAGCTACCACCACCACGTTTCAAAGAGGCAGAGAGAGAGAACAAGACAGATGACACCCCTCCAGCCCATCGTCACTGCTCTGGGTCGGAGGACAGACTGGTGCACTGCAGAGACGAGGCTGGCATGCAGAGAGCCTTCCTTTAACGCACGCCTCCTCCCCACTGGCACCAACACAGACCAGGTGTGTGTGGACCATAACCAAGTCTTGGAAACCGGATGGTGCTCATCTTCAACTATTTGCATCCATTATGCATTAACGTATTTTGCTGCGTATTCACACTTCGTGACATGAAGGAGAATGGAAGCATAAGGAAGGGAATTCACATTTACTGATCACTTTGGGTCAGGCCCTGGGCTAAGTGCTTGAAACACATCATTCTGTTTCCTTGTCAGAGATGAGAAACAAAAGTTAAACAGGTTAATACCTTACTATGTTACTCTAGGCCATAAAGCTGGTAAGTGGAGGAGCTGGGCCTTCCTGACTCCACAGCCCACCCCTTTCCTCCCACTCTGCCCTGTGACCCCGGTGAGCTCTGTTCTTCAAGATGGGGTGGCCTCCTTTCTATATGCTTCTCTTTGTCCCTTATTTCTTCAAAGCAAAAACTTATTTTTACTGAGATCAAAACAAGAGAGAACAATATGATGAATAATGTACACAAATGAATTGGTAAAATGAGATGGGAGCTTGACTTTAAAAACTGAGGGTAAAAAAAAAAAAAAAAACTGAGGGTAAGATTTATCTCTAACAAAAACAGCAGATCTCCTTAGGACAAAGGTAATCTTTGGTATTTTTTTCCCTGAAGGAGGAGGAAGAGGAGCTAGGAGTCCTCTTAGCAGAGCCAGAGTTGCCTTTATTTTTATCTTGCTCTGACAGTCCACACAGGGACCAGATTGTTGGGAAAATACTTTCGTGAAATCTCCTTAGGAACAGTACAGTTCAGTCACACAATCTCGTCCAACTCTTTGCAACCCCATGGATTGCAGCATGCCAGGCTTCCCTGTCCATCACCAACTCCTGGAGCTAGCTCAAACTCATGGCCATCAAGTTGGTGATGCCATCCAACCATCTCATCCTCTGTCTTCCCCCTTTCCTCCTGTCTTCAATCTTTTGCTTCCTTGTGAAGGGCCTGAGTGACTCCACGTGACTCTAATGGTGCACATAAGGACAAGGGACACTGGAGTTGTCCTGATGGCCAGCCCACCTCAGGGTCACAAGTCACATTCAGCCTGGTTCTCCTTTGGAGGGTCCCCCCTGGCTGGGGCAGCAATGGACACAGTCTGCTTCCAGGTTCTGGGAGCTCTCAAATTCTTAGCACACCTGGGGACCTTTCATCTCTCCTACAGATATAGCACTCCCCAATTTCAGTCACTTGAGGAACATTCTTAACTCTTCTCCCATTTCTTCCTCTGCCAGAATGCATAGGGATGAAAGCTGGCAGTGTCTGGGGAGAAGGTAAGACAGATGATCCAAACTTGACCATTTGGACCAGGAAGGTCAAGTCTATGGAGATGCCTTGTTCCTTCCCTTTTGCAGCTGTCATCAACAACAGCAGGCCCCACAGGCTTTTCTTGTGCCCCATCACACTGTGTAGCTCGTCTTGCCTAGAAGACTTGGCTTTTTCTTGTACTCAGAGAGGCTGGAGGGAATTCCACTCCCTCCGTGGGAGAGGGTGAAGCTGCTCTGACAGTGGAACAGGTCCAGACAGAGCCCAGAAGGCTGTCTTTCATCTTCTGGGGCCCTCTACCCACCAGCTGAAGGAAAAGGCGCTGACAATATGCCTACTTCCTAGCTATACCCTGGAGGGCTAGGAGAGTCCTTTCCTGAATCAGTGTTCAAAACAAACAAACAAACAATCCCCTAATGTAATGAACATAGTTAGCTACCTGGATGGTTTAAGACTGTCTTCCTAAGTATGCTACCAAGGAAGGTTTGAAAAGTCTTTCCTTCAGGAGTTTCACATATTAACGTGGTCCTTAAGTCCCTGAGATAGCTCTGGGGGACCCCTGCTTATGAGCAGAGAATCTCCTCATGCCCAGGACTCTGTGATCCCCAACTCTGTTCTACCTGCCTCATTTTTCTTTCAAGTGGGTCCTTTAATGACAGAACTAAGAAACGCAAGGATACACCAGCTGTCCCTGGTCCCACCCTGAATCCATGGGGGAACACAGGTGACTGCTGTCCAGGCTCATTCATCTCAACTCAAAGGGAGGAACACCAGGGCCTTTGACTTCCCCTAGAGTCTTGCCCTGCCCTCCGTTTGCCAGTGCTCCTCATTCGGGCAGGTTAGCTGAAGCTGTAAGGCTCTCGGGAGCTCTGTCGAGGGGCAACTGGGAAACAGACGCCCAGGGCAGTATTCGCTGGCACCAATGAGTGAGCCAGCCCTGGAGAAGCCCTAAGATCAGTCAGTCTCAGGAAAGAAGGAGGGAAGGAAAACGGACAGGAAAAAGAGTTACTTACGCCAGAGCAAAGGCCACCAGTGCACCAACCACCACCACAAAGTCCAGGATGTTCCACAGATCTCGGAAGTAGGAGCCGTCCTGCAGAATCAAGCCCTGGTCTATCATCTGCAGAAGAATGGGAACGGCCACTGATGAGTCCCAAGGTGCTGGTCATTCGGGCCCTGAGCTCTGGGCTCTGCATGGCAGTCTCTCTCCACTGCCATTGCCTTTAACCCAACTCCACATGAGGATCCAAAGAACAGGAGGACAGGCCCCACGGGCTCTCTCTCCATTGAACTGTGAGGCCCGAGGCCCTTTTCAGAGTCACCAGCGTTCCCTTACACTCCTTGGCTCCCAGCACCCCACCAGCCCTCCCTTTCATTAGTGGCTCAGAGCACCAGGCATTACTGCATATGCACAGATGGGAACAATCCCAGATGGGTGAGGATGGGAACAAGAGATAAATGCAGGTTGTGAGGGTGGCAGGGAACAGAGTGGAGGACAGTGAGTATGGCTGGGACTATACAAGGCCAGAAAGCTTCATCCCTACCTAAACCTTGGCCGGGACACTGGCTCAAGCCAGGAAGCGTGATGAGGAGGTGAGAACAGTCCCCAAGCCTGCGGGACTCCCACTGCCTGCCTGGAAGGGATCTGACCGCCCCCTGGGCCATGTCCACAGGTCTGTGCCAGTCTAAGGAGAGCCACATGGTCACATCCTGCCACGACAGACCTTGCCAGGATCTTAGGCCATAAGAGGGGTCAGCAGAGGCCTCCTGAGGTTCTGTCATTGGCCAGGAGGTGACAGCCCTAGGGAAGACACTGTCCTAGAGGCGCAGACGGGTGACCCCTCCAGCCCCAGAGTCCAGGGGCACTCTAGTTGCTCTTACCTTTATAACCATCTCAAAGGTGAACACGCCAGTGAACACGTAGTCAAAGTACCTCAGCACCTGCAGGACACAGAACACGGAGACCGTCAGGCTACATACAGTCCTCAAACACAGGCTCTCCTGCATGCCCACCCCGAGGCCCACTCATTCAACCTCAGAACAGAAGCTTGGGGTTATAACTGCTAATTGATGCAGGGAGGAGAGGAGCCATGGATGTTGCTGGGGCAGCACGATCTGGTGGCCAGTCCTCAGCCTTTCCCTCCCCGTGGTCAGAACTTAACATCTTGGGTCTGAACTGCCCCACAGATTTCTCCCCTGCTGGGATCCTTGTCAGTTCCAATCCTCCCCACCCCCTCATCCCTCCTGATATCTATCCTGGGCCTCCACAAGTTGTTTTAGCTCCCCATGTAGAGCTGCAGGGCCCCAGCTTCACCTATGCCCCTAGGTCAGACTCCACATCCAACCTGTGGATGGTGGCAGTTGTGGTTGAGTCAATCAGTCATGCTCAACTCTTTGCAACCCCATGGAGTGTAGCCTGCCAGGCTCCTCCATCCATGGGATTTCTCAGGCAAGAATACTGGAGTAGATTGTCATCTCCTGATCCAGGGGATCTTCCCGACCCAGGGATTGAACCTGCATCTCCTGCACTGGCAGAATTCTTTACCACTGAGCAACCTTGGAAGCCCCTTTCAAAGCCCTGGCTGGCTCCCAGGGTAACGCTCCACTGATGAGCATAAAGGTAAGCAGTATGGCTGGGGAGTTAGGGTTGGGGTGGGGGCTGGTCGTGAAATGGTTCATACTTTGCCCCGAGGAACAGGACTGGGCAATTTCTTAAGCCCTTCCAATCCTCCAGGAAGCTTCTTTAGTCCACTCTAATGTTGGAATGGTAGGCTCTGGGAGAGGGGAGCACCAGGGTACCATGCAGGCTGGCAAACAGCCCCCGTGCACGCACTTTGTTGCGCTCCGAGTTGGTCAGGACGGGGTCCTCGGCCGCCAGGGCGATGCTGCTGGCTGCAATCACCAGCAGGATGCACATCTCGAAGTAGCGCAGGTTCACGATGTAGTGGCAGGCCCTGCGGATCCTGTGGGCAGCGGGCAAGCCCACTGAGCCAGCCCCGCCTCCCTCCCGCCCCATCCTTCTGCCCCACCCCCATACACATCAGCCTCCTCCAGACAGCCAGGCATTGGCCAGAGGAAGCCGTGGGGAGAGCAATTTAATTTCTCAGGCACCACCCTTGATTTAAAGCCCCAGTGGGGGAAAGTAATCAGATTGGTTAGAGGCTGCAGTATGCAAGCCAAGATACATTATCTGCGTGTGCATCTGAGCCACCTTGGGGAGCAGCAGCCAGCATCCAAAGACACACGCTTGGGTGGCTACACATTGCCTTCCACTGTGCCTCAGTGTCTACTCCCCCACTGTACAGAGACTGGAGCAGAGCAAGAAAATCCTAAGAACCCTGAAACATAAAAACAGACCTCGATTCTAAGATTCCTGATGAAAGCAGCAATTGGTTTTCCCGAGCCGCAGGTATTCCGATCAAAGTGACTATTCTATCGACTGACTGCATCCTGGCCTCAGTTGGCCTGACATCTCTTAGCCCAGGCTCCTTCCTTCCCAGGGCCATGCCGGAATACCGCCCACTTGGTCACCGAAAGCCTTCTTGTCTTCCGAGACCCTGAAGCTGGTCTACATATACATCTTGCTCAGTTCCTGGGCAGAAGGCAGCTTCTCTTTCAACATCCCATCTTTTTTGAATCTAACCTTTCAGATTCTTCTTTCCCCACCCCATCTCATGACCATAACACTGGTCTGAGGAACACACCCACTTCAAAACTGATTTGCAGGGCAGCCAATGGATGATCCAGTTATCCTAAGCTTCCTATTCTCAGCTCTGTCCACTCCTGGAATATTTGGTGACACATCCCAAGTAGATGTCCTCCGTTCCCAACTTCCTCTGCAACCTACTAACCAAAGACTAGATGAAGGGCCCTTTCCTCTGACATTGCCCATGTTATTCTATCCTAAATGACTCATTAGACTATGGGCACAGAGTTCAGAGGCTGCTGATTAATTCCATGACCCACCTTAACTAGTGAGCACCCTGGAGGCTTTCAGATATCTGGCCATATTCCACCAGGAAGGCTCAGGAGGAACACTGGACCCTCATCCCTCCTTCCCATCACCCTGCTCTGGCTCAAATCTTAGCTCAAAACCTCCAGCACCAAAGGGAGATGGCAGTGGAGGGTGTCTTACGGATTGGTGGTGCTGAAGATGAACATCGAGCTGTGGGGCACCATGGCTTTGCCCGTCTCACGCTTCTCCTTCTTCTGGTGCTTCTTCTCCACCTCCTCCTCATCCTCTCTGATCTCTTCCTCTTTCAAGGGACTGGCTTCTCCATCAGTCTTGTTGCTGACTACAAGAAGAACGTGTGGAACGCTTCAGAAACCTTGCTACATGCAGAATGGTGCCCTTCATTTTCAACTGGGGATGGGATGAGACGGTGGGAGAGGGAGCTAGGTAACTGCCCAGCAAGGTGCCTGTGAAGGTCAGGGTGTCTGTTAAATTGCACTGAGTGAAGCCCAGGCTTTCTTCCTAGCCTTACCCCTGCCCTAATTTCAGGTGGTAGAGCCTTTTGTGCCATATAAATAACATCATGTTTTCCTAGGTAAGAGAGAATGGTTGTTTCTGTTGTAAAATTTACAAACTTACCTCTATCTAAAATCTGGACTCTTTGTATGTATTTACTTAGGGCATTTTTCACATTGGTACACCTGAACAACATATATTATTATTCCCCTTCTACAGGTGGGAAAACTGAAGTTCAGGGAATTCAAGGACCTATACTAAGCTCATACAGCTGGTGCTGTGCTTAATGGCTCAGCTGTGGAGGATTCTTCGTGACCCCATGGACTGTAGCCCACCAGGCTCCTTGTCCACGGAGATTCTCCAGGCAAAAATACTAGAGTGGGTTGCCATGCCCTCTTGCAGGGGATCTTCCTGACCCAGGGACTGAACCCAGGTCTCCTGCATTGCAGGTGGATTCTTTACCATCTAAGCCACCAGGGAAGCTCAAGAATACCAGAGTGGGTAGCCTGTCCCTTCTACAGGGATCTTTCTAACCCAGGAATCGAACCAGGGTCTCCCACATTGAAGGCAGATTCTTAACCAGCTGAGCTAACAGAGAAGCCCTATACAGCTGGTATACATTCCCACTTCAAAATTCTATCTCCTTTCAATGAAACCACACTGCAACGGAAGATTTTAAGAAGCCATGACTCTGTCTGGAGCTGCCCTTCTGGCTGTTCTTATTCCAGTCCTGATTAACGCAGAAATGAGAATGCAATATTCATGGGAAGATGGGTCTATGACTTCTCCCAGGATTGAGAGGATGAAGCAGCAGAGACCAAGTGGGGCTGCTGGGCCTCTGCTCTCAGTTTCCATGTGGAAGGCCCAGTGTGGGGTGAGTGGCAGAGAGGATGAGGCCATCAGAGTGCGGCAGGGGCACCTCTCCCACATTCCCATTCCGTGAATGGTTCTGCCTTGGAGCTTTGTGTAAGTAGCAAACCTCCAAAGTCCTGACCCCTTCCAGGTCCTTCCAAAAGGTAAGTCATCCAAAGCGTCCAAACCTCCTCTGATAACACGCTCTAACCCACGACCAAGGTCAGGGACTAACCCCAGAATGAGAACAGAAGAGGGTCAAACTTTCTTAATGGCGTGTCTCATAAGAGTGTGTGTCCGTTGCTCAGTTGTGTCTGACTCTTTGGGACCCCATGGACTGTAGCTAACCTGCCAGGCTCCTCTGTCCATGGAATTCTGCAGGCAAGAATACTGGCCTGGGCTGCTATCCCCTACTCCAGGGGATCTTCTCGACCCAGGGATGGAACCCAGGTCTCCTGCATTGCAGGCAGATTCTTCCCTGAGTCACCAGGGAAGCCCAACCTTCTTTTATGAGACATACACTACTATGACTCTCATAAAAGAGGGTCCAAAAACACTTCCTTATTAGTGCACAAAATTAAACAAGACAGAAGGGGTTACTGGACATGTGAGATTAGAAAGTAGTACTGGCATTCTGAAGAATACTTTGAGAGGTATTTCACTTTGAGAAGGTGAAGAAATGGAGACAGAGCAGCGAGAGAAAGAAAAACAGGACAGGACTGTTTTGTGAAAAGAAAAAATACGGGCAGAAAAAAGCAAGAGCAGAATCCTGCGGTCACAGTTCAGTGCCAAGGGGACAGACGGTGGTGGGGTTATGCAGAGATGGGTGTGGGGTTGGGGCAGGGATGGGGATGGGGTAAGTGCTTTGGGGTTGTGTTTCCCTTTAAGGTCTCACAGATGAATATCCACCACCTCCGGGAACTGTGAGAGAAAGTGTGACTAAAAGCTCCTAGGAGAAAGAGAGTCAATAAGAGTAAAAGATTCAAGAAATGTTAGCACAGAGGAAGGTCTCAGAGGTCATCTGGTTCAATGCTCTCACTTCACAGATGATAAACTGAGGCCTCAAGAGAGACAGGGTTTTTGGAGGCCACGTGCTGAGCAGAACCAGGGCCAACATGGGCCCGCCTGCCAGCAATGGTCCCCTAACTTACCAGGTGGCCAAGCACCTGGGGGAGAGGCGGCCCAGAGAATATGCCATCAGATATCCACAAGATAAATTAAGTAGCTGAATAGACAAAGGGGTACAGAATCACATGTGATCTCTCTGAAGATTCTAGGGGGGGCACGGGCTAAACAACATTTTATGGGTAAAACTTAAGATTGAGAAAGTTCTAGCTTAGTTCTCTTGCAAACGGGGCTAAAACTGCTATTTCTTCATATGTTGAAGAAGGATTCCATCCCCCTGGGGGGTTTTCCCTGCAGCTTTCCGGGGCTGACTCCAGAACCATGCCTCCCCCAGGCCTGGGGGTGGGGGTGGGGGGAGGGGGCGGGCCCTGTGTTCTCACTGTGCACCATGGCGGAGTCCACCAAGGGGCCCACGTCGGGGATGGTGACAGTGACGCTGGTGCTCTCAGTGGTGGCCTTGTCCGTGTTGGCCGTGACGCAGGAGAGGTCGGGCTCACTCTGGCTGACCCGGCCCATGTCCAGCTTCACGTCCCCCAGCAGAGCCTGCTCACTGCTGCCCTCCGGCTCCTGCTCCGTCAGGGCTGCATCCTTCCCCACTTCCAGCTCTGGCTGGGGTGGGACAAGGGGTGTGTCGGCCTCATCCAGGGCTCCTGCCAGCCCGGAGCCTCTGGGCACCATCAGACTGTTGGTCCTGTGAGGACAGAGAAGACAGCTGCTGCTCACATCGGGAAGCGATTCTGAAACGGCTGCTGTGCCTGACGAGAGGGAAAGGTGAGGGGAGTCCGCGTGCCCCTGCTGGAGAGCACGTGGCACCCGCTGTCTCCCCCCTCACCAGGCAGAGGAGCTGAGGTCCGCCAGAGCGGCATCCATTGGCTTACTCCTGCCCATCATGCCCTCCCCACTCCCAACAGGGGATGCCCTGGTTTCCAGGGGAACAGATCTCACTGCTATTTTATTGACACATACTTCATAAAAGATGCCTTATACAAAAGGGGAAACTGAGGTTCAGAAAGGCTTACACTGAAGAACCCCTAATGCGGGCTGCACTACTTGTCTCCAGGGTGCTATGTTGAATTTAGCTGCTATCGTGTTGACAGGCACCTCGTAAAAGGTGCATTATACAAAAGGGGAAACTGAGGCTCAGAAAGGCTTACACTGAAGAACCGCTAACGTGGGCTGCACTACCTGTCTCCAGGGCGCTCCTATGTCGCATTTACCTCCGTAAGTCCTGGCATCGCTCTCGCTCTTCCTCTTGGATCATGGGTTCTTTGCCCCCGTGGCCGGCCCTGGGCTCGCGGTCCCTCTCCCCCTCACTGGGCACAGTTTCGTCCAGACTCCGCTCCTGGCTGGCAGACCTGCTCCTGGAGGCGGAGGAGGGCTCCCTGCCCTCCGTCCTGACGCGGCGGTGCCGGCTGCGCCGCTGGCTCTGCCTGTGCCGGGCCCGGTCCCCGAAGGTCACCACCGTCTCCGCGCTGCCCGCCTCCGGCTGGGTCGGGTCGCAGTTCCCGTGACAGGGCCGGGCCAGCCAGGGTGGCTCCCGTTTGCCCAGGGCCAGAGGGCTCCTCTGGCTGTCCAGGGCGCTCGCCAAGTCCCCTCCGTCCCCCTTGAGGGACCCCCCGCGGCTGACGCGCTCTTCCTCACACTTCTCCAGCCCCAGGCCCAGGGCCAGCCCCTCGATGGCCCGGGGTCTCCGGTAGAGGCTGGGGTGCGCGCTGAGCGGGTTAAGCGGGTTGAGGGGGTTCATGGGCGGGGCCTCCTCCTTGTTGAGGGCCTCCTGGCTGGACATCTGCATGTGCCTCCTCAACTGGCTGGTTCGCTGCTCCCACACGGACATGTGGTGCCGGCGCCTGCGCTCCCTCCTGCCAAAGGGGAGAAGGCGAGGGCAAGGTCAGGAGTGCCAGCCAAGGGCCGGGGAGGGCGGCCGCGGGGGCCCAGACCAGCCCGCAGCGGCCGGGGCACGGGGTCAGGGGGGAAACACACGGTGGGGGAGCAAACGGGAGAGCCCAGGGCCTGCAGACAGGAAGCACAGAAAAATGCGAGGGGCCGAGTGGGTGGTTGGACCACTGCCCCCCAGGTTCATGGGGTCTCCCGCTCTGATCCCTGCCCTGAAGTAGCTGAGGAGGGGTGAGGGCAGCCCAGCACCGAGTCCCGGAGGCCAGGGCCTGCAGACAGTAGTACGAAGGTTGCCAGGTCTTCACTCCCCGCTCCCCTCTGCTTTCAGGGCATCAACCTGTACTCTCTCTGTGCACACCAATGGCCCTTAGTTCAAGGTCAGAGGCCTTTCTTCCTCCTCCTCTCCCTCTCTTTCCCTCTCCCATGCCAGCCTGGGAGAGCTAAGGCTGAGAAGTACAAGGGCAGGTCCTATTAAAGGGAGACTGACAACGGCAGGGAGCAGACCCACGTTACAGAAAGTTTGGGCATGACCCTCGCAGCGATGCGGTGGGATCTTTTCCACAACCACTGATAAAATCCTAGGGTCTCTATGTCCAGGGACCACGAGCAGCTCATACTCAAAACCACCGCTGAACAGCTCAGCTTGGAGGCCTAGCTGACCATTCACGTGGCAGCAGGAACACACAAATGTGACACAGGGTCGGCTCCCATGGGTGGTGGAGGGTGGACGCTTACACCTGCACCCCATGCACCCATGGGCGCACCTCTAGAGCCCGTGCAGGGGACGCTCACAGGTGCCCACGCGCATCCTCACTGGGGCCCACACGAACTGTCCACAAGCGCCTGCATGAAAGGCACCCCACTGGCACAAACAACCCACGCCGACACATGTCCACTCACAGGCCACACGGAAGAGCAAACTGCACACGGGGTCACATACCTGAGACGCACACTGAGAAAGGCACACGGTGGAAGGTGCGGAAGGGCAGATCACAAACCATGTGTACGGAGCACACACGCACACGCCACGGCCCACACGGACACGTGCACGCCCGTGTTACTCTGTCCCCGGCAAGGACAAAGACACGGTGTCCCCGCACCCACACGTAACCACTCACAAACACGCAGACCGGTACACACATACAGGTGGCTGCTGCGTGGCTCCCACATCGACATGTGGTGTCTTCTCCTTCTGTCTCTTCTGGGGAAGAAAAACGGACAGGTTCAGTTCACCCCCACCTCTAGGACCCGCCAGCCCCACGGCCACCAGCCGATCTCCAGGGAGAGGCACAGAATCCCCTAGGTGCCTGCTGCCCTCTGTACACGCCCAACCGTCAACTCTCCAAGGGACCGGCCTTGGTTCCTTGCTGTGTGCAAACATACTGATCTAATATAGTGAAGCAAACATGCAGGCAAGCACAGGGTTTATCAGGTCATAGAAGCTTTGGATGCTCAGTCATCAAGCCCTGCTGGCACTCAGGTTTCACCTAAGTGTCCTTCAGAGACCTATTCTGGAAACCCTGTAAACTTGGATGAAGTTCATTTCCCCCTGATCATATCTAGGATATTGACAAAGGTATGACTCCCCGGCTCATCCTTCCCATCTCACACAACATGCAGGGAACCATGGCCAAAGGCAGGGCCATCGCTCAATGGGCTGCCATCCGCATACCTTAGGATGTGACTGGTGCCCCCCGCACATGTGCACCGTGGTGGCCCTGGCTGAAGGCCTTGAACACTGTCTATTCAGCTGGGTGAAGCAAGTATTACCCTTCCTGGCCTTGTGCAGGGAAAAATCTCATCTACACACACACACACACACACACACACGTGCTATGTCCTTTCGACCACAAGGTTAATGGAAAGTCAATGGTAGGGTGAGGGCATCACCCACAAAGGCAAACAGGAAAAATGAAGCTGTCAGCGCAGGCTCAGCACTCAGGTGGAGAAAGACATGTCTGGGACACCTGCGGAATGAGCCTACCCCAGTCCCTGGGGTGACAAACCCAGTCTGGCCCAACGGACCCTGCCTGGACCTGGGAGGTTGGCAAATGTGGCTCCTTCGCTGATGAAACTGACAACCACCCGTGGAAAATACACAGGCAAACTAGGGTCGCTCAATCACCACGTCCACATCCGCAGAGCAGCCTGGTCCATGGTGGGCAGGGGGAACAGAGGCAGCTGGTCTGAGCCTGGAGAGGTGCAGGGCACAGGAGCACCCCTGGGCTGGATGTGGCCAATACTGTGGAGACACCTGTGACTAGGTCCCCAGCGTCCCTCAGCATCAGTGGCTGCCATGCACGTGGGGCAGCCATGCCAAGAGGCATGGCGCGAGAGAGAAAGAGAAACACAGACCAGACCAGACTGGGTTTGTCACCCCAGGGACTGGGGTAGGCTCATTCCACAGGTGTCCCAGACATGTCTTTCTCCACCTGAGTGCTGAGCCTGCGCTGACAGCTTCATTTTTCCTGTTTGCCTTTGTGGGTGATGCCCTCACCCTACCATTGACTTTCCATTAACCTTGTGGTCGAAAAGACAGGCAACATGCATGCCCACCAGGAAAAGCACCTTCCACCAGCCGTGCAGTGATACCTATGCAGTGGTAGCTCTACAGCTATGCAGGAGACCTGGGTTTGATCCCTGGGTCAGGAAGATGCCCTGGAGAAAGAAATGGCAACCCACTCCAGTCTTCTTGTCTGGAGAATTCCATGGACAGATGACCCTGGCAGGCTACAGTCCATGGAATCGCAAAGAGTCGGACACGACTGAGCAAGTAACACTTAAACAACAGCTATTTGCAAATTCTGAAGTCATCACACACTGATCCTCTAGAAGCATGTGTAGAAGAGGGAAAATATGTGGAAGAATTCTCTGCATGCCCACAAGTGTGCACACACACATAACACATGCACACTGAGGCCAGGCCAAAGAGAAAACCAAGCTCTCATTTCCATACAAGTCAGATCCACACTTCAAACTTCACTTCTCCACTTACACATACAAAGATCCAGATTCACATCCCATCACAACCATGAGTACATTTTCAACATTCCTACAATCACACAGAGAAGCGTCTCCCCAGTTCATACGCATGTGACCTCACACACACCCTGCAAGGACCATGTGGACCAGGACAGGTGGCTTGTTATTCTTCATGTCAAAGACAGAGAAACAGGGACTCTGGGATGCTGAGGTTCTCGCTCTAAGGCCACAGCACTGAGGGACAGAGCCAGGTCTAGCCCTCAGGCTTTTTGGTTTGTAATAACGCTCTAGCCGCCACATTCGCACTCAGTCATACTATAGTCTGGAAGTCAGGGGTCTTGGCCCTCATGTCCAAACACTGTTGTTCAGCCAGCAGCACACTCATCACACCCAAAGCCTGTATCTCTACTCACCTGGGATGGTTACAGCACTCCTCCCACCTCACTGTGCCTGGATACGCGCACAGCTCACTCCCTACGGCCCTGTGCCTACCAGCATCTCATTCATTCTTTCATTCCATAAATAGTGAGTTTCCACACTGGGCCAAGCATGCTTCCCCCTCATATCTCCAAACCCACTCCTCCTCCAGGTTTCCTCATCTCAGGAAATAGAACCACCCACTCCTAAAGTGGCAGCCAGCTCCACCCACCAGCATGTTTGGATACCTGTGTGTATTTATTTTTAGCCCAAACTCATGAGTGCAGGGCAAGTGGGGTAGAAACTGCTTGAGGCTCAGAGAAAATTCTAGGGAGGAAGGAGTCGTTTCATCTTTATCGATCTTTAATGAATTTTGGAGCAAGTTTTTTTCTCACTCACAGAGGAGGGGCCCAGAGGCCAGGCCTTCCTTCAGTTTTGAAAGGTGAGAACGAGAGGACAGCCATGCAGAGGAGGGCCCCCACACATAACTCTGGAATGTCCCTAGGAGGCGAGGCCGAGGACACTGAGAGCCTTCCAACATGAGCTCTGGGGAGGGAAGGGCTCCTCGCTGATCAGTTTCAGGTTAACAGATGACAGGGTCTGGCTCCAGCTGGACCCTCCCCAGCCATACCCCAGGGCCCCTCACACAGCCCTCATGTGGGCCCAGAAGCCCCAACAGGAATTCAGTGGTTCTGTGGTCATTTCTCAGCCTCTCCCCCAAAGCCCTGCCCCAGTGCCACGCAGAGGTCAGCCACGCAAAGGGCCCCACGGTCTGCTAGTTCCGCCAGCAGCCACCAGGGCGAGGCTGGGTCCTCAAAGAGCGTCTACACTGGCTGCTGTAATGTATCGGTCCCCATTCTCTCTAATCCACTCCAACTGGATTTTGTTCCCACTGGGCCACTTACACGGCTCTCGTGAAGTTCACTAACAGTGTTCATTTTGCCGAATCCAATGCTCCCTTTTCTGTCCTCATCTCACGTGATCTTTCAGTAGTCCTGAGCTCCTCCGTCCACTTCTTCCTTCCACAAGCGTGTTCTTCTCTGGGTCCCCAGGACACCCTGCTCACCTGCTCTCCTCATGGGTTTCTCCTTGAACACAGGGTGCTCTCTGGCCTCTGGCCTCAGCCTCTCAGCCCACCTCTCCCTGGGTGAGCTCTCCTGGGATGACTGCCTAAATGCCATCCAAATGCAAATCCTCCTCCCCATCCTTATTTCTAACCCTGACTTCTGAGCTTCAAACTCACGTGGCCAACAGCCCATTCAACAGCTTCACTTGCTCGTCTTATGTGCATCTCATATTTAATGCCATCAAAAGGAACATTGGATCTCCACCATCTTCAGGTGAGCCATAAATACCACCATCACCTCTCCAGTTACACAGGCATCAAACCTTAAAACCTGGGAGAAATGTTTGTGTCTTTTTTTTTCATCTCCACTTCTATCACATTTATTCCATCAGCTCATCCTATTGGTTCTCCCTCCAAATACAGACTGAATGAGATGAGCTCTCATCTCCTCTGTTGCTGCTATCATGGTCTAAACCACCACTAACTCTCACTGCTTTACTCGAAGAGCCAATCTCTGTCTTCCTGCCTCCGGTCTGGGCCCCTTCAGTCCATTCTCCATAGAGCAGAGTGACCTTTTCAAGTATAAATCAAACCCTACCCATCCTTCCCCTCTAGACCCTCCTACAGTTGTAATCAGAACAAAAGCCAAGTCCTTCACTTGAGCCTGTAGGACCTTCCTGGCCATACCTCCTTCTCTTTCCCCTTGCTCCCTCCACATCAGCCACACCGGGGCCTTGCTGAGAATGTTCCATCTTCATAACATCACATAACCATCTTCTACACATTTAGATCTCTGCTTAAACATCCTCTCTTCAGAGAACTCCTCCCAAATTGCCCAAAGCTACCGTACCCAATTCCTATTTCTCTGTCTGAGTACCCTGTTTTACTTACTTTATAGAAGTTCTATCTAAAATTGTCTGTGTGCATTTATCAGCTATCTTGCTCACTGAAATAAAATTTCGGTGAAAAAAGAGACCCTGACCCTGTCTTGCTCAGGACTGTATTCACAGGATGCTTCCTGGCACAGAGCAGGCTCCCTCCAAGGGTCAACAGCTGTGGAGCTGAGCACTGGGCTATCGAGACAGGAGCCCAGGGATCTGTGATGTGGGGACAGCAACTCACTCGATGGAAGGCATGTTGGGTGCAGACATCGGGCTGACCTCCTTGGCCTTCTGCAGCGCGTGCTTCTGGTTGAAGGCCTCCTCTTCCTCTTGTTCATCCTAGACACAAAGTAGAGATGGCGTTGTCTGGGATCCCCATGAAGGAGAGTAGCTTCCTCGGCCCTGCCCAGAAGGGCTGAGGGAGCTTCTGGAGACCTGGAGAAGTGAGGAAAGCAGAGCAAGAGGTGAAACAAGCAGAGTGAGGTCAGGTTGGCTCACAGACCTCCAGCAACTAGCAGTCAGGCCTCCTGAGACAGCAGCCTCCACAGCCCTGGCACGGCCAGCTGTTCTGGCCCCCCTCCTGCCCCATAGGCCCCCCATGTTTCCTCAGGAGAGACCTGAAGGTCTACCCCAAACCCCAGCCCTCGGTGGAGGTGGCCAGGGCTGTAGAGGTCAGAGGCCAGAGCTGATACTTCTCGGATGCTCTGCAGCGTCCGGAAGTGATGGAGAAGGACCTTCCAGGCAGAGCCCCTGAGATGAAGCCACAATCTTCATCATACCCTCTTCCGTGCACAGCTAAGTGACCCCTACCCTGGTGCTCAGGCAGGGACCTCAGCCCCTCACCCACACTCCAACTTATAAATGTCTTTCTATGTGATGACGCCATGGAAACCCGGTTCAGGTGAAATGAACAGAGCTACTAAGAATACATATGTTTTCAAAGACTGCTCTCATTTTTACACACGTCCTTTTGCTTGATCCTTGCTGTCCTCCTGAGAGGTATGCAAGGCAGATATAGCATTCCCTTTTTTACAGATGAAGGAAGCAACACTAATAGAGACCAGGGGTCAAGTCTAAGCTAAAAGGGCCAGTAAGTGTCAGATGTATAACTCACAGCTGGTTTTTACACACGTCCTTTTGCTTGATCCTTGCTGTCCTCTTCAGAGGTATGCAAGGCATATATAGCATTCCCTTTTTTACAGATGAAGGAAGGAATAGTAATAGAGACCAGGGGTCACGTCTAAGCTAAAAGGGCCAGTAAGTGACAGATGTGTGACTCACAGCCAGCTTTTCAGCTACTAGAGCTTACCCTGTCTGCAGGTAAGAAGATCCTTGAGAATACAGAGAAGAGCAGGTAACCCTCAAGGAATACATGGAAAAAGCTCATAAACATCACTAGGATGCTATGGATTTTGCCTTAAACCAAATTTGTGTTATGCGGGAGAAGGTTCACTCATCTCCCTAGACAATTCCACTGCAATTGTATTGCCTCTACCCCTGAAGACATGACTCAGAGGAAAGAAAGGAACTGTTCTTTGAGAAATATGGTGTCTGGCTTCTTTGAAACTCATGGAAACTTCCCCCAAGATGAAGTGAGCACTGGAATCCCCCAACAGCCATAGTCCTGGACCCTCTTACCCTCAAACCCAGAAGGGTGAAGGCACATGATTGAGGTCACACAGCCACAGGTCACAGGAGCAGAGGTGGAACTTAAATCCAAGACTCTGGTGTTTTCTCTATTTTCCAAGTCACAAGCCTGCAAAGGCTATCTTTGAGAGTCTGCAGTGACTAAGTGATCATCTTTAATAT
Organism: Oryx dammah; assembly: GCF_014754425.2. Taxonomy (NCBI): domain Eukaryota; kingdom Metazoa; phylum Chordata; class Mammalia; order Artiodactyla; family Bovidae; genus Oryx; species Oryx dammah. The sequence goes on from NW_024070205.1 coordinate 18,059,479, forward strand.
CCAATGAGAGACCCCATCTGGTCCAAGGCTCGGCAAACTCAGTGAAAGTGAACCAGGCTCCCTCCAGGGACACATGTAGCTCTCCAGGTGTCCATGAGCTCCCAGAAGGGACCTTCCCTGCAGGCCTGAGCCAGGCAGTGCAGGCTTCTGGAGGTAGCCCCAAAGCCTAGTGGGAACCCAATGGCCCAGAGAACCATTAAATCCCTGGAGAACAAGGCTCACCTTGGTCAGCTCCTGGGCGTTGGCCAGATTGTCCACAGCGATGGCCAAGAACACATTCAGCAGTGTGTCTGGGGCAATGAGTTAAGGATGGGCAAGTAAGAAAAGCAAAAGGAGCCCCAGCAAGGCTGAGAAGGCATCTCCATGCCTTTCCTGTCTGGAACACCAGCAGGGACAGAGTCAGCCCAAAGAGTCCCTGAAGCAGGGACTGTGGCGGGGGCGGGAAGAGATATTATGCAGCTCTGTTTGAAGGAGAATATGTCTTCTCTCCGTCCACATATCATCTCTTTGCACCAAACAAAGAAACATACCTGAATCAAACCCCCCAGGGAAGGGGGAGATGGAGGGAGGAGGCTTTTGCACAGCTACTGCCTCTAATTACAGCAACATTGAATAGAGAACCACTGAACAATAAGACGGGCAGGGAACAAGAGGTAGGAGTTCATCTCTCCTTTCCAGGAGGCTGGAATTGAAGCCCACCAAGATCAGGCATGCTAGTCTGACCTTGAAGATGAAACAAAAAGAGAGAGAGATTCTACAGACTCATTACTATCTCTCAGTAATGGTATGCTAACATTTCTCAATCTTCTTGTCCTGGGAGGCTCCCATATTTCATTTAACAAAATGTCTCAGGGCACACAAGATCATTATGGAGCCCATTTCTATTCCACACTCTAACCTCAGAAGTCCCAATTTTCCAATTATCCTCGAGGCTCATGTGTTATGGACAATACATCTGTTTTAGCACAAAAGTCCAGGTCTGACTACCCTCAGAGTAACAGGAAAATTAAGGTGCCGCTATTAAGGCAAACTGGCCTTCCATTTCTGTGACTCATTGCCTAGCTTTCTTTATGTGGGTTTCTCGTGTTTGTGTATAGTCTGCTCTGGCCCTTAGAAGTTTTCAGAGCAGAAAACTTAAAGGAACATCTATGCTCGGTGAGACTATGGAAAAGGCAAAAAAATACATCTGCAACACATAGCTATCCCCTTTTCACTCGAGTGATCTCAATTCAAGACAAGTCCCACTTGCCCAAAACATCATGTAGAAGTTTCTGGTCTGTGGAATATTCAAGTAAACTATCTCATTTTACTATTTACAACTAATGAAGGACATAGATGTTGTTTCCTCTTTTCAGATGTGAAAACTAGAAGCTCAGAGAGGTTAAGTGACTTTCCCAAGGCCACACTGCTGGTAAGCAAAGCTGCTGGGATTAAAACCTAAATCTTCCTTGTCTAGATCGCAAGACCAGTCATGGGTTTGGGAATTAAAGGCACTTATTTTCTATTCTCCCATTATAATTTAGTAACTGACTTTGATCAACTTATTTCCTCTAAGATTTGTAAGGTAAGGATTAGATGAAATGGTGCCAAAAACCATTTAGTATGAGGTCTTATGAATAGCACAAGTATGATAAACCCTAGCTATGCTCAGCAGTATTAGCATTAATCACAATACTAATATTTTTGAGAACTTATTAGGTGGAAGGCTCTGTTCCCTGTTAGCATAGAGAACTACCATATGATCCAGAAGTCCCACTCCTGGACATATATCTGGAGAAAACCATAATTTGAAAAGATAGATGCACCCTAATGTTCACTGCAGCACTATTTACAATAACCAAGACATGGAAGCAACCTAAACGTCCATCAACAGATGAATGGATAAAGAAGATATGGGACATTTATACAGTGGAATATTAGTCAGCCATAAAAAATAATGAACTAATGATGTACAGCAACGTGGATAGACCTACAGAATATCATTCTAAGTGAAGTAAGCCAGACAAAGGCAATGATATCACCTATATGTGGAATCTTTAAAAAAATAATACAAATGAAGTTATATACAGAATAAAAATCAACCCACGGACATAGAAAACAAACTTACGGTTACTATTATTAAAAGGGAAAAAGGGGAAGGGATAAATTAGGAGTTTGGGGATTACCATATACCCATTACTATAAATAAAACAGAAAACCAACAAAGACCTACTGTATAGCACCCGCAACTATACTCGATATTTTGTAATAACCTATAAAGGAAAAGAGTCTGAAAAAGAATATATATATGTATAATTGAAACATTTTTCTGTACACCTAAAATTAATACAACATTGTAAATCTACTATACTTAAACAAAAATAAATGTTTAAGTAAAAGAAAACATAATTAATTCATTAATATTATTATCCAGTTATTACTATTTCAGCCTATAGTGATCTCTGTACTCCCTTATTTTCCCCGGTTCATAGTCCCTCCAATCATTTACTATAACAGACTCATATGATTTTATCTGTGATGATAATCTGATAACCTGGATGTTATGATATCTGATAATTGGGATGATACTCTATCTTATTTATACTCATCTTTTACCCAAATAGCAAATGTTCCTTAAGAGCGGGATCCTGGTTTCTCTTAGACCTAACACTGTCTACCCCATTGCTACCTGCCCTCTACTATCACCAGCATCACCACCACCACGGCCACCTCCTCCTCCTCACATCCTGGTCTAGGCCAGCAGAACAGAGAAGCATTTTAAAAAGGATACAGTTTCCAAACAAGGTGAGCACAATGAAGTAGATAGCAGACCACATGCCCGAGCTGACCCCACCCTGGGAGCGGATCCCATTGTACATCACCTCATTCCAGTCCTCACCCGTCAGGATCTACACAAAGCATACAACAGGCAAATTAGAGACCTGGGTTGGATGAGAAAATGGGGTCAATGGGAAGGGGAAAATTCTGAGTCTGGGTCTTTTCCATTTACCCTCTTGTCAAGGAGAAAAAAAAAAGTCACACTCATGAATAATCCTCAACTGCCTTCTGATATGTAAGAGAATTTTAGCCATTGAAAATGGAAGAAGAATATCAAAAGGAAAAGTTCTGTTCCTCAAAATGTAGAATCTCCAGTCTCCCATCCCACACCGCAGCTCTGCCAAGCCTACGGGAGCCACACAGATCAGGTGGTTCAGGCGCTGATGGACTATCTTCTGGAGCTGCCAAGATCCAGCTCCTGAGACAGCAACACTGTTGGAAAGAGCCTCAAGGGCTCCAGTTCCAGAAAACTGAGTTCTGGTTCAGTCTCATATTCTGGCTAAATAGAGTTCTCCTTTAACTCTTAAACATCACCAGATTTGAGTTTCCTCCATGATTAAAAAAGAAAAAAGAAAAAAGGATTGGGTGGGGGTGGAAAAGGTTCTACATTAAATGGACATGTAAGTTAGAAGGTACTTCAAATTTCATAAAACCAGAAATGTGATGTTACTGAATGTCTTTGACTTAATTATCATCTCTTGCAAACTCACAAGTGTAGGGAGAAGGCCAATGAGGTCATCACAATAGAGCTCTTTTATTATTCGTGAGAACAGAGCTATAGAAATCCTAGGAATTAACAGTGGTGATGACTACTCAATAAGCAAGAGTACTAAGTACTGCCTGAGAGGAGACTGGAGAGGAAAGGGAGGATTCTTTTACATCATCATCACCTTGGAGGATGTGCACCAAGGGATCCCAAGTAACATTTTTAACATCCTCATACCTGGAATACAGTCATGATGGCTGCAGGGAAAGTGTCAAAGTTTGCCGAAGGAGTCCCATCATTAAAGTTGAATCTGAAAAGGAGATTCAGAGAGAACAAAATGAAAATCTCACACACCAAGTTTCCCTTCCTAAAATTATGCCATTTTCATCACTCCTTTCCCCTTTCTTCACATCCCTGTCTTCCGTACTCTCCTTCCATTCCACTAACTTACGAAGATGGTTTTAGTGATTACTACCAAGAACTGTGCACTTGTAGGGCACTGGTGATGGGATCTGGACTTATCTTGACTTACAAGACCCCAAGCTGCACCTTTCAAGGGCAACTCCAAAGGGAGAGGTCCCCTCAATAAGAACCCCGTATGGTGTGGAAGGATTAAAAACAGAGACATTTGTTCCACACTTAAGGTGCATGGTTGATTTGGGCCGTGGACACGAACAAACTCATGGTAACATCGTGAACAAACTGGTGACCCCAGAGCTCACAGGATGAAGATGAGGTTTTGAGGCTGCTTTGGCCGGAACCTTCATTGGTGCTTACCTGCCCCCAAACAGCTGCATTCCTAGCAGAGCAAAGACAACGATGAAGAGGAAAAGGAGGAAGAGTAAACTGATGATAGACTTCATGGAGCTCATCAAGGAGACCACCAAATTCCGGAGGGATGCCCAATACCTACAAAAACCCAGATAGTGTTACAGCGGTGAGCTGGGTACCAGACTACCCCCAGGCCCAGCTGGGCATCTGCCGGGAGACCTATGAGGTAAGCTGCATCTGGATACTTGTAGGAAGGAGAGATGGAGCAGTAATGTGGCTCCCCTCGGGAAGGTGGCACAGGAGCTGGCACTCAGGCACTTTCACGGGTTTGGTCTTTGGAGATGGAAAAGAAGCTGAAGCGTGGAGTAGAAAGTGGGGTGAGGAAAGGGATCCTGTGGTGAGGATGTAAGGCAATATAATGTGGCAGAGAGGAGCTTCCACGCCCAGAGGTGGCTCGGAGGAGTCTAGATTCTGATCACTTACTTGGTTATTTTAAATATTCTTAGAAGCCGGAGAGCTCGCAGGACACTGATTCCAAAAGATGTACCAGGTCTGAAGATGGCCCAGACTACTTCAAAGATGCTGCCCACTGTGACCTAAAGAGCCAAAGCAAGCCACAGTGAGAAGAAGAAAAGGCAAAGGGCGGGGGGAGGGGCGGGGAGGAGGGACTCCTCAATCAACAGTTCTCATTGGGCTATTCTGAAGTCAAACCTTTCCCTCCCTACCCTGCCTCCCTCCAATCGTCTTCTTCTTCAAAAGTTGCTCAGTCCTGACTCTTTGAGACCCCATGAACTCTACAGTCCATGGGATTTTCCAGGCCACAGTACTGGAGTGAGTAGCCGTGCCCTTCTCCAGGGGATCTTCCCAACCCAGGGATTGAGCCCAGGTCTCCCACATTGCAGGTGGATTCTTTACCAGCGGAGCCATCAGGGAAGGCCACCCCCAACAGGACCACCTGTTTGTGAAGGCTGCCAAGGAAAAACGAGACTCTGCCCCTTCTCTCCCCACTGTGCCCCACTCTCCTCGCTAAATTTCCTCCTTCATCCTGTAGCTTGTTTACCAACTGCTCTTTCCTGAAAACTACAAGTCATTCACCACTTCTGCACAGATTTGACAGCTGTACTGTTCTTATTAAAACACCTTGAACAGACAGACAAAAGAGCAGTCCTCAAATAAGAAAGCAAATTTAAATGAATACAGGTTGCTTTCCAATAGAAAAACTTCTGAGAAGGTCCACATTCTCTCACTGGCCTAGACTTTGGTGCTAACAAGAACGTTTCAGTCACCTGTGCATGAAATAGCTTTCAGTCACTCAGGCCCCACACACCTGGATGTGATGGTACTAATTAGTGGCATAGAATCTGATTGCTATAGGAAGCAGCAATGTCAAATCAGCCATTCAATTTGTTTTATGTTTTAATTATATGTTTATTGAAGGTCTAATACATTCCCCACATTGCACTAGGAGAAATAACAGGAATTAATCCTCACAGCAATGCTGAAAAGTATGTACATAAGGGAACTAAGATAAAAATGGTCTTTCACTAGTTCTTATGCCTGAAAATTGCCTCTACCCAGAAGCATATGTTCCAAGTTAAAATGCAGGTTGGCAAGTGCTCAAAATCGTTAGCACCTAACTGGAGATTTGGCAGAAAAAGAAGAGGGTTTGGCAGAAGGAGAGGTGGTTCAGGAACCCAAAGTTTTGCAACCTAGTTCTGCTGCTAACTGGCTGTGTGAACTTGCACACGAGGTCCCCTGTTGACTCATGTGTAAATGGGTAGTCTAATTCCCAATACTTCACATCGTGGGCAGGACTGAAAGTGGCAGAGGACAAAAATGTATGTGAAAGCACCCTGAAGAGCATTGATAATGCACACTTTTATGTATCATTATTATCTAGGAATGTGGACATTGGGTGAAGTCTATGCGGGGACTTGCTAATATAAGAGGGTGTGTGTGCGTATGAGTATGAATGTTTAAGGGTATATCTAGATAATTTTCTCAATTTTAAACTGAACTAAAAAAATAAATATATTTGTTTCTCAGTTTTGATGAAACCACTTTACAGAATCAAGTCTTTTGTTCTTCTCTCCCAGGCTTCCTCCAAGGTAATAAGCGGTTCAAAATTCTGGCTATGGAGAGCTTTGTAAAATTTACTGAGCTATAGACACTGAAGTGTTTACTCTCTGGTGTGCATGTTACACATTTCAGTAAAAACATTAAAAATAAAAGAGCATTTCAAAAACCCAAACAAATCCTCGTATGGCAAGTATTCACTCATTCCTGACCTCCCTTTGGCTAATCCTATCTATCCTCCTTTAATAAATTCTGATTTCAAGGCTTCATGCTGAGCCCTGGGGCAAGGTGCTTATCTCAAACCACAGCATAGCAACCCCAGGCAGAAAGATGGGCGGCTCTTACCCCAAAGTCAAAGCAGTTGAAGGAAGAGTGAAAATAAAGGCGAGGCCCCATGCCGTACATCTTCAGGGACATCTCTAGAAGGAAGAGCCCCAGAAACAGAAACTCTGCATAGTCTGAAAGCATTAAAGGCAGAAGCATTGGTTCCATGGATGGCACAGGCTCCTGTCCTTCCCGACCCAATCCCCACCACCTACGGAGGAGCCTTCAAGAGCAGCGGGACCCACACGGGCAGGACAGTCAGTGACCACGGACCAGGTCAGTGCCAGGCAAAACCTCTCCTTGTCTGAACACGCTCAGGCCCAGACTGAGTCCCAGCACACTCCACAGGTCAGCTCTGCTCTCTTCTGACCGGTGGGTTTGTCACTACCATTTAAGTGGCAGATGGCTTTCAGGAGACAGAAAGGGCTTAAGTATGGCTTTGATGAAAGAGCTGGATTTACTCTCCATACACCCAGCTGTGACAGCCTCCAGGAGACTCACCCTCACCACGGGACAGCCTTACCAAGGGTTGACCTATACAGGTTTCCTTTCTGGTCTGCTGAAGGTATCCATTTCCCTAAGAACTTGCCCCTAGGACTTGGGTGACCAAGACTCCCTAATCCCTGAGCCTCCTGAAGGCCCAGGATTATGCAAGGTGTAACACTATGCTGTTGACTCATCACTAAAGATTTATTTACCTGATTCAATAATGAATGACAGCTGAAAATGGATAATCCCGACCCCCTGGGGACAACTCTGGCCTCAACATGGAGGAGAGGCAGAACTCTGGGCAGGTAGAACCACTGCCAAGCCCACGTGACGCCTTGCTCTCTTGACATTCACACACCAACCGAGCGGCAGCCGTGAGAGCCAGCAGTCACCGTTCACTTACAGAGGAGGTGGGTGAGCCACTGGGGCTGGTTGTGGTGGACGATGGCCACACAGGCGGTGTTGAGAGCCACAAGGCTCAGCACGATCCAGTAAAACACCTGGGACTTAACCATGTGGCGGATAGAGATACGCAAAAGTCGCTCCTTGTGCCGGAAATAGGAGGCCCCATCCACCTTTGCGCTCTTGATGCTGGCTCGGGCAAGAGGTGTGCCTAGTAGGGGAGAAGGAAGGAGGAAGAATGAGGCTGCAAAAGAGATCACCCTCCATGACAAAGGGGCATTCAGAGGTCCAGGTGGGCAGCTTTGGTCCCAGAGCTAAGGGGACTGCCACGTTGCAGACCCTGGGGCAGCCCCATGTTCCGAGCTAAGAGTTTCCACAGCACAGCAGGGAACTCTGCTTTTCCTCTGGGCACTCTTGGTGCTAGGAAATGGAAGGATTCCCGGGGCAGGACAGCAGGCATCCAGCCGGTATCTTGAATCCTAATAGGATCCTGTTTATGTTTGTAACAGATTGAGCTTTTCTTTTCGAATATGCTTCAGGCACTGGAATCATCCTGCTACATTTGTGATTTTTCTACCCCTGGCAACCTGAAGCAGTGATGAGCTCTGTACACCTCTTCTACCTTTCAGGATGAAGTCAAGACCCTTCCCTTTTTTTCTGGAGAGGAAAAGTCTGCCATCGGCCAGGCTGTCTAAGAGAACCTGGGATGGAACAGCAGGCAAGTTAAAGGGTTGTCAGCAGGAATCTGTTTAAGCATCGCATGGAAGCAGGTGATGCGAGTAGGTAGATGTTACTATGATTAAGCAAATGATCGCAGCTTCTCATATGGGCCTCCTCAGTGAACAATATCCCAAAGTGGGTGCTCGTTAGCACATCCAGGAGAGACAGGATATACACGCTGAAGAGATACATCTGCCACACTTGAAGAATCTGGGTTGGATTCTTGGCCCCAAACCCTGTGTCTCACATAAACATTATCCCTTGGTCCATTTTTTTTTTCCTTTAAGTCACTGTTGATGAGATTAGATTCCAGTGCCTTTCCCTAATTACATCCCAAAGTTGCGGATTCTTTGGGCTCCCCTCCTCCTTGTGGCATTTCTCCTAAGATAGGATGCTCCCTTTCATGAGAGGTTCAGAGCAGTGAAAGATGATCCGACAACCTCCACTCACCCACAGAGGAGATGTCCACGCAGTGCTCATCGCTAGAGTCCCGTGCCATGGCCTCGGTCCGGCTCCTTTTGATGGTTGCCCTCCGAAGCACTACACCAGGGAAGCAAGGGGCAGAGAGAGGACATGAGAATCACCGATCAGTCTGGTCAAAACAGGACTGTGGCCTAGAGGCACCTGTGACACAGGCGCCTGCCTTTAAATACCCGAATCAGGGTGAGAGAAGTAACAAACGTCTACAGAAACGTGGCTCCCCTGCTCAGCAGTGCCTCTGACACACGAGGCTCTTGAATCCCATGCAACAAGGACTCCTTGCGGGAGCTCTTCTAAACGCAGTAGGTAAACAGGCACCCTGTATCTATTTGTTCTGGCTCTTCATAAACAATGTCACTTCTTGCCAATGAAAGTGGTCCCAAGATGTCCCCCACAAATTGTCAAAGAAGATCCCTTTCTGAACCACTGGTTGTATGATGGCTTTTTCATTGCCCATTATCAATCACACGCCCTGGAACGAAACAACTCTTGGATTTCATTTTCATCACTTTAAAAAGCATTTAAACCCATGACTCAATTCCCTTTCTTTTAAAGCATGAGGGATTTTATGACAGAAAGACTCGCATTTCAAATCCCAAAGCACCCCTCTTTTCTTTCTTTCTCCTCTTGATCAAGGAACATAGACGCCGCAGATGAGGGGGCAGATGAGAAAGAAATGAGGCCTTGGAGCACTTCCTTACCTTCTAAGGCTGATGTTCCAGCATTTTTGTTTTCTTCAGCAAGCATGACTTCCTCTATATGGAAACAAATGGTTTAGTAAATTATCAGTAAATGCCAAATTATTTTGCGAAATGAAAATCCCCGAGGAACAGCTCTGGTTCCAGGGCAACGTGGAGAGAGCAAGGAGTTTAGAGCTGGTTGCAAGCACCAGCATCAGAAAGACATCAAGGGTCACAGACGGAGCATCAGAGCATCAAAACAGAAAGGAAGGTCTTTGGTGAAGGGGGCACCAGGGGTGATGGATTAAGATTCAGCTCTTTGTCTGAAACACCAAAGAATAAACAGCTATTTAGGAGAATAAACAGCTCTGAGAGCGAGAGTTGATCTTTTTAACTAAAATCCTAAATTGATAAAAACGAAAAATTTCCATTTGTTTTCTTTTATCCAGGTTACTTAAAGCTATCCTAGCAACAGGAGCTTCCTTAATTTTGCTTGTTTGCAGTAGCTCCCAGGTCATAACACCTCCCCCTCTTCCAGAAGATGAGACCACGTTTATGGGGTCTAGCCTACTTCTTTCAGGAAGGGGCGTAGGAAGATGCTCACCGCCCCTCAAAGAGAGGAGCAGCCTTGTGGCCTTGCTTCTTCTCCCCCCACCACGTCCATCCTGCCTTGTTGAGCAGAGCCTGAGTTGAAGAGGCTTCAGCCCATCACGCAATTGTCCCTGTGACTTAATAAAACATAAATATTTGGTTTTTGTTCACCATTCAGGCACAGAGCTTCCAAAGCCCGTGGGATGTACTGTCTTTTGTATGCTAATGGGATGACTCACTGAGGGAGAGGCCTAGATAGTGTAAGGAGGGGGGACGGTCACTTAAAAAGCCCCACCACATGATTAGAAGGTTGTAGCTTTCAGTCTCATCCCCTTCCCACCTCTCGGGAGGGGAGAGGGGCTTGACAATATCAGTCACCAATGGCCGATGATCCAGTCATTCAGGTCTGCATAAGGGAACCTCCATTTAAAACCCTACATGGGACTTCCCAGGTGGTACGGCTGGCAGGAATCTGCCTGCCAATGCAGGAGACATAGGTTCGATCCCTGGTCGGGGAAGATTCCACATGTCATGGAGTCACTAAAGCCCGTGTAACACAACTACTGAAGCCCGAGAGACTAGAGCCCGCACTCCACAGCAAGGGAAGCCCCTGCTGTGAGAAGCCCACACACCACCACGAGAGCAGCGCCCGCTCACCGCAACTAGAAAAGGCCAAACACAGGAACAAAGACCCCGCACAATCAAACATAAATAAACGAATCATTTTTAAAAATCAACCAAAAAATACCCCTACAGGTGGGGCCCAGGTTGCTGACAGGTTGGTGAGCCCATCAGGGTGCTAGGAGGGTGATGTGCCCGGATGTGCATGTAGGCTCTGGGGTTCACCCATATCCCTACCCCCTATATCTTACCCTGTGTATCTCTTCAATTTGGCTGTTACTGATTTGTATTCTTCATAATAAACTGGTAATAGTTTTTTCCTGAGTTCTGTAAGTCATTCTAATGAATTACAAATCTGGAACCCTTTGAATTTGTCCTTAGCCAGGAAGAAGTATAGGTCACCTGGGGACCCTACTGTGGCTGGTGTGTGAAGGAGAGATAGGCATACGGGGTGGAGCCCTTCGCTTGTGGGGTCTGCACTCACTTTGGGTGGTGTTCAGTGTCAGAACTGAATTGAATGGCTGGATATCCCACGGGTAATAGAGAAGCAAAGAGCTGGTTGGCGTTGGGAGGGCACTATTTGGTTGCTGGCATTTGTAAAACCACCACTCAGTTCTCTGGACTCCCCTTGTGACCTCCCCAGGAGCAGTCCTGAACTCCACAGATGTGTCATCATGGGTGAGACACTATTTTCTGCCAAGACTTATTAGAATACGCCTCACTAAAGAAGAGAAGCAAAAGGCAAAGGAGAAAGGGAAAGATATCCAATTGAATGCAGAGTTCCAGAGAATAGCAAGGAGAGATAAGAAAGCCTTCCTAAGAAAACAATGAGAAGAAATAGAGGAAAACAATAGAAAGACTAGAAATCTCTTCAAGAAAACTGGAGATACTAAGGGAACATTTCTTGCAAAGATAGGCACAATAAGAACAAAATTTGCAAGGACCTAATAGAAGCAGAAGAGATTAAGAAGAGGTGGCAAGAATACACATAAAAGGTCTTAATGACCTGGATAACCACGATGGCATGGTCACTCATCTAGAGTCAAACATCCTAGAATGTGAAGTGCAGTGGGCCATAGGAAGCGTTACTATGAACAAAGCTAGTGGAGGTGATGGAATTCTGGCATGAGTTAATTCAAACCATAAAAGATGATGCTGTTAAAATACTGTACTCAATATGCCAGCAAATTTGGAAAACTCAATAGCAGCCACAAGACTGGAAAAGATCAGCTTTCATTCCAATACCAAAGAAAGGGAATGTCAAAGAATGTTCAAACTACCATACAATTACACTCATTTCACATGTTAGCAAGGTAATGCTCAAAATCGTTCAAGCTAGGCTTTAGCAGTACTTGAACTGAGAACTTCCAGATGTACACGCTGAACTTAGAAAAGGTAGAGGAACCAGAGATCAGGTTGCCAACATTCATTGGATCACAGAAAAAGGAAGGGAATTCCAGAAAAACAGCTACCTCTGCTTCACTGAATACACTAAAACCTTTCACTGTGTGGATCACAATAAACTGTGGAAAATTTTTAAAGAGAAGGTAATACCAAACCACCTTACTGTCTCCTGAGAAACCTATAGGCAGGATGAAAAGCAACAGTTAAAACTGGACATGGAACAATGAACTGGTTCAAAATTGGGAAAGCAGTACATCAAAGCTGTGCACTGTCACCCTGCTTATTTAACTTATATGCAGAGCACATCATGTGAAATGCCAGGCTGGATGAAGCACAAGCTGGAATCAAGATTGCTAGTTCAGTTCAGTTCAGTCACTCAGTTGTGTCCGACTCTTTGCGACCCCATGAATTGCAGCACGCCAGGCCTCCCTGTCCATCACCAGCTCCTGGAGTTCACTCACTCATGTCCATCGAGTCCGTGATGCCATCCAGCCATCTCATCCTCTGTCGTCCCCTTCTCCTCTTGCCCCCAATCCCTCCCAGCATCAGAGTCTCTTCTAATGAGTCAACTCTTCGCAAGAGGTGGCCAAAGTACTGGAGTTTCAGCTTCAGCATCATTCCCTCCAAAGAAAGATGGCTAGGAGAAATATCAATAACCTCAGATATGCAGATAACACCACTCTAATAGCAGAAAGCAAAGATAAACTAAAGAGCCTCTTGAAGAAGGTGAAAGAGGAAAGCAAAACAGCTGGCTTAAAACTCAACATTCAAAAAACTAAGATCACGGGAACTGGTCCCATCAGGATGAATAGATGGGGAAAAATTGGAAACAGTGACAGAATTTATTTTCTTGGGCTCCAAAATCACTGAAGATAGTGACGGCAGCCATGAAATTAAAAAACTCTTGGTCCTTGAAAGAAAAGCTGTGACAAACCTCGACAATGTATTAAAAAGCAGAGACATCATTTTGCCAACAAAGGTCCATATAGTTAAAGCCATGGTTTTTCCAGTAGTCATGTATGGATGTGAGAGTTGGACCATAATGAAGGCTGAGTGCAGAAGAATTGATGCTTTTGAACTGTGGTACTGGAGAAGACTCAAGAGTCCTTTGGACCACAAGAAGACCAAACCAGTCAATCCTAAAGGAAATCAACCCTAAATATACATTGGAAGGACTAATGCTGAAGCTCCAACACTTTGGCCACCTGATGCAAAGAACTGACGCATTGGAAAAGACCCTGATGCTCGCAAAGATGGAAGGCAGGAGAAAGGGGAGATGAGATGGTTGGATGGTATCACTGACTCAATGGACATGAATTTGAGCAAACTCTGGGAGATAATGGAGGACAGCAAAGCCTGGTGTGCTGCAGTCCATGGGGTCACAAAGAGTCGGGCACAACTTAGCCACTGACCAACAAGAACAACATCCCTCAAATGCATCAACAAAACAGACCTTCTGTCGCACATATGGTGGGATTCTGAGCCCCCTATTGGGAGTGGTGTGGATGAGTTTTGATCCCCACTTCTGTCTCAGCCATAAGTGAGGGGACCTGGAAGTGCCAGCAATCATTCCCTAAGATCCCAGCTGCTGGGGATAAGCCTGCAGCAGTTCTATTAAGCAATGGTTTAATTTAAGCACTTCTAACAAGTACAAAGACAAGCATAAAAGGGTAAAGTTATTACCATAATTCCACCTGCATATAAAACTAAGAGTATGTAATGTATTTCCCAGGGAGGGGAACATGTTGAGGCTCGGAATGTACCACGCAGGATGGCCATTATAAAGTCATAACATTTAGTTTTCTTTTTTAAGTACAGCCCTCTGGCAAAACTAAGTTAACAGGCTAAGTGTTATTGGTGGGATGCTCCTTGATGTGCACATAGAAGGTTTGAAGGTCACTGACAGCACTGGCTTTTGGAGGCCATCCTTTTAAAATTAGGTACTTGTTAAATACCTCTTAGCCACATGAATGACCTCAGCCAGAGAGCCTTTTTCACTCTTCGCAGTGTCTGGGGCTTTGGGGTGGGCAGATTCGAGGACCCCTGAGGCAGAAGGAGGGTGGATGGTGCCGTTGAGTACCTCTGGGGAGCGCTCGAGGGCTCCTGATGGGCTGACACCACCCCCTCCCCCAATGTCTTTTGCCAAGTTCCCTTTGGAACTTGCGAGTGTCTTTCCAGGGAAACGTAACCCATATGTCTCTGAATCACTCACGCTCCATTTGTAAAGGAAAGGGCCAGGAAGCACAATTTGACGTCGCAGTGCGTCTTTTTTTCTTAGAAGGAGAAGAGAGCAGGCTTTGCCAACTGGAAGAAAGTAGGAGCCTTGGAATTCTGCATTATTTTGAAAAGCAGAGCCGCAAAGAGCAATATCCTGAGCCCCCTGACCCTGAAGGGGGCCGTGGGAAGGGCGTGGAGGGTTCTCTTTGGAGTTTGCTGCCAGCCTGCTCACTAGGGTGGTCTGTCAGATGGCGCCCTTGCCCAGGAAGCCAAGGGCAGTTGGGAGCTTTAAGCTGCCAGGCTGGCCTGGAGGCAAATCTGTTGAGTTGCTGTTCCAAGAAGAGGGAGGGAAGATTCAAGTCCACGTCCACACAAGAGTCTCAGAGGAGCAAGGATGAAATGGGAGTACAATCACCACTCCATGGCTCTTGCTTCCAGAAGCAGCAAAGAAATGCAGATAGTCCCAGATGAGGAGTGGCTTTTACTTGGCTTTGGCATGGCACTTCGCGTCATACCTCTCTCTCACCAGCTAGATGATCAAATGTCGACTCCTGAGCTGAGAGAGCCTGCATGTGCTGTGGTCAGAATAGGGGTAATAGCATCCATCATTCCAAAGCTTAGAGAAGAAGAAGCGTCAGGCCACTAAGTACCCAATCCTATTCCAAACTCTTCCCCGAGAGATCTCTTTGTGCTCTGCTTTTCTACCAGGAACAGAGCAAAGATGCTGACTGTCATGCCTTTTTTTTTTTTTTTTAAATGTACTCTTTGTTCAGTAAGAAAATGAAGACATATAACACCAGTGCAATGCAACCTTTAAAATAACAAGGAAAGCAAATGTATCCTCTTCACTGACAGATATGGGGTGATCAATGCCCCTCATAAACAGCAGAGCCACCGTCACTCTTGAGTTTGGAGGCTCTCTGTGGGTTCATAAAATCAGGATAAACCTGGACCTTTCCTCAGGGCTGGGCAACAATTATTCCCAAGGCTGAGCCATGAGTGAGGAGCTGATGACAGCAAGGAACAGGGAAAACCAGTTCTCAGCACCATCTCTTAGCTGGCCTACTGCAGTAGTCTCACTATCGGTCTCCCTGCTCAGGCCCGGGTCTTCCTACCGTCTGTTCTCAACGCAGCAACCAAGTGCTTCTTTAAGTCTTAAACAGAGCATGTCTCTTCTCTGCTCATGACCCTCCGTGGTTCTCACTTGACTCACAGGAAAGCCCTGAACTTTCTTTACAAGGACCAGTAAAGGTCCTACAGGCTCTGCCGCCTGCTCCCACCACGAGAATGCCTTCAACCCAGCTCCCGCCCTCCCCTGCTCACACCTCAGGCAGTTCCTGGAGCCCTCTGGGTCTCCTCCCACATTAGAGCCAGGACACTGGGGTATGCTTCCTTCAGGGCTCCCTGTGGCTCACCCTCTCATCTCCTTCACATCTCTCCCCAAATAGGTTTACCCTGACTCTCCATCTAAAACTACAACTCACCTTAAAGCCCTAACCCTACCTTGATCTGTTTTCATTGTACTTGAAAGTGGACACTTTTGTCACTCAGTGGTATCCAACTCTTGTGACCCCATGGACTGTATGTAGCTGCCAGGTTCCTCTATTCAGGGAATTTCCCAGTCAAGGATGCTGGAGTGAGTAGCCGTTTCCTTCTTCAGGGGATCTTCCCAGCTGAGGGACTGAACCCAGGTCTCCTGCATTGCTGGTGGATTCTTTACCATCTAAGCCACCAGGAAAGCGCTTCATTGTACTTATTACCCTATGAAAAATTACTCCTTATTTTGTTCATCACTGCCTTCCCAGCTATAGGGTAATTGAGCTCCACAAGAGTAGAGCCCTGGCTCACTGCTGTATCACAAATGCCTAGAACAAGACTTGGCACAAAGTACGCTCTCAATAAATATCTGTGGACAGAATGGACTAATGTTAGTAGTAACGGTAGTAGTGTGAAATGGCATCAGCCCAGACTTAGCTCTCGCACTCGGTTATGTGAACTTTTACTCAGTTCACCTTGCTAAAATGTCTGCCTCCTGGAAGATGTTTGGTAGAAGAACAGGGACAGACTCCAAAGGGAGAAAATGGGACCAGTTGGGAAGCCCAAAAGCCAACGAGTCATTTCCAGCTTCTCTCCGCTCTGGTCTAGACTGGCCCTTTGAGCAGAAGTACTGGGAATGGGGACTGGGTAGATTCTGGATGTCCATGCAGCCCACCACCAACCTCCTCCAGCCCCCAGGTCTTACCTGCTTTGTCTATCCAGGCGCGATACCCATTCAGCTCACGCTCGATCTGCTGCTGGCGCCGCAGTTTCATGAAGGCTCTCCGGTTCTCCACTCTCTCTCTCTCTTTGGCAAATTCCCTGTGGACAAAGCGGGTAAGATTCACTAGGTTTGGGCAGTGCCATGGTCAAAAGAGAGAGTGAAGCAAGCAGGAGCGAAGTGTTTGAGCAGGCACTGTGTAGATCTCATTCCCTTTGTCCCCGCCTGCAACTGTGATCTTAAAATGTTGCACAGAAATGTACTTCGTTCAGCCTCTTGCAGGAAGTCTTCTTGGATCAGTTTCATTTCAGTCAGCATTAAAACTTTCTGCTTGCTCTGGTTTTTTCTTTTTTTTTTTCCCCCAATATAAATTATCTTCTTGAAATAAAATGCAATAAAGCTAGAAATCAATAACAAAAAGACAGCTAGAAAACACTCATCTATTTGGAAATGAATGAATACACCATTAAGAAATCCATCAAGGAAAAAAATTAAATAGAAATTAGAAAATAACAATCATACATATAAAATTTGTACTATGAGTATATCAGGTTCTTGGAAAGAAACTTATACTAGAATACTATTTTAAAAAGCTGAAATTAATAACATTTGCATTAATTGCCTTTTTTGTACTTATAAAGGTGAGATTTTTTTTTTTTAATTTTACTGGAGTATGGTTGCTTTACAATATTTTTGCTGTATAGCAAAGTGCCTGATCTCATCTGCTGGCTCTGTTTTGAAAGCTACTGACTTAGTAATGGGACGAGCTAGGTTCCAGAATGCTGTGTATTATGTGGCTCTGGCTACTTACAGAAACTCAACCCTCCGAGGGGTCAAACTATCCTTTATGCTTTTAATAACAACAGTGACTACTGTCTATTGATTGATGATTATGTGCCAGTCCTATATGAAGTTTTTCATATCCATTAATTCATTTGATCTTCACAATCACCCTATGATGTAAGCACTATTAAAACCCTATTTAACAGATAGGGAAACCAAGGCTTAGGGGAGGGCGGTCACTTGTCACTTACTGGGATCTGAACTCTACCCATCAGGCTGAGGGCCTGACCCACTGAGCGTGGTGCTTGGTATGCGCTGCCACCGAAGACCGTGACACTGATGCCTTGAAGGGTTGAAATGCTGTTTGAAGATGGCTGGTCAAGGTTGGATAAGAAAGGAAAGGACACAGGAAGGGCACACGGCTCCAGAAGAAAGTGGGAGGGTGGGGTGGGGTGGAGGGGAAAACAAGACAGGGGGATAAAACCAGCATGAGGGTCAGACGGAAGACACAGCCCCTAACAGGGCACAGAGCCATTATGGCAAAAGATGATTAAAACAAAGCCACCCACTAAAGCCCCGTGGGAAAAAGAAGAGAGGAGAGGAATGAGGACTCCCTGGCAGAGAACAAGATGGTGAGATTCAACGAGCGAGCAAATGGGGATCAAGAAATATTCACTGGCTAGTAGGCCCCTCTGGATGCCACATTTGCACCAATGCCCTTCTCATCATCAAACACCCTTCCAGCCAGAATACCTCTTGCTAGCGCAGTGCCTCCCAGCCACGGCTCATGCATTCTCCTACTTCCCTGAAAGCTGTTCCACTTATTCTTGGGCTCTCCATCAACAAAGAGCAGTAACCTGAAGGTGACAGAGTCCAGCACTCACTGAGGGTCCTGCTATCTACTCCCTCATGTCCAGGGAGGAGGGGAGGAACCAGGGGCTAAGGGACATGCCCCATCCCCAGTGCAGGAGAGGGAGGGGTGCCAATCTACCATGAGGCAGGGGGATATCTGGCCTCTCCTTCCAAAACAGAGGGGATTCCTTGGGCACAGGCACCTTACAGAGGTCACAATCAGGGTAAAGGCACCAGGACAAGGCAAACTGGAAGAAATTCTCTTGGACTTGGTGTCAGGGTCAGTGGGTTCTACTAAGGGTGTCTTGGGGGAAGGAAGAGTTGACTAGGAACAGTGAGAGTCAGACTTCCCTGGTGGCTCAGACGGTAAAGCGTCTGCCTACAATGCAGGAGACCTGGGTTTGATCCCTGGGTCGGGAAGATCCTCTGGAGGAGGAAATGGCAACCCACCCCAGTACTCTTGCCTGGAATATCCCATGGACGGAGAAGAGTGGAAGGCTACAGTCCATGGGGTCGCAAAGAGTAGGACATGACTGAGAGACTTCACTTTCTTTTACACTTTCAGTGAGAGTCAGGGCAACAGAATTTAAGCCCTGGAGCACCTCTTTTTTCCACCTCGTCTTCTGGATTTCAGCAAGTAACAAAGCAGCAAGGAGCTATCCTGGTTCACGGTGTTACCATCTACCAAAGTTCTTACCTTCGGTTCTTTGTCTTCCTACCCCTGTCATTGACTTGTTGGTGCTATCTTCAAAATGGCACTTGGATCCCCCTCCCTCTTCATTCTTACTGCCTTAGTCTAGGACCTACCTTTTCCTGCCTGGACTACTAAAATAGCATGTACCTGGTCTCTTGGCCACCTGCCTCTTCTCACTTCATTTCATCTATTTCACAGCAATTAGAATTATCTTTTTAAAATATGCACTGGATCTTACCATGTCCAAACCTAACATAACAACCACACTGAGTGACATTGGTGGAGCACTTTCTAATTTCCAAGTACCTTCATCCATTTCGTACATTTAATCTTTGCCACCAAAATGGGAAGGCAGCAAAACAGATATTTTCAGCCTCAACTTAAAAGTTAAACCACTCATTCAAGTTTAACTAAGAGATAGAGCCAGGTTTGGAACCCTAGGCCTCTCTGCTCTAAGAGCCCAGCTTCCCCACATATCTGCCTAGCCCAGTGGCATATTTATAGGCAGCTTTCTACCTTTTCATACGTGTGTGCCTTCATTTTGCAACTATGCTCTAAGGGAATCCAGGAGGGTTTAGCAGGATGCAGTATTTTGAGCAAGACCTTGAAACAGGAGAATTTAAGCACACTATGGGGCTTTCCAGGTGGCTCAGGGGTAAAGAGTCTGCCTGCTATTACAGGAGACATGGCTTCAGTCCCTGGGTCAGGAAGATCCCCTGGAGGAGGGCGTGGCAACCCACTCCAGTATTCCTGCCTGGAGAATCCCATGGACCGAGGAGCCTGATGGGCTACAGTTCATGGGGTCACAAAGAGTCGGACACAACTGAGCACACACATACATAAGTGAGCTATGAGCAGAGAAACACGATAATCCTTTAGCATCTGCCTTATTACCAACATCTCCATTTTCCAGCTTGAAACTGAATCTAACAGGAGTTAAGTGGTCATTTGAAAGGGCAAGTGTCCTAAGACACAGTGCCACTAAGAGGAACCATGACCCTCAGATCCTATAAATTCCCTCTTCTATCTTCTCTTCCTTCACATCTCCTCCACCAGCTGCTAAATACCTAACAGACCTTTCAAAGTCCTTCATGGTTAGATCTGGACCTTTCTTTCAAACCTCACTACCCATCAACCCGATTTACCTCGTGCCTACCTGCAGCCCCACTCTAGCCAAGCTCCAGCCACAGCACACTTCCCACGGTTCCTGAAAGAGCAGTGAGGGATCTAAAGGTTTAATTATACTGGCCTAGAACCCAGACTTACCTGCCTAAGTCTGTTAAAATCCTTCAAGGCCAGGTTGAAACGTCACCTCTAATGTTTAGCTTGCCGCTCTCCCTTGCCCCGAGTCTTCTGACCTCTGCTATACCTTCTCTTTGTCTCTTCAAAGCTCGTCTTACAGCCAGACGTCTATGGCAGTGAGCTATACGTGTGACTGTCTCTCTCCCTCTCTGTGAGCTTTTTGTGGAATCATTCTGTCTTACTCAACTTTGCATCCTCCAGGACTAGACTAGGCCTGGTGCGTGGTACTTATTTAATAGATTTTTTTTTTAATTACAATATCTAGGCTAACTTGAAAACCATACTGATAGATCTGCCCTGAATTCCAAAGGCTTAAATGAAGGGACACAGCATCTCTGCACAGACCCAAGCAGAGCCAGTTGAACTAACAAGAATAGAGCAGTTGCCAGGTAACTCCTGGACACGGCCAGGAGTTTCTTTGTTTGGCTCCACTGAAATCTCCGTAGCATTAGTCCAGGCAGTGTGCAGCGTGTCACCTCTACCCAATCCCCAGAATGACCACGTGGCTTCATTTCCGGTAGGAGAGGCAAGTCATCCCAGCCTAATCTCTCTTTATCTTTGGAAGTTTCCTGGCTCCAGTCTCACCAGCTGGTTTCCCTGCTCTCCTCTGCCACTGCAGGCCCCCGTTTCCTCCCACCCTCCCACCTGGCAGCCTACAGGCCCAGAGCCCAACAAATCTGGCTTGGACTTTTTAAGAAGCCTCTTGGCTAAAAGAAACAGAGTGTGCACCAACAGGGAAACTTTCTAAGCAGCTTTCTGCACGTCAGTGGAGGGGAAGAAGGGCTGTGTTTGGAGGCCTTCTGTATTATGTTGATCAATCAGCTTGTTTTGTGTTTCAGTTGGGAGCCCAGGACACAAAGTGTGGCACCATATCGTTCATGACACTTCCCACCTCTCCCTTGCTGTCACAGTGTTTGTGCCAAGGCTTCTCTGACAGGTCTGAAGGTTCCATGAGGCCAAGTAGAGTCGGGAGTCACACCACATTCCAACAAGGACCTGGGAAGTTTAACCCACAGCCAAATATTATAGCAGATACTACATATTACAAAAATAAAATATTAAGGACAGCTAATGTTCATAAGCCACATTTGTAAAAGTCTCATTTTCTAAATCACTTTTATGTAAATTATTTCATGTAGATTTGCGGAAACCCTGGGAGAATCAGAAAGGTTACTCACTCAAAATGACCAAGTTAGCAGGAGACAGAGCCGGAATTTAAACGAATGTCTTTTGATTCCAGATTAAGTGCTGTTTCTACAAGGCCTGAGCTGTCTGCCCTGTGTCTAGCAGTCACATTTAAAACGCACAAAAGGGATTTATTCTTCAGCCAGAGGTTGAGGAAAATAAAGACATAGAAACAAAATTTTGTGTTTTTTTGAAAAGGACTATCTTTTAAATTGAGAGAGCAGCATATAATCCATTGTTCTGTGTTGGGTTAATAAGGACCTATTATAAAACTTGTAGCATTAGTCAAGTTAGTGAGGCACTGCTTGAATTTGGGTATCCTAATCACCATTTATATGTATATTGCATTCTGGAGAAAACAGGGACAAACAGGATTTAGCTCCATTACCTGCCCCAAATAAGTGATTATTCTAACCTTAGATACAACACGCTTGCCAATCTCATGAGTATATATGTAGCCAGACTGAGGAAAGGGACGTGTGTTCCTCCTTCTGGTCCCTCTCTTCCCCTGAGGACCTGAATACTCTCTCCTCTTTATAGAGGATTATCCTGGAGTTATTCAGATGACGATGCTTTTGCAAAGATAAAACATATGGCCGTTACCTTACTTAGCCACCCACTGCCAAACTTCTTAATGAAACGTGCCTCAAGGAATGGCCCTATGAATATCTCATTTTATCCAGTTTCTTTGGATTAAGCCACAGGAAGTTCCAAAGGAGAAAATCTGACATGAGAAGAGTGTTCATGTCCCCTAAGTCCAGCTGGCATTAACCTACGGCTCAAGGAAAGAGGATGGGTAATCAGCTCCTTTTCATTTGCTCCATCCAGTGTTTCTACACCCTAGATGTAACAGAATTCAGACTGGGATGCATCTAGACTTCAGAATTTCAAACCAGGCAAACAAAAATAAACCCCCACGTGATGCAGCATAAATACAACCAAGTCTACTCTTGCAGGGAGGTACTCCAGTAACCGCTGGTACTAAAAAAACTGAGCAGTAAAGCTCTCTGCCTCAGCTTCCTCTCCAGACAAGGCTGACATTAGAAAACCACAAAATAAGCTCTGCTCATAACCAGAGTAGGAATGAATCTGTTTTAGTCTGAGAGTCCTGAATGGATTCTTGCAAGAGATTGTAAAATGATAAAAAGTCAATGAGATGGTAAGCTACGGAATGAAAAGGCAACCTATGGAAATGAAGAAAACATGTGCAAACCATAGCTCTGATAAGGGGTTAATAGTCAAAATATATCAAGAACTTACGTAATTCAATAGCAAAACAAAAACAAAACCATTATAAAACACGCAGAGGAACTAAACAGACTTTTTTTTCCAAAGAAGACATACAAATGACCAACAGGTACATGAAAAAGTACTCAAATTACTAATCATTGGGGAAATGCAAATCAAAACTACACGTATTACCAGAGTTCTTACCAAAAAGACGAGAGACAACTATTGGGGATAATGTGGAGAAAATGGGACCCTTTTGCACTATTGGCACGAATATAAATTCCTGCAGCCACTACGGAAAACAGCATGAAGGTTCCTCAAAATATTGAAAATAGAATTACCATATGGTTTAGCAATCCCACTTCTTGGTATATATTCAAAGGAATTGAAATTACTCTCTCAAAGAGATTCCGTAGCCCCATGTTTATTGCAGCATTTTTTATAATAACCAGAACAGGGAAACAATCTAAATCTCCATCTATGTGCATGTACACACATAGACACACAACAGGATATTATGCAGCCATTATAAAGAAGGAAATCCTGCCATTTGGGACAATATAGATAGACCTTGAAGGCATTATGCTAAGTAAAATATGTCAGACAGACAAAGCCAAGTACTGTAGGATCTCATTTATATGTGTAACTTAAAAAAAACTGAATTCAGAAACAGAATATTTTGGTTGCCAGAGGTGGGGGTAGGGGCTGGGGGAAATGGGTGAAGGTGGTCAATACTAGCCATTTCCAGTTATAAGATAAACAAGTTCTGAGGATGTGACACATAGCATAGAGACAATAGTTAACAGTATTATGCATGTTTTAAAGTTGCTAAGAGAGTAAATCTTGAAAGTTCTCATCATAAGAGAAAAATGTAACCATGTGATGCGATGGATGTTAACGAAACCTATTGTGATGATCATTTTACAATACTTACAAATACTGAATCATTTTATCTATCTTAAACAAATGCAGTGTTATATGCCAGTTATATCACAATAAAACCGGTGGGGGGGGGTAACCTATCACATTTTACTGGAATGCGTCTTAACCAATTCTGTTACTCATAATTTTTGGTTGTCTTTTTTTTCCCCTGGGAAGATAACCTACAGTTACCACATAGGAGGAGGATGATGTGAAGAGGAGCACAGCTGAGCCTCTCTTCTGGTTGTCTCATGTGCTTGCAAGGTTTGGGTTTCTAAACTTCAGCTACTGGAACTAGGGAGGAGGCTGATCTCACCATACTGCATGGTTAAGTACACTTTTCTTCTTACATCCAAGTTAGTAAATTTACACTTGTGACTGCTTTTGTTTTTTAGCAGTTTATATGAGAGGCATAATGTGTATAAATAAACTATTCATACATAGCCAATTACATATTATTCATGATTAAAGTGGAAGAATGATAAAGATGATCTCAGACGAGGTGTGTTTATCATATGTGACTAGGGGGTATGTGAAGTCATATTTAGGTTAATATTAAATTGATTTCTATTTGATGAACTTCTAGACTTACAGAGGAGCCCCAGATAATTCACACAGTGGCTCTTCTGCCTATTAATAAACTAAAGTGATTGATATGGATCCACAGGGTGATGGGAGGGGCTTTGGCCTTTCACGTTGCTAGAATTCTCTGTGATATGACTAACTGCTGGGGGTTAGAGTGAGCTTCACTGAAGCCTTGCTCCAACTGGAAATTCCTGCCCACGTTATGTCACCTCAGAGTCTCAGGGTATCTGAACAGGCATCTCTGTATTCACCTAATGGGGAAGATGTTCTGGTAGGTCTGTGTAACAACACTCTACTGGAGGACTACATGGCTCCCAGTTCTGGCTTCTAACTCCAGACCCCTCCTCCGGGTTCACTCCAAGCAGGGAGCTTTGTTTACTGATGCAGAGGCCCTTGCTGTTGTCATGGCAACCAAAAAGGAAGATAAAGCCTGCCTGGAGGGGCTGGCCCCTGTGACTCAAAGATCTGTTTACCCTCACTTCTGTATACACTTGTACGCTTCATCACACACATACTGGCATGAACAGGCACATGCTCACGCTGGCATGCAGAAGCATATGTGGACGACGGACTCTGCCAAGCTCACAAATGACCACGTGGTCATATTCCTATTAATATTCAAAGCCCACATTTCTAAAGTGCTTCACTGCATGAGGGGAACCTTGCCAGTCCTCCTGTAACACATTTGCTTTAGGAAACAGAATTTAGGTTAGACATTAAAAAAAAAAAATCCTTGACCCTACCTGTTTCAAAATTAACAAAGGAGGGGGGTTCAGGATTAGGAACACGTTTACACCCATGGCAGATTCATGTTGATGTATGGCAAAACCAATACAATATTGTAAAGTAAAAATAAAATAAAATAATTTTAAAAAAGGAAAAAAAAGAAATTGGGGAAGGTCATACAGGCAATTGTGTGTTGGCAGTGTTTTCATTTCAATTTCACTGGAGAATGGCATGAGTGGGGGTTTGAGTGGCATGAGTTTCATGGCCCATAAAACAATTTTTCAGTGTGCTAGGAGCCTGGGGAACCTTTTCTCCCATTTTTCAGAGGAGCAAACACAGCCCAGAGAAGGTA
The DNA here is from genome assembly GCF_014754425.2 of Oryx dammah. Taxonomy (NCBI): domain Eukaryota; kingdom Metazoa; phylum Chordata; class Mammalia; order Artiodactyla; family Bovidae; genus Oryx; species Oryx dammah. The sequence goes on from NW_024070205.1 coordinate 18,084,664, forward strand.
AATAGCTTCCTGAAGGTCACACGGTTCAGCTGTATTACAGTTATTTACACTTTATCCCTTGATTTGTTCCAGAAAGGATTTAAGGAGACTTAGGATGTCAATAAATAAAAGCCAAAACAGGAGCCGATCCTCTAAATGCCATCCAGTGTTGACTCTAATAAGCAGAATGGATGGGCATGCTGGAGGATGAGGAATGCCTGAACTAAGGCACTGCATCACACTATGTCGCTTATCCTTAGAGATCAGGGCCTTTCGAAGAGCTCCTCCAATGAGCAGAAGTCCCTCCCTAAACCAGAGAAGGCAAATAAATAGCCTTGCACAGAGCGCGATGGTCCACCCTGACTCTGCCATACTACTCCCACAGCGATGAAAGAAAGGCCATGAGTCTCACAGGCCAGAATAGCAAGTGAGAGAACCTGACGAGTCACATTCCCGAGTCTTGCCTTTTACAGGCAAGGAACTTGAGGTGCAGAGAGGTCAGGGGGCTTGCTGGCCCAAGGCCGGCAGTGCGTGTGGCTGCTGACCTAGAGCATCACTTTCATCTCCAGGTTCAAAGTCAGTGCCATTCACATCTTCATGATATTGCAGTCATGAGACCTCAAGGAGGCAGATGATTTTAAGAAGCTGGGGAAATTTTCATGGTCTTTTTTCTTTCTCGTTCTTCTTGACACTGAGATCTCATTTATTTATTTGAGATAAATAAATTTTAAATAAAAATAAAAAATAAAAGGCCTGGCAATTAGCATAAAGGAGATCACGAAGGAGCTATGTTTCCCTGTTTTGCTTTTTAACCTTGGAGTTGGTATAATCTAGACCGTTATAGCACAATGATGAGAAGTTCTGAAACATGACTGAACTGGGCTTGAATCATGGTTCCATCAGGGCGGGACCTGTTCTGAAGCCTCTCTGAGTGTTTCCTCATTTGTAAAGTAGCAATAAACACCACACTTCTTTCAAAGCATTTTGAGGATTAATTTAAATAAGAGATGGAAAGTGCAAAGTATAGTGTCTAGCACAGAATCGGTCTTGCAAGGGCCTATTTTAAGTATGTCTGACATTCCTAAGAATGTATCACAACATACACAACCTACTATTAAGGCCCCTATCTATTTATCTATCTATCTATCTAGGTATCTACTCATTGTGCTTCCAAAATAAAATTTATTGAGCGCCTACTACCTGGTCAGCATTGCTTTAGCACATGGGGATACTGTGGCAAGCATAAAAGCAAAAACCCTCGGCCTCATGAGGCTTACATTCTAGTAAAGGAGACAGACAATAGCCAGGATAATAAGCACAAATATAATGTTCAGTACTGATAAGATGGAAAAACAAAGCATAGAAGAAGAATAGTAAGTACGGGAAGAGGGTCTGGGGTTTGGGGGTTGAGTGGCTGGGAAAGGCCTCGCCGAGAAGACTTGAGAAGTGAGCCACACAGATGTCTGAGGAAGAGTGTTCCAGAAGAGGCGGCCAGGGCAAGCTGTGGGCCAGGAACACCCTGGAGGAGCTTCCGCAGAACAGAAAGGAGCCCATATGGCTGGAGTGGATGGAATAAATGAAAAATCTAATAAGGTGAGCTCAGAGTGGGTAACAGGCCACACGGAGGTAGGGGGCTAGACCATGTAGACCAGGGACAATAATCTGACTCTCACTTCGTGTCATCTGGAAACCATGGGGCGGGGTTTTGCAGCAGAGGTGACACATTATCTGATTCATGGTTTCACAGACTGTCTCTGACTGCCTGTTGAGAACAGACTGATGAAGGCTACAGGTGAAGGCAGGGAGACCTCCCAGGTTATTTCCAGATCATGGCGGCTGCTTCAGCCAGAGTGGTGGGAATGGCGACATTGAGAAATCCTGGAATTCTGGGTATATTGCGATGTAGAGCTAGGAAAACTCGCCGACACCTTAAACACAGACTATAAGAGAGACGTGAGTCAAAGAAGACCCTCAAAGTTTTCTCCTTGAGCAACTAGAAGCATGGAGTTCAACAGACTGAGATAGGAAAGATACCGTGAGGAGTCGTTTCTGGAGAGCAGACCAGGAGTTCAGCTGTGTATTAAGTCAGCTGGATATCCTGACACATTTATGTTGAACATAATTGGGCATCAATTCTCTATTATCTACGTGAAATGTGCCAGTCGCTTCAAACGTCATCTGCTGTGACTGAAACAGTCGCTGGAGACTATCTCCACACCCTTCTTTCTCCTCCCCTGCCAGCAAGTGTTAGAAAGATGCTAACTAATTTTTCTGCAAGATGGAATCAAGAAATTGTTGCTATTGCTGCAAATACAATTCAAAACAAAACAAAACCCCACAAATACTCTTGAATGCTGCACTACTTCACACCAGTGAGCTTTATCATTTCCTTGTATTAGCAAAGATGATCATGGAACAGCAGGAACTATGAAGCCTGTGAAAAGTTTTGAGTTCTCACAAGCTTGTCCTTTACAGCCTTTCAGGAAGGGAATTAAGGGACCATCACTTTTTTTTACCCCCACTTTGCAGATTGGGAAAATAAAGCCCTGAAGATGCAACTCTCTTAGGTATATATTATTCCTATCAATGTTTTCACATGTGAACATAAACATATTGCCAGAATTTATTTTGAAGAATCTGTTCGTTCTTCTTTAAAACTTAGGATGCAGACTACATCGGTTCAGTGTGACTCTTGAAGTGACACAAGGTTACAAGGTGGAATTCTGATCTCCCTCCTCTGTCGAATTCTGCCCTGCCCCCACCCCAAGCTGCCCCTCCTCGCTTTAGCACACAGACACTTTGGAGGCACAAATGCAGGGACACACGCGTTGCTTTCTCCCTCTCTGTGCATGTAACAGTGTGTTTTTCAGTCGCAGTATTTCCGTGAGTTCAAAGCCCTGCGGTGCAGGAAGAAAAAGCCATGAGGGAAGTCAGAGCATTTCATGTTTCTCCTCCTCCCCCATTTCCAGCCCTCCACAGCACTCTAATTACAGTATGAAAGAGGCATCTTGACAAAGAACAAACGGCTGTGTTCTTTTCAGAGACACTTTCTGCACTCCTTTGAGAAGCTGCTGCAATCAGTACCCTCCCTGAAAGGTTTTGAGGTGTGTGAGGAGTGGGTGTGGCTGGGTTTAAGGGCATGGCTGAGAGTTTATTACCAATTATACACAGAACACTGTGTGGGCACTTGGTACTCTGTGTAAAAAGCCTTGAATTTCCCAGAATCCTTTGTTCCACTTTCCCAGATTATTTAAACATTAAAGGTTCCTCATTATTGGGTTGACCAAAATGTTTGAGTTTTTCTGTAACATCTTATGGAAAATCATGAATGAAGTTTTTGGCCACCCATCTTCCTGGTTCAATATCAAAAGATTCTTCTCTGTTAAAACCAGCCCTTTCTTCTGCTTTGGGATAGACAAATAGAACCAAAGAGAGGGCAGACAGAATAGGTATAGTGAAGGGTGAGGAGAAGAGCAGACATCTGGAGGAAAAACCAGAGAGTTGCTGTAGGCTAATACACCACGTGCTGACTCACCGCACAGAGACGCTGACCAGGCCTCCCCACTCACTGACTTTCTAGATGTTCCATGAGGGGCTAGATAGGAGTTTTCATTTCCTCATCCATCCATCACATCCTCAGGGTACATCAGAGAGCCCCTCACACTTAATTCCATTACCTCAGATGGGAAATTTAGGCTTACAAGAGCAATTATACTAGCTATGACAAAACCAGACAGCATATTAAAAAGCATACACATTACTTTGTCAACAAAGGTCCGTCTAGTCAAGGCTATGGTCTTTCCAGTGGTCATGTATGGATGTGAGAGTTGGACCATAAAGAAAACTGAGCGCCAAAGAATTGATGCTTTTGAACTATGCGTTGGAGAAGACTCTTGAGAGTCCCTTGAACTGCAAGGAAATCCAACCAGTCAATCCTAAAGGAAATCAGTCCTGAATATTCACTGGAAGGACTGATGCTAAAGCTCCAATACTTTGGCCACCTGATGTGAAGAACTGACTCATTTGAAAAGATTCTGATGCTGGGAAAGATTGAAAGCGGGAGGAGAAGGGGACGACAGAGAATGAGATGGTTGGATGACATCACCAACTCAAAGGACATGAGTGTGAGCAAGCTCCGGGAGTTGGTGATGGATAAGGAAGCCTGGCATGCTGCGCTCCATAGGGGTGGCAAAGACTTGGACACAACTGAGCGACTGAACTGAACTAAATACTTGTCTGGGTCACACAGTCTATACTAAAACAGCTATACCTCCACCATTTCTGTTCATTGTAATCGTCCACTTGCTGGTGACCCCGAGGGCAGGGACTGTGCCGAACCATTCTTGCTGAGCATGACACCCATGGTCTCAGCACAAATGAGCTGCTCAACAAAGGTTTACTAAGTGAACGAAGGGCACCTCACAGGCGGGGCAACCATTGGACATGCAGCAGGCTCGGGTTCTGGAACAAGAGGTGAGACTGGGCCCAGTGGAGTGAGTGGGGCCTGGGCTGTGTCTCAGTCCTGGACCCTGGATGTGCAAGGTCAACAAGAGCCAGGGGGCACATGTGGGTGTGCAACACCAGCTGATTCTTTCAGGAGAAAGAAACTTCTTAGGTTCCTCTGCTTTGCTTCTTCTCTATCTCCTTGGTTCTCTGCCGGAAGCCAGTATGAAGAATCCCGCCCGTGACAAGGTCATGAGGAAGGAAGCTGACATGTGCAAGGCGTGATCTGACTTCAGGGGCGCCCCCCCTGGAAATTCCTAAGCATGTACCCCAACAAAAAACACAAAAATCTGCTGGCTTTTGTGCTCTGCTTTTCCACTTTTCTGATATTCTCTGGATATAAGTCAATTCAGGGCTTTAGTCTTCTGCATTTGATAGGGATGTTTCAGTTAAACCCCCTCTGATAGTTTTCTAGCTTGCCTAACAGGTTCCCCAGACCTCTTACAGCTTGTGAATTGCTTACAGCCCCCCAACTGCGAGAGACACAAAGCTTAAAAGCATCTTAAAGATACAGAGCCTTTTCTAAAGAGTTAAAAATCACATTGGTGACGGGTTTTCACTGTTGACTCAATGATTGCTGCCAGGCCTCCATATTTTTTATCTTTTAGGCACCTGGGAGGATGTTAATCAACATAAACGGGATATGGAAAAGTTATATAGTAGTTTTGATGTTAGCAACAGTAGACTTTTGAGTTAATTACTTTTCTTTTGTTATAAATCGCTGTACTCCCTTCACTTGTTATAAACTGCTGTATCTTTGCTATGTAAGAATGTAACTTTATTTAGTGCTTTCTGAGAATGGCACCAGACTTTGGGAAGATCAACACAAATAAGTCTTCTAGTTAACAAACCCTTATCAGAAAAAAGGCTGTAAGATGTTAATTGGCCCTTGTTAGCCAGAAGATGATGTAAATCACCTAAGGTTTGTGTATACAATTAGGTATGCAGAGAGAAAAGCCTGGTTTTGATAAAAGTCTGGACTGCTAACGCTGCATAGCTTTGTGTTACCCATTGATCACCATGTTTTATCAAAAGTATAAAAAGCCTTCTGAACAATAAAGGACTGGATCAGTTTCTCGGACTAGTCTCTCGGCCTAGTTTCTTGGGAATCTGGCTCCCCCCGTGTCTCTCTCTTTCTCCTTTTCTCCCTTTTCCTCCCTCTGCTCTTTACTCTAGTTTCAGGCTGAATTCCCATCTGGGGCACAGAGGCTCCCCAAGTCTACTTACTTGCCCTGGCTGTTAAGACCCGGGCAAAAGGGAGCCTAAGGCGAGGCACCCTTTGATATTCAAGTGAGCACGGGTGGCCCAACTTAGATGGTGCAAATTCCTTGTCTGGAATTTTATTGGTCTTCCGCATAATCCAAGTTATTCAGCCCTCTCTCTCCACTTAGTTTTCCTACCACACTATTGTTTCTTAATCTAATCTTATATCAATCAATAAATAAGTCTTTCCTCGCCAACGCTGTCCTCGCTTCGAATTCCCTGGACCCACCGGGGCTGGACCCTGGCAGTTCTCCTTAACATATGGGAGTGCTCCAGTGTCCAGGCCTAGGTCTTCTCTGCTAGCTGTGTTCCCCTGAGATGATCCCATTGGGCCCACAGAGTCAACATCATCTCCATACTTTCAAATCTATGACTCCAGCCCCAATTCTCCAATGAGCTCCAAACACATTTACACAACTGTCTGCTGTGTTCAGCAGCCTGGGTGTCCAACAGGCATCTCAAACTTAACATGGCCAAAATCGAATTTATTTCTCCCCCAAATCACTCCTCCTCTAGACTCTCCCACCTCAGTAAAGAATATCACCCACCCTAGGAGTCATTATTGGAGAAGGCAATGGGACCCCACTCCAGTACTCTTGCCTGGAAAATCCCATGGACGGAGGAGCCTGGTAGGCTGCAGTCCATGGGGTCACAAAGAGTCGGACACGACTGAGTGACTTCACTTTTACTTTTCACTTTCCTGTATTGAAGAAAGAAATGGCAACCCACTCCAGTGTTCTTGCCTGGAGAATCCCAGGGATGGGGGAGCCTGCTGGGCTGCCGTCTATGGGGTCGCACAGAGTTGGACAGAGTCGGTCACACACAGTTCTTTCTTTCCTCTCGCTGCAGCCCTAGTCCAGTGAAACAGCAATTCCTGCCCTACTACTGTCTCCCTTAAACTTCTGGCCCTGGAGCCCAAGCAGCCCCAGTTTCTTACTGGACGTTCTCCACCTTCAGTGTCCTGCAGTAACCTCTCTAACTTACTTCCTGTTTCTACCCTTGCCCCAATCCCCCTATTTCCCTCACAAGAGAAAACTAAGGAGCAGCTTTTAAAATACAAATTAGCCATGTTACCCTCCTGCTTCAGACTCTCCCCTGGCATCCCACAGTTGTCTACAAGACCCCACATGAGTCTGACTCTCTCGTCTGTCTCCTTGACTTCAGGGGACCTTTCCTGATTCAGAGAACTAAAATTAGTAATCCCACTACCTGTTTACACTCAATTACAGTCATCTGTTTTGTTAACAACATTTGTTGCTAAAATATTACCTTATTCAACTATTTGGTTTTCTGTCCTTCTATAAGATTCTCTGGTGGCTTAGATAGTAAAGAATCTGCCCACAACGTGGGAGACCTGGGTTCAATCCCTGGGTCAGGAAGATCCATCAGAGAAGGGAATGGCAGCCCACTCTAGTATTCTTGCCTGGAGAATTCCACGGACACAGGAGCCATGCGGTTGCAAAGTGTCGGACATGACTGGGTAACTCATATACACACACACATAAGAATGAACAAGGAGGGGACTTCCCTGGTGGTCCACTGGCTAAGATTCTGAGCTCCCAATGAAGGGGCCCCAGGTCCAAGCCCTGGTCAGGGAACTAGATCCCACAGGCCACAACTAAGAGTTTGCATGCCACAACTAAAAAAGATCCCACAGGCCGCAACTAAGACCCAGTGCAGCCAAATAAATAAATACACACAAAAAGAACAAGGAATGCAATAGATACTTGTTGAATGAATGAATAAAAGTAACCAAACATGCAGAATTATATATTTTTTTTTTTCTGGAGGTAAGTTACTGTTATGAGTCATGACCAATGCAGATCCTATCTAGTAGTAGTATGATCAATCCCTCTATCTTCAAGAATTAATTCTCCATCCAATCTAAAAGTAAAATCTGCACTGTGTCTTAGAACATGAACTTTCAAAACCATTCCAAAGCTGTAAAGCATCATCAGGGCAGGCAATTCTTTAGTGTATTCTACTTAAATATTTTCTATTGCAATTGAGACCTTATCCTTCAGCAGTCTCACTTATGTTTATGATATCATCTTTTATTCAGAAATCTGTCTCAAGTTGTGCTGTGTTCTTAGTCTCTCAGTCATGTCCAAGCCTCAGACACATGGACTGAGGGCTGGACTCAGTTGGACTAGACTGTAGCCAGCCAGTTTCCTCTGTACATGGGATTTCCCAGGCAAAAAACTGGACTGGGTATCATTCCCTTTTCCAGGGTATCTTCCCTACCCAGAGATTGCAGGTGGATTCCTTACTGTCTGAGCCACCAGGAATATTTAATAAATCACTACATTTTTCAGCTTGTCTTACAGTTAACTGGAGTTCTTCATGAAAATGTAACTCACTATTACTTTATTGAAAATTTTAATGTCTATTAGAAACAAATGCAGGTGACTGTACAAGCAAAAGCAGGTGATGTACAAGCAAAGATGTTCTCCTGAAAGGCTGGAATGTGGTGGACATTACTATGTAGGACTACTGTTGGCTACTATACAATTTCCAGTGAGGACTCTGTAGTCATACTTAACACACCCAAAGAAATAAGATGCTCTGAGAGATAATTAAACATGTACTATAGTATAAACGAACTATATTTGGATGCAGCACACCTAAGTTTGAATCATAGTCCATGGGAACGTCATTCAACACTTCTGAGGCTTGATTTTCTAATAGACAGCATTGATAAAAATACAATCTCACTGAGCTGTTGTGTCAGTGAGCTCAAAAGATCAAAAGGTATCCATCATGGTGCAGAGCATGGTACATCTTAAACATACACAAGTTGAATGTGGATCTGAAGCTCCACAGTAGCTAGTTCACTTAAATTATAAAGTATTGTGAGTGATGACTCTTGCTATTTTATCACCTTGGGATAGTAACTAAAAGCAAGTATTTGGGTGAAGCATAATATAAATCAACACTAGAAAAGAAGGAATATCAGTGAAGTTCAGAGAGGACAAAAGTATATCTTTTGACAAAGTCTATATTACCAAAATATTAGTAAACTATTTGGCTGTTTCTCAATTCTAACTGTTCAGCTCATAAATTTCTGGAGAATTAGTTCTCTTAAAGAAAATTAGAGATACCAAGGGAAAATTTCATGCAAAGATGGGCACAATAAAGGAAAGAAAGAGTAAGGACCTAATAGAAGCAGAAGAGATTAAGAAGAGGTAGCAAGAATACACAGAAGAACTGTACAAAAAAGGTTTTAATGACTCAGATAACCATGATGATATGGTCACTCACTTAGAGTCAGACATTCTGGAGTGTGGAGTCAAGTGGACCTTAGGAAGCATTACTATGATCAAAGCTAGTGGAGGTGAAGGAATTCCAGCTGAGTTATTCCAAATCCTAAAAGACGATGCTGTGAAAGTGGTGCACTCAAAATGACAGCAAATTTGAAAAACTTAGTGGCTACTGGACTGGAAAATGTCAGTTTTCACTCCAACTCCAAAGAAAGGCAATGCCAAAGCATGTTTAAACTACCGCACAATTGCACTCATTTCACATGCTAGCAAGGTAATGCTTAAAATCCTTCAAGCTAGGTTTCAACATTATGTGAACTGAGAACTTCTAGATGTACAAGTTGGATTTAGAAAGACAGAAGAACCAGAGATCAAATTGTCAACATCTGCTGGATCATAGAAAAAGCAAGAGGATTCCAGAAAAACAGCTACTTCTGCTTCACAGACTATGCTAAAGCCTTTGACTGTGCGGATCACAACAAACCATGGAAAATTCTTAAAGAGATGAGAGGCACCTTACCTGCCTCCTGAGAAATCTGTATGCAGGTCAAGAAGCAACATTTAGAACCAGACATGGAACAAGGGACTGGTTCCAAATTGGGAAAGGAGTACATCAAGGCTGTATATTGTCACCTTGCTTATGTAACTTATATGCAGAGTACATCATGCAAAATGCCAGGCTGGATGAAGCACAAGCTGGAATCAAGACTGCTGGGAGAAATATCAATAACCTCAGATATGCAGATGATACCACCCTAACAAAAGAAAATGAAGAGGAACTAAAGAGCCTCTTGATGAAGGTAAAAGAGGAGAGTGAAAAAGATGGCTTAAAACTCATTCAGAAAACTAAGATCATGGCATCTGATCTCATCACTTCATGGCAAATAGATGGGTAAAACATGGAAACAGTGATAGAATTTTCTTGGGCTCCAAAATCACTGTGGATGGTGACTGCAGCCATGGGAGTAAAAGACGCTTGCTCCTTGGAAGAAAAGCTATGATGACCCTAGACAGCATGTTAAAAAGCAGAGACATAACTTTGCTGACAAAGGTCCATATAGTCAAAGCGATGGTTTTTCCAGTAGTCATGTATGGATGTCAGAGTTGGACCATAAAGAAGGCTGAGGGCCAAAGAACTGATGCTTTTGAACTGTAGTGTTGGAGAAGATTCTTGAAAGCTCCTCGGACAGCAAGGAGATCCAACCAGTCAATCCTAAAGGAAATCAGTCCTGAATATTCATTGGAAGGACTGATGCTGAAGCTCCAATACTTTGGCCACCTGATGTGAAAAAATGACTCATTTGAAAAGACCCTGATGCTGGGAAAGATTGAAGGCAGGAGCAGAAAGGGATGACAGAGTATGAGATGGCTGGATAGCATCACTGGCTCAATGGGCATGGGTTTGAGCAAATTCCAGGTGATAGTGAAGGACAGGGAAGCGTGGCATGTTGCAGTCTATGGGGTTGCAAAGAGTTGTACACCACTTAGTGACTGAACAACAACAGGCCGCCTGCAGAAGAAATCACTCTTGCATAGGACTTTTTGATGAGAATTTCTAGAGAAAACTTTTCCAGAGTTTGGAACAATGAGGGACAGGTGTGCTAATGAATGCATTAGAGGGAGAGCTGCCAGCTTAGGCCGTAACCCCTCACCCCAACACAGACTTCTAAGAACTTCCAAGCCCTTCTCTTAGCAAAGTTTATCCTTAATGTATATAAAGCCATCATAGGTCTGCTATTTGCAGAGCAGTGGTACTCAAAGTATAGTCCATGGACCAGTGCCCAACTGTACACTGTACACAGCTACTAGAACACAATAAAATAAATTCAGAAATTAAAAGTGCTTAGTAACTTCTATAATAACTTGATAGATATTTAATGTCAATTTAAGTTTAGAATAAAAGTTGAATGCTTATATTTATGTCCCTGTATTTTCATTTCATTATTGTGGCAATCCATTTTTGTTACAATTGCATTTTACAAAACTATCAACACATACTAGACTGGGAAGGTTAAAAAGTGATTTTTCACTACAGATAGTTGGAGAAGTATTGTCCAGAGCAGAACTGATTTGTGTGTGTGTCTAGAAGATGTGGTATGGAGATCATCATATTAATTACCATTTATTTTGTGTTTATGATATCCCAGAAACTCTGTTAAGTGCTTTAAAAGCACTATATCATTTAGTTTTCATAAAGACACAAAATACATGCTATCATCTCATTTTTAAAGAGGCCAAAGGATGTTAAAAAACCTGTTTGAAGTCCATAAGGTGAAGCAGTGACAGAACCAAGATTCTTTTGACCACAAATAGCTCTAGAGAGGCAGATTGGCAGCTAGGAGGTCAGTGTCCCTTCATGCCCCTATGATTATATTGGTAGCATTCAGTCACATCTTTTCAATGTATCTTGCTCTCTGTTTTTTTTTTTGGTGCTGTCCTCCTCTGCTTTTTTTTCTTCTTTTTCATTCTCTTTTCTGTCTTCCCTTCTTTCTCTCATCCCTGAGGTCACAAAAACTCCTGGACTCCACTACAGGATATCTTTGCCCTTCCCTGCTCTGTGAAGTTAAATGGTCGAAGCCATAAATAAGGAGACATCAAATTCACATTCTTAGCATGTACAGGGAGTAGTAAATTTACATTACTCTTTTATTATCAAATGATAGTTAAGAGAAATGAATTCTCATTAAAAGCACCAATTTTCAATGGCATAAATTATGGCCATATCCTTTTGTAAGTTAAATATACTCTGCTCATAAACACTAATCATTTTTTTCACATATCTGGCATACAAATATTACCATGGCTTCGAAGTTTAAGTTAAAATATGACTTATTTTCAAATCTTCACTCTTATCTTTTCTGAAAATGTTATCTATGCATACCTGTGGCTATATCCACAATCATAAAAAGGCACACATATATGATGGGTCGACACGAAACACACATATAGACAGAGCCCCACTTAAAGGAAAGCTGACCAGGCCAACAGTGTTTCCAGAGGTTAACCTACTGCTTTGCAGTCATGCTTCCTATCTGGGAAGCAGTAAGTACAGGCTTTATGTCTGAAGGGATAGCCTGATAGGTTTTGACTCAACAATTTTGCATAAGCGTGAATGAAGTAAGATAGTCACTATCATGCTAGAACTGTATTTCCACCTAAAGCTGCTCAAAAACTGCTGTATCTCATAAGTATTCTGCAGAATCAAAAAAACTGACTTCTACTTCAAGCAGAATCATGCACTAATGTTCTGAAATACCTTTTACACAAACTATCCAGATACTGGGTAAATTATAAGATGCATGCTAATTAATACATTCTTAAGCTTACAGGAAAGTAATAGAAATCGCTAAGGTTAAAAAGATAAAAACAGATACACATTATGCAAATATGGTGCCCAGTCTCATCTTTTGTCAGATTAATTCCTAGATGTTTACATTTTTTTAATTAGAAAATTTTAATTCACTTACATTGAAATGGATCACTACCAGTATATTTAACCCAATTAAATTTTTGTATATGATCTACGTCCTATGATCTTGCTAAGTTTGCTTATTAGCTTAGTTTGTAGATTCAGAGAAGGCAATGGCACCCCACTCCAGTACAGTACACCCCACCCCACTCCAGCCTGGAAAATCCCATGGACGGAGGAGCCCGGTAGGCTGCAGTCCATGGGGTCGCTAAGAGTTGGGCACTACTGAGCGACTTCACTTTCACTTTTCACTTTCATGCATTGGGGAAGGAAATGGCAACCCACTCCAGTGTTCTTGCCTGGAGAATCCCAGGGACAGGGGAGCCTGGTGGGCTGCCGTCTATGGGACTGCACAGAGTCAGACATGACTGAAGTGACTTAGCAGCAGCAGCAGCAGTTTGTAGATTCTATTGATAGATTTTCAAAATATGCAATCATACTGTCTGTGAAAAAAAATAGTTTTACTTCTTCCTTTCTGATTTGTGTGCCCTTTATTTTTGTTTCCTATTGTTATTAAAATAGCTCAGATCTACAGGACAATGTTGAACAGAAAGGTGAAAGTTCTTGCCCATTTCCATATCACAGGGGAAAAAGGAGTTAATATTTCACCTTGAACTATGATACCAGCTCAGCTGTAGGCTTTAAGATGCTGTTTAATCAGATTGAGAAAGTTCTGTGAGTTTTTAATCATAAAAGATTATTAGATTTTGTTATCTTTTTTCAGGCATCTATTGAGTTATTACACGTTTTTTTTTCCCTTTAATACTGTTAATGTGTTACACTGATTGATACTCAAATGCCAAGCCAACCTCGAGCTCATGGGTTAAATATCATTATCCTTTATAGTCTGCCAAATTTGATTGATGACGTTTTGTTAAGGAACTTTCCACCTATGTTCATGATAAGTATTATTCTGCAATCTTCCTTTCTAATTACATGTTTGTCAGATTTAAGGAAATCAACCTTGAATATTCATTGGAAGGACTGATGCTGAAGCTCCAATACTTTGGCCATCTGATGCTGACTCACTGGAAAAGATCCTGATGCTGGGAAAGACTGAGGGTAGGAGGATAAGGAGGAGACAGAGAATGAGATGGCATCACCAACTCAATGGACGTGAGTTTGAACAAACTCCAGGAGATAGTGAAGGACAGGGAAGTCTGGCAAGTTGCAGTCCATGGGACACAACTTAGCAACTGAACAACAATAGATTTATTTAACTTATATGTACAGTACATGATGAGAAATGCCAGGCTGGATGAATCACAAGCTGGAATCAAGACTGCTGGGAGAAATATCAACAACCTCAGATATGCAGATGATACTACTTTAATGGCAGAAAGTGAAGAGGAACTAAAGAGCCTGTTAATGAAGGTGGAAGAGGAGAGTGTAAAAACTGGCTTAAAACTCAAGATTCAAAAAACTAAGACTATGGCATCTGGTCCTATCATTTCATGGCAAGTAGATGGGGAAAATGTGGAAACAGTGTCAGATTTCATTTTCTTGGGCTCCAAAATCAATGCCAACGGTGACTGCAGCCACAAAATTATAAGAAGTTTGCTTCTTGGTAAAACAGCTATGTCAAACCTAGCCAGTATTTCAAAAAGCAGAGACACTAGCCGACAAAGGTCCATATAGTCAAAGCCATGGTTTTTCCAGTAGTCACGTATGGATGTGAGAACTGGACCATAAAAATGGCTAAGCACTGAAGAACTGACCTTTTCAAACTGTGGTGTTGGAGAAAACTCTTGAGATCCCCTTGGACAGTAAGGAGATCAAACCAGTCAATCCTAAAGGAAATCAACCCTGAATATTCATTGGAAGGTCTAATGCTGAAGCTCCAACACTTTGGCCACCTGATACGAAGAGCCAACTCGTTGGAAAAGACCCTGATGCTTGGAAAGATGGAAGGCAGGAGAAGGGGGCGATGAGACCGTTGGACGGTATCACTGACTCAGTGGACATGAGTTTGAAGAGACTTAGGGAGATAGTGATGGACAGAGAAGCCTGGCATGCTACAGTTTGTGGGGTCGCAAACAGTCAGACACAACTCAGTGACTGAACAACAACAATAACAATTTAAGTATTAGGGTAATGCTGTCCACATTAAATGAGTTGAGATGTTTTCTATCCTTTCTATAGTCTAAAGAGTTCATGAAGTTTTGGTACAATGTTTGACAGAACCTATTGAGGAAGCCATGTGGGCTGGAGTTTTCTTTGTGAGAAAATGTTAGATTATTCATTAAATTTAAGAGATACAGGTTTAATTAAAATTTCAATTTCTTGTTTAAATTTTGACAAATTATGTTTTCAAGGAACTTACCATTTTCTCTAAGTTGCTGAATTTACTGGTATAGATTTACTCATGCTATATCCCTATTTTCTAATATATGTAGGATCTATAGTGATGATCTCGTTTTCATTCCTAATGTTGATCATTTGTGTTTTTTCTTTCTTTGAAATTTAATTTCAAAGATAAGCTACACAGCAAAATAGACAGCACTGAAAAAAATATGTCAGTAAACTGTGAGATTTATTTTTTTTTAAATAAAATAGAGAGATAGGAAAGACGAAAGGGAGGTTAATACAAATGTTAGATTTGGTAAAGATCTTAAATAGATCAAATCAGAGTTCCATAAAGAGAGGGGAGATGGAAGGAGAGGAAATATTTGAAAAGATACCTGAATTGTCTCTGAATTGATGAAACACTCAAATAAATATAGTAAGCACAACAAAAGTAGGATAAATAAAAAAGAAACCCATAACTAGTGCCATTAGACTAAAACCATATAATACCAAAGGCAAAGTCTTTAATGAATCCTGCTGCTGCTGCTGCTAAGTCGCTTCAGTCGTGTCTGACTCTGTGCGATCCCATAGATGGCAGCCCAGTAGGCTCCCCTGTCCCTGGGATTCTCCAGGCAAGAACACTGGAGTGGGTTGCCATTTCCTTCTCCAATGCATGAAAGTGAAAAGTGAAAGTGAAGTCACTCAGTAATGCCCAACTCTTGGCGACCCCATGGACTGCAGCCTACCGGGCTCCTCCGTCCATGGGAGTTCCTAGGCAAGAGTACTGAATCCTAAGAGATTTTTAAATATCATCATTTATTAAGGGATATCATTTAGATCTCATCAGTAATTTTGGAAGCCAAGATACAGGTATTATACCTTTAGAATGCTGAGACAAAATAATTTCCACCTTTGAATTTTGAATCCTGACAAACTTTAAGAATGAGGTCAAAATATAGTCTCAGATAAATAAAAACTGAAGGAACTGCACCAAGAGATCTGTGCCAAAGAAAACTCTGAAGGATGTACTTTAGAAAGAAAGAAAACAAATTTTTAAAAAAGTTTCTTCCATTACAATGGAAGAAAGAATAGTAATCGAATAAAGTGGTAGGCATGTTAAGTATTATATACAATAAATCTAACAAATATATTTAAAATTGTAATGTTTATTTCTAAATTATTGAGTTGAAAGATTAGAGGGAATTCCCTGGCAATCCAGGGCTCTGGACTCTGTGCTTTCACCTCTGAGGACCCAGGTTCAATCCCTGGTTGGGAAACTAGGATCCAGTAAAGCCACATGATGCAGCCAGGAAAAAGAAAAAAAAGCAAAACCCTAGAGTTTCACATTGACCAATAATAGCTTAGAAGCTCCAAATTAGGCAATGTCAGTAATTAAGTTTTTGTATGACAAAGTAAGAACATTAGGGTATTGAGATTACAAAAATTTCATTAATTTGAAATGCATGGAAAAAATTAAAATTTAGCCACTGAAAGAAAATAAACAATGCAAATTCATATCTGATAGAGGGCATAAATAGACTAAGTGGAAAAAAATAATTAAAAAGCTAGGTGATCTTTGGATAAGACTATACACTGAAAACCTCACAAAAATCTATGTATAATTTAATAGAATTAAGAAAGTATAACAATATTAATGAACACAAATTGTCAATCTCCAAAATCAATGGAAACTGTAGATACGAGAGCAATTACAAAACGAATAATAAAAAGGTACCATTTGTAATAGTAACATGAATCATAAGGTACCTAGGAATAAATCTAATAAAATATATGTAAGACATTTCTTGAGTTATGAAATTATATTGAAAGACATTAAAGAAGGCACCAACAATGAAGATATTTATATGTTCATGGATAGACTTATTGTAAATACCAGTTTCCCTAAATCATGCTAGAGGATGAGAAGCATTCCAATAAAAATCCTAACAGATATTTTCTTGGAACCTGATAAGGATGCTAAAATTCTTATGGAAAAGAAAAACACCAAGAAGAGTTAGCTGTTTTCCTTTAAGTGGTGCTGGGCAATTCACTGTTTATATGGAAAATAAATGAAAATAGGCCCCTTTTCCAAATCATTCACACACACACACACACACACACACACACACACACACAGATCCAAGTAGGTTAAAGACTTACATATAAAAAGCAAAATTTTACAAAATTTTTAGAAGAGCATATAAGAATATCTTTATAACTTTGAAGTAGAGAGTGAAAGTTGCTCAGTCATGTCCGACTCTTTGCAACCCCATGGACTATACAGTTCACAGAATTCTCCAGGCCAGAACCCTGGAGTGGGTAGCTGTTCCCTTCTCCAGGGGATCTTTCCAACCCAGGAATAGAACCCAGGTCTCCCACATTACAGGTGGATTCTTTATCAACTGAGCTATGAGGGAAGCCCTGAAGTAGAGAAGGATTTTTCAAAACAAGATTAAAAAAAACATAAACCATAAAAATAAGACAAACATGAGTAAATTAAAACTTCAAATTTCTGTTCAGTTAGGACACCCTAGAACACAATAATGACATGCTACTAACTGTGAAGAGTTACTGACAGTTCAAGACAAACACAAACAACAAAAGTAATGTTTATCTAGAGTATATAACGAACTCAGAAAAAGGCCAACAATCCAGAAGAAATAAAGACAAAAGATGGAAACAAATAGAGACAAAAGGTAAATTACAAATGGGCAATGAACATTTGAAAGCACAGTCAACCTCATTAGGAATCTAGAAAATGCAAATCAAAACCATGAGATGCTGTTTATACACTTCAAATTCACATAAAATCAGAGGCCAAAAGGTTTGTATTAACAAGGGTGGGGAACAACAGAATCTCTTATAAACTGCTGGTTAAATTATAAATTGGTACAATCACTTAAAAAAAATAATTTGTATTATCTCATGGAGTTGAATGTGCATATGCCCTATAACTCCAGAAAACTGCTTCTAGAATTTTCATGGCAACATATTTGCATCAGCAAAAAAAAGTAGAAGGATCCATTGAGGAGAATGGATAAACAATTTGCAGCACATTTATACAATAGAATTCTACACAGCAATGACCCAAGGTGAATAAAAACATACACGTTATGTTCCAATTCCTATAACCAAACTGATTTATTTCATAAGGAAACAGACATAGGTATTCATAGTGAAACTAATGAAAAGCAAAGGAATAGTAAGTGCTGCCTCTTGAGGGGAGGTGGGAGCGGCAGTTGGAAAAAGGCCACTGGACTCCACTGGTTCCAGTAATAATGCTCCCTCTCCAGCTTTATTGTGAATAACCAGAGACTCACAGCACTTGTGTTTATAGCACATATATGGTACAAACCTTATACAAAATCACATACATATTTGTTCTTTTGTGTATATGAAATATTGCAGACAGAAGGGATTTTGTGAGTCAATGAAACGTGAGTCATGAAAACACATTGCTTCATGGTTATGAGGGTGTCAAGTTACTCTGAATAATAAGAAAGAAACACTGACTAGAAGCCACAGAGCTGGCTTCTAGCCCTGGCTCTGACATCGCCTAGCTATGTGACCCTGGCTAAGCCGCCAGTCAACCTCTATTTCTTACAGGATAGGGATAATAATTTCTCTTGAAGTTATGATGTGAATAAAGGAATAAAATATATATGCAAAGGTGTTCTGGAAAAAGTAATAAGCCATATGTGTGTGTATATATACATGTGTATATAGAGAGAGACCCTAAAACATAAGCAGGAAATAATTTTTCTTCCAGTTCAAGAAACTGTGCCTGTCAGCTGCATTCTTCTATAGTTGACCCAATGCCCCCTTTTACAAGAATTTATTAAACTCTCAGAAACCACTTTAATATTTACCCTCACCAAGTTCAGGGGTGAGCTTCTGGGCTCTCAGACTCAGCTGCCTGCGTTCATTTAAACAGACCCTCTGTCATGCCTTCCTCCCAAGCCTGCAGTTAACCACCTTCTCAAAGGGCCAAGCTTTCAGGCAACTGAGGGGTGGACTTAACAAGCCAGAGGAGCTATGAGGTACCCCTAGGCCATTTAAGATCCTAAGTAGCAACCCCAGCTTCTCAGTGTATCACCCTGAGTGACTTTCCAAAGCATATTGTCATTGAATCCAGAGCTCATTAAAGGAATGCTAAAGATTAAGACAGAAAAGAAGAAAGTCCCAAAAGAAGACTGTGAAGAGTGGCACAAAAGTGCCATCTGTTCTCCCTGCCCTGGCACCTGCTGCCCTGATAACTCCAGGGTCTCCACTGCCATCTGGCTAGTGGGGGTTAGATGTTACACTTCTTCCTTCAAGAGGGCCCTTCTGTACCTCCAACAACTGCCTCTCTTGAAATCTGTAAATTAATTGGAGCTTGCTAAACCTTCCCCCGTCCCCATCTCATGTTCCCAATCAAGCCAATCACATTTCCCTTGCCAAGGAGACAGCAAAAGAAACCCAACCATAGCACCAGCAGAGAGAGAGAGAGAGCACATGTGTGTGTGAGTCGCTCAGTCGAGTCAGACTCTTTGCGACCCCATGGGCTGTAGCCTGCCAGGCTCCTCTGTCCATAGAATTCTCCAGGCAAAAAGACTGGAGTGGGTTGCACTGCAAGGTGCCCAGGATCTCCATTCCTCTTTGAAAGGGGCTAGAGGGAAGTCCACTGGAGAGTCTTTTTAGAATTCTCTTTGTCCCTGCCCCACAAGCCTGCTTCCTAAACACAAGAGAACTCTCCACAGAAAAGCCCTGCTGGTATCCCCATATTGGCCTGTCCTCCGGACATGTCCTCCTTGGGTTCGGTTCAGTTCAGTCGCTCAGTCGTGTCCGACTCTTTGCGACCTCATGAGTCGCAGCACACCAGGCCTCCCTGTCCATCACCAACTCCCGGAGTTCACTCAGACTCACGTTCATCGAGTCAGTGATGCCATCCAGCCATCTCATCCTCTGTCGTCCCCTTCTCCTCCTGCCCCCAATCCCTCCCAGCATCAGAGTCTTTTCCAATGAGTCAGCTCTTCACATGAGGTGGCCAAAGTACTGGAGTTTCAGCTTTAGCATCAGTCCTTCCAAAGAAATCCCAGGGCTGATCTCCTTCAGAATGGATTATCATTCCTACTAGCTGCAATCCAAGCTGCAGTATGTGGGTAGCAATAAGGACTAAAAGAGGCTCATCAGCTTGGTATAAGCCATAGCACATCAGCCTGAAAGGTCATCACTCGGAGACCTGAAGCCACTGCTTGGAAATGCAAGGTTGTTATTGGCCTCCAAGACTCTGTAATGGATCTAATAAGGGGCAAAAACTGTGGTCCTCAGCACCAAATCAAGAGCAAGGGATAACAAGGATGGAAGTGAAATAACAAAAAGCTCACTGACAAGGGTAGATAAACAATGAACACTGAATAGGAGTCAAGGGACCTCGATTCCAGTCTAATTCTGCCACTTGCCACTCCGAGGTCTTAATCAAGACAATTTGCAGGGCAGAGGTGACTCTAGCTCAGCTGTGAAATATTTTCTAAGGCCCTTGCTAGCCTGAGAATTCTTATGTTATAACTCAGATGAAGCCCAATGTTAGTCACATCTGATGCTCCCAGGAAGGGAAATTTATAGAACTAGGCTGCAAGGGTGAAGCATATGAAGAAACAGTCCATGCTGTATAAAAGGCAAAACAATCAGGGTACAAAACTCTGGACACCAAGGATAATAAGATGAGGAGATATAGGTGAATTATTCTAAATAGTCCTGGAGACAAAGTTTGAGAGGGTCTCTTAAAAGTAGATCTAGTCATGCTTTTCCCATAGAACTTAACATAGCACCTGGCTCCTAGTAGGAACTACATTTATATATTGAATGATTGAGACTAGGACAGAAAACACCTGCTGGAGAGGGCTTTGCTGATATGATCTTCACAACTGGAAACACCTACCCCTAACAGGGCACTTTAGAACATAAGGAAAAGACTTGTGATCCTTCTGGAAGTCCAAAAAAAAAGAGGTAGCCAAGAGAGTCTGAGTCAATACGGATAAAGGGACTGACTCCCAAGGAGGAATATGGTGTGGTGGGTTGCTATTGGTAGGAAGTAGACTGCATTGATCCTTTATAGTTTGTCGTTCACAGGGTCCAGGTTGGTTCCCCTGGAGACTTGTACAGGCTGTCAGAACACAGCCCTGACTGACTTGCAGGGTATGGTTTGTGGTTGCAAAACAGCTTGTCGTGAGGACAACATGAAATAATAGAGATAAAAACAATTTGAAAAGTTAAAAACGAGCTTTGTGCAACCCAGCTAGGTAAGGAAACATTTTCTTTGCAAACATACACCTAGAGAAAAAAGGTCTTAGTTTGCTCATCGAATTCTCATTCAGCATCTATTATGCACCAGACATGATGCTGGATGTTAAGTATAATGCTTGTATCATAACAGTATGATCCTTTATAGTTTGCAAAAAACCTTCAAGTATCTCAAGAGTAACTAATGTTATATGGCAGAAACCAACAATATCGTAAAGCAATTAAAAGGGGGAAAAAAAAAAGATTCTAACTCAGCCTTTGCAAAATATTAAACCCCCAAACAATATAGAGTCCTTTAATTCAGGCTATCAAACTGCAAATTAGAATTAATCTGTTTATTTCCTGTAACATGATAATAAAATGGCGAAAAAAACCCACAAAAACTCAAAATCTTTTGTTTAGGGAATATATCCATCTAGAATGCAAAGCGGTATTATTACCAAATGAGGAACAAAGCAAATCAGCAAACCCTAATGAACAATAGAGGGAAAAAAATCTGACAAGAAACAGCCTCTTATACCCAAGAATAAGAGCATGGAACACAATTTTGTAAGCGACTGAAAAATTACAAGCTGAATAAAATTCAGTAGAAAGTGGGAACAAGAATCAGGAGTCCTGGGTTTCAGCACCAGCTCTGCCTGTTTGCGTGGTTGAGGGAATTGTTTTTGTTTCCAATCACTCAGACATAGCATCTTATCCAGTAGCACTGGATAAAGTGCTGCCTGCTAGATTGGAAAATACAACAATGTGTGAGATACCATTCTGGTAGTCAAGTAAATCCAATCTTCCCAGGAGACAGACAAGTAGAACAATAAAAAATGGCATATGCTATAAACGAGACATGGATAAAACAGCGGAGATAGAGGCTCCAATTCTAAGAGAGGAACAAGGGAAGGTGTCCAGGGAAGAAGACGACGTGTTTTGAAAGACAAGTGGAAAATAAATGGTAACAACAGCCACTGAGAAAACACGGGCTGCATGGTGGGATTTGCTGGCAGCGCTAATGAGGGCCCAGGATGGACATGCTGAGACTAAGATGCTAGGGAGCTGGAGCTGGGCGGTCCTGCCCTTCCTGCTCCTTTGGTTTCCTCATCAGTGATGAGAAGTGACTCAAAGAGAGTTCGCATCCCTTCTAGTCAGAGCATCTTTGAGGGTTAGTGCTTACTGTAAAGTCCTTGACATACTTAAAACTATTGTGTCCAACCCTCCTTGGAAGAAAGCTAAGGAAAACTGGACAAGGTTGACTGGCTAGTGATCTCAGTGTCAGACCTTGATCAGGCAAGGAGGTGACCCAGAGGGTGAAGGTCTGCAGTGACTGCTTTGGGGTAATGGAGCAGTCATTCATGCTGGTCACATAGTATTTTTGGCTCTCAGCCTTCTCAGCTCCTCAGGCTAGATATGGCCATATAGCCAGTTCTGGCAAATATGTTTGAGGACAAACACTTCACTGCTAGGATTAGAGCCTCCAGAACACTCTTCCCCCTTGTCACGGTGTGAGTCAGTGGCTGAAATACAGTAGGCAATGGGGAAGAAGGAGGTCAGAGAGAGGCTACTCTATCAGCCCAGGTTCAAGAGGAAGTAGAATAATCCACCCCCAGTCAACTGGATGATGGACACGAACGCAAGGAAAAAAAGCAACCCATGAGATAGGTATTATTTTCTTTTTATAGATTATAAAGTTGAGAGTCAATGAGATTACATAGCTTACTCACAACTAGTAGGTGGCAGACCAGGATTCAGGTTCTTGCCTGTCTCTGTTCAGATACAACCCCATTCTCCCCAAGGGGTTGACGTGATTTACTTTATTCTGTGGGTTGGAGGAAATTCTCAAAGGTTTTTACATAAGGGAGCAACATGATTAGATCTATTTTTGAGAAAATTGCTATATTTTTGCCAAAGACTAAAAATGAAGAAGAAACACTATTTGGTAGATTGCGGTGAGAATCTGGGCCTGGCATGATCAAGGGCATTGACAACGGAAAGGAGGATGAACAGACCAACAGACATTTCACAGAATAAAAAGGAATTTATAGACCAGATAAGCCAAAAATTTCAAAGGTCCCCAAGATGGCTAAGCGTGTGTGTTAGGAGAGAAAGGAGGTAGTAGGGGATTTTGGTACCGGAAGCTCATTTGGTTTGCAGTATGACGAGCTTGAAGGATTGAAGGCGGGAGAAGGGATGACGGAGGACGAGATGGTTGGATGGCATCACTAACTCAATGGACATGAGTTTGAGTAAACTCCGGGAGTTGGTGATGGACAGGGAAGCCTGGAGTGCTGCAGTACATGGGGTTGTAAAGAGTCAGACACGACTAAGTGACTGAACTGAATTGATGATGAGCTTAAAGTAATTTATTCAGATCTATCACACAATTGGGGATATGGCTTTGCAGCAGAGGAGAGAAGCAAAAGTCGGGGATGAGGATTCAGAGTCAGAAGGACATGGAAGTCTTACAGCTGTAGGAGTAAATGAGACTTCCCAGGAAGGGCAGGGACATGTGGCTCAGAATGGCTCCCTGTGGGGAACCAGAGTTTCATGAGGACCCAAGGGAAGAGAGACCAGCAAACAGAATGAGGGAGACATTACTGATAGTTCTCGACTTCTGAGCACACGCAGGACTGCTCTTACCCAACTTTGACATTAGGCAAGGTTAATGACAGGTTCTGACCAGTGAAATGTGAGAACTGCTATGTTAGGTGGCACTTCTATACCAGAATATGGAACTGTCAGCCCTAGTCTCTAAGAGGTATCTATGATATGCAGCTCTGACCTTGCAGCGTGTGTTAAAAATAACATCTATCGCTCTGAGCTACTGAGATCGGGGGTTGTTGCAGTCACATAACTTAATCAACTTGTGCTGTGTGTTCAGTCATTTTGCAACCCCATGGACTGCAGCCCACCAGGCTCTTGTGTCCATGGGATTTCCAGGCAAGAATACTGGAGCAGGTTGCCATTTTCTACTACAGGGCATCTTCCTGCCCCAGGGTTCGAACAGGAGTCTCTTGCATCTCTTGCTTTGGCAGGTGGGTTCTTTACCACTGAACCACCTGGGAAGCCCCTTAATCAATCTACAGTCCACAGATACTAAGAGGGAGTGACCAGAAATCAAGAAAGCAAAAAAGAGAAACCTAAGAGAGGAGGAAAGGTCTCCATGAAGTCATCAACATTTTCAAACACTGCAACGATGTGGAAGAGTTTCAAGACTGAAGAGACTGTTGACTTGGCAACAGGGATTCCTGGGGGATAACTAGAGACAAGTACCAGGTAGGGTGAAGTTTGCCACTGAGTAGACCTATATCTGGAAAATTGTAGAACCCACTGTCAGGGGGTTTTCTTTCCTTTCCTTTTTTTTTTTTTTGACTCTTCATTGCTTGAGACAGAGAGCCTGAGGGGCAGGATGGCCTGGGCTGGTTTGCATGTGAATTAGAGAACACACAGTTCCTTGACTTGCCTTGGCCCTGCTGGTTGGCAGCCTACACGTTTCTCAGTGTGGCAGCTTTCATTCACTCAAGCCCATTGCGTTGACACATCTTTGGTGTGTGTCTTACATCCCTCCTCCCACACCCTGTCCCCTGCCCCTGGGGTTGGAGTTCCAGTTTTGTACATTACAGCACTTCTGACCTGTCTGCTTACAAAGTGCCCAGCGTGCTTTCATAAGAAGGACAGAGAAACCACACTAAAAGCCCACCTTCTGCCCAGGGATCCTTCCTGGGCCATCTCCCCATCCCATGTCTGTGTTGATTTTCCTTGCTCAGTGACTCCTCCTACCCACTGAGTCCTCCAGCCTGTATCCCAATTCCTGTTTTCTCTGTAGCCCCTTAGATGGGGACCCACCTTTAGAGCACCAGTCCTTACTCTGACATCGGTCCCCATGTGGGCATGGATGTTTGTCAATTTTATACACTGTTACGCTAAATAACCAATGGCCTGCCTATCCTAAGCTCCCCAGGCCACTGGCAGTCTGGCCTGCTCCTTGCCTAGCCTCTGAGAAGGGACAGATGTTGAGTAGCCCCAACCCTGTTGTGCTGTCCTGACGGGCACTGTGTGTGGGGAGTGTGGTCAGGGGTTCAGTCTGTCTCTCCCAGACCAAGCCAGCTCTAAAGAACAGTGGCAGTTGTGAAAGTAATCATCCCTCCACTTTTCCCCCACTTCCCTGTTAACATGTTCACTTCTTTCCTATCTCTACCCTGGGCCCTTTGGCCTTACACCCTTAAGCCTCTCCCTGGCTCTCCTAAGGCCTTTGGCCCCCAGAGTTTGCCTTCCTCCAACAGGCATCATTGCTCTGTGCATTTCCCCAGGGCCAATAGAGTAGAGGACACAACACACAGGCTTGGGATTAAGAGAGCCCTGAGTTCAAATCCTGACCCCTCCATTGATTAGCTGGGAGTCCTCAGGCAAATGATTTCGTCTCCTGTAGTCTCATTACCTCATTTATAATATAATGAGAAGAGCCTATCTTACTGAACTGACATGAGAATGAAATAGATAATATATAAAACTTCCCTATCATATTGTGATTACTCAACATGTCTGGTTTTGAACAAGATGTTTTGGCTTTTTCCAGACTCCTTTATCTTTTACAACTCCATTTCTTAGCTATTAAAATGATTCTGTCCTGCCTGAGTACCACTCTTCTGAGGCTCTGTTATTCTAAAGTGCTAATAAATGAGTCATGCAAAGGTGTTAAAGGAGCCTGAGGGAGAAAACGTGTAACTCTCACCATATATTGCATTTTAGTTATTTAGAGGCTCTTATGAAGCCTCAACTCAAAGATACAGTAGATAATAGAAAAATTATGTTTCTACAGGAAGTTAGTTAAGAACGACCTTAATAATAATAGCTATATGTTACTGAATATCCACTACGTGCCAGACACTATGCAAAGTTCATAGCATGCATTATCTCATTTAACTGACGTCAAAAATATTCTAAGAACTATTACCATTCCCACTTCAAAGGGTGGGGAACTGAAGCTCACTTAGGTTAGAAAATTTGTCTGTAAACATACTGTAGTAAAATGAAGAGTTAGGATTTAAACCTGAACTCTCCAATTCCAAAACCACTATGCTAGACTCTCTCCCACTTTTGGTAAGAGACTCTTCCAAAACCTTCACATCTGAGGTTCCCTTTTTTTGGTCTATATTTATCCCCAGCACTGTAAAATCCTAATGACTGCTTAGTATGTCCTTGTTAAAGATATATGTTAGAGATGCCCAAACACAGTAAGAAAAGCCCTAACACTCAGCAAGCACGTTATAAACAGAGGCTTTATTATTGCTATTGTTATGATGTACAGTCCCTTGCTACTGCTTCTAGATGAGTGTGCTTATAGGGGAATGGTGACTATTATTTCTGATTTTTCACATATCTGAAAAAAAGCTTTTCTTTTGAAACAATGTGCATTCTCATGCCTAACTTCAAACCTCACAGCCATGTTCTCAGTGGAATGAAAGCGCTTTCAGTCCTTTCAGAAGCAGCCTAGCCTACCTTCTATACCAGGCATGTCTGCCACAGTTCAGAGTGACAGAGGGACACAGCCATAGTCCTCATATAAGGGTAGCTCAGAGCTCCCAGAAGATGAAAGAGTTGTGGAGGCGGCAAAAGAACCAGATAAGCAAGTGTCTTTGCCCACAGACAAGTCTGTGAGTCCACTGCCCTTCCATAACATTGTATGGAAAAACCAAAATGAACTTTGGGGCCAACCCAATAAAATACCATATCCTGCATGGTCATCCTGTATCGTCCATCCAGCTCGCAAGATGATTCACCCACCTGCAGGGTCCAGCCAAAGCCCACAAGGCTTCTTTTGTAATCTCTCCCATCATCTGGCCACACTCAATGAAGCCAGCCTTGGTTGTAACACTGTCAAATGCATGGTCTTCTCTATCCCACAAATAAATTAGGGCCTCAAAGGTGATATTCAGCCTGTTCCTCCAGCCTACAATGTTCCTCTCCCTTAATCCTATTCCAAGGCATTCCTGGCTTACCTACATCTTAGCCACCCTTCAAAGCCCAGCTCAAAACCTCCTTCTTTCCACAAAGCTGCTCTTCTGCTAGAAGCCACGGCTGATCCCCAGCCACAGAACACCTGCTGCAGTGATGGCCAATATGAAAGAACGGCAGCTTTAAGCTTCCTGGGGAAGACATAAGGCCCAAGAGGAAGAACCAGTTCTCAGACTGCTCTTTCATTCTCCTATTTCTGGTGATCAGAAGGTCATACACTAGTGTGCTGTGCTATAAATGTAATTTCTGTTTTGTAACTATGCTTTCCTGATTGACCTTCAACATAAATATCTAAGGCATGCACACTAAAATTTCTGGATTCCTTGGATATGACAGAAATCCTACCTGAGATCGTACTGTGTCATTTTAAATTGCACGTTTAAGGGAAAAACTGACTTTCTAATCAAGCCTAACAGTACTGTGGGGATCAATGTACTACTTTTCCTCCTCCTGATTATAGAACCAACTGAGATGAACAGAATATGCAGGAGTCTGATACAAGAAGACAAGAACATCAGCTTTATTTCTCATCCAGCCCAGTGGAGACCACGGCTCCACTCCATCCCGTCACCCTATGACTTTTAAGACACCCAGTCATAGGTATGACTTATGAGTCCCAGCCATCCCTATTACAGGGCACTCTCCCTAAGCTAAGAGCCAGGAGGTAAAGACCCCTACACCTGGAGACAGGCCAGCTCTAAAAAGGAGAAAAGAGGTCAAGGGAACCACACTCAGTTCTTCTAAACTTACCAGATATGAGTCAGGAGAAATGAATGAAGGGTAGGGAAAGAGATGGGGTATTTTCTAGAGGAAGTTCCTCCAAATGGACACATGAAGCCAGAGAAAAAGAAGTTGCCCTCACTAAAAAATGGGTCTAAAATATAGAAAGTGTAATGCAATACTAACAATGTAATTGCTTAATATCTGAAAGGGAGATTAGTAGATTAGTCTCTGCTGATCCAAAGAAATCACTGAATGATTTGCTAATTTCAGTGGCACTGCTATCCTCCTTAGGAGTATAGGGGCTCACTCATACATCATCTGTAGAGCTTGATGTTGGTTATGGACAAACAGTCCTTTGTTAGAGTCTGGTCAGAGCACACATAATAAGAAGGGTCTGATGCTTGAACCGGAATCAAGCACTCATTCATGGATCAAGTAATTATTGTGTGCCAGCTACTGTGCTTGGCGGTTGAGATGTAACAGCGTACAGACTAATGGGTATCGATATCAAGCAAGCACAAGGTGGCAGCAGGATCCCCGATTTCACCCAGCTGTGAGAACATGCGTGTTAATTTGTGGGTTTGTTCAAAATGCCGTAAGATAAAAGCTGATTGTATGAGGGAAGGATATGTATTGCAATGCTCACAGTTTATTCTGATGAGAAAAAAAATGAATGATCCTTGAAGAAGGACAAGACAGCACCAAGAGATTTCTTCATTAAATACACTTTTTTTTTTAATTGGAGGGTAATTGCTTTACAATAAACCTTTTTAAAGAGTAAACAATTCTAAGATGATTCAGGTATGTTCCAAACTTGAGAATGGTAGACAGACAAACCATTACTTACAAGTCCTTCTCAGCCCTCACATTTTTGCTTCTCAGTGTTGCCTTCCTTTGTCTGAATCCCACACATTCTGGGGCACTGGGCTGAAGAAAAGAGCCATCTAGTTACGATGAGTGCCCCATGATGGAGACCTTCTGCGCTGACCTGTTGCGGTGAGAGGGGTAAACACACACTGCCGTTTGGGTACCAGAGTACCCACCACAAGCAGGAACGCGGAGGAGGGGGTCGGGGAGGCGAGGAAGGGGCAGGAGAGGACGTGAGCCTGGCTTTCAGAGGCTTCTCCCCCACAGCACGCTGCACACACAATGCAGTTTCCTTTGTCAGGATCTCTCAGCCTCGCATTGTCCACAGCCCAGGAGGTTGCGAGGAGCATTGTATACGACGCAGCAACCACGCACTCCCTGCCACAGTCATACAGCAGCAAGCATCTTCCACTGCCCACGGCCCCAGAGAGTGGCGGGACATGCTAAGAGCCTCTTCAGAGGTGTCCTTGCCCTCATGATAGCTGCTTTATTATTTGTATTATTTTAATTCTTTCCTTCTGGGCTCCCCTGCCTCCCCATGCAAAACTAGTTCAAAGATGCCACTTTGGGAGCTCATTATGTTGTCATGGCAACCAGAATTCTCAAAGTTTATTTCTCCTCCTCTTCTCCCTTCCGTGAACTCCCTCTCCCATCTCTCTCTACGTATATGTTTTGCACCAGAAACAAAACAGGAAAGAAAATACAATCGATATTTTGTAAATTTTCTCACACACTTTCTACTTAACACAGCACGTCCCCAGTGGGTATTTGAAATCGCCCCTGTTCTCACAATATCCAATTAAGATTCTTAGGCTTCAAATCCCTGTGGTGTTTAGGAGTAAGGCCTCAGCTAACAGTTATCAGCTTGCCCCTCTCCTCTCCTCCTCCTTTCTTCCTGCAGAGAGAGGCTGATATATCCCTTCCTGCTTATATAAACCACGCACATGCTGTGTCTTATTTATCATTTGTTAGCCCTTGAAAACAGCATTAAAAAAAAAAAAAGGCCACAACTACACATGAGGGAAAGTGAAAACACCTTGGATGTACTTCACAGGGGCTCTCTGGAGATCAGAGGAGATCCAGTTGCCAAAAGGAAAGGCAGGGAAATCCCCAAAGAAAATTTGCTAAATTGATTGTTTAATTATAACATTAACCTTTGCTATCAAAAACCAGATGCAGACAGAGAGGGAAAAGAAACCAAAACAGAGGAAAGAGCCTGAACTCCCACACTGTGCACAAGCCATCACAAGAGGCTAGCCCTGCTCCCACGCGCTTCATTCACTCGTTGGGGGAGGAAGCGATGAGCCCCAGAAGGCTGGGGCTTCTGTAGGTGAAATGGTTGTCTGGGCCCCACAGCTGCTAAAGGGGCTGACACCCTAACAATCTCAGCTCTGGTTCTGTGGGCTGGGATCCAAGAGATCCAAGAGAGATGGTCAGGACAAGCACAACCCCTCCATCCATCCTCCTGACAGCCCCATGTCTCTGCTGGCCTCCCTGCTATGGTGGGGCGGGGGAGATGACTGGACCAGAGAACATAGGAGTTCTGGGCTGAGGCGGGTGTGAAACTGACAGATGGAGTCTGACTCAGATTATGGGACAGTGTCCTGAGGCTCTAAGACTGGATGACCCTCTGGCTACTGAGGCCCAATATTTTTAATTTACAGACCTACTGAGTTTGAGATTAGACTCTGTGACATCAACCACGATGGATGAGTATTTTAATTGAGACTCTGCTTACTTATTACATCATTCATCACTGCTAACAGAAGGAGATCCCCAAATGCTGAAGTCATAAAAGCTCCAGACTCTAGCACTGCTGCTGCTGCTAAGTTGCTTCAGTCGTGTCCGACTCTGTGCGACCCCATAGATGGCAGCCCACCAGGCTCCCCTGGTCCCTGGGATTCTCCAGGCAAGAACACTGGAGTGGGTTGCCATTTCCTTCTAAATTGGCCCGTAACAGGATTAGCTGTGAAGAAGAGGGAACTAAATAATGATAAAGGGAACACTGTACTTCACGGTGAGGGGAGGGTTAAGAGGGCAGGAAGGCTGAGCAGCACAAGTGCACACTGGGATCCTAAGCAGCTCACCTACCCCCCGAGCACCTGCCTCCTGGCCCCATTGAAGGATGCTCACATTCTAGGCAGTGGACCAACCGCTCCTCCAGCCCACTCCATAGCTCAGATTCTAGTTCCACTCTGCTTCTTTTAACTAACCCGAGAACACAAATTCCTGGCACATAGTTGGTACTCAACAAATCCTGGATGAGTGAAATATTTCTTAAATGGGCAGCAAGCAGTATAATGCTCTGGATGGCCCACCTCACACCCCTTCAGTCACCTCTGAGTTGTCCTGAAGCTGCAGTGGATGGAGCCTGTGCACTTTGACAAACGTGACAGCCCCCACGTTTCTCTGCCTGAGAGACTTCTCCAGTCCCCTACAGACTTGATCAGCTCACAAGCAGGGCAGCCCCAAAGTATCATCACTCAAGGGGGGATGGGAATTAAAGGAGATTTTATGTAAATATACATTGCCGTGGCTCAGTCCTCAGTGAAGCAATGCTGAAATACATCTTATATGGTTCCTTGGAAGGTTCCCAGTGGGTTAAGCTTCAGCAACCTATACTAGTAACTCTCTCAATTGTTATTTTGCTTTTCCCCTTCTGTCTCAATTTCCCCCATTCTCTCCCTTTTGCAGCTAGAGATCACTTCCCAAATACACTACCTAGACCCAATCCCTTTCTTAGGATCTTCTTTCAGGGGAACCCAGTCCAAAACACTATCTGTGAACTAGTCAGTTAAATCATTTTCCTCCCTGACAAAAGAATGTAGGGAAATGGAAGGGGTGCCATTAAACTGGGGAGAGCAAAGTATGTCATCTGAAGCATCAATGCCTACTTTTCAAATTTTGTGAGGACCAAGTCTTGACCAGGATTAAAAAGCTATATTATGGACCAGAAATTCCTAGAAAGAAGGAATGATTTTTGCTTGTCTGTAAAAATGACCAACCCAGAGGCAGCTTTTAGTTACTGCTTCCGAGGACAGTGCTGAGAAAAGGGGCCAGAAACAAGTGACTGAATGAATAGCATCCCTACTTTCCAGGGGGTAGACAATCTGGGACACAACTTGGCCTTGACTATTTTAGACTTTTTCTTTCCTATTCATTGGTATATGCAGAGGGAATGAAGAGGTGGCGTTATCAATAAAAGCATAGTCCTGAATGCCCGTTCATTATCTCTGAAAGGAATATTAAGTTGCCTGATCCCCTGGGGCATCTTTCACTGCTGGTTAACACAGAGGCACCCTTTTTAACTCCACGAGTATAGAACAGGGGGTACCCCACACAGGTTAATTAACACATTCAAGATACTACTGTTTGGTCATTTTTGTAGCCCCATTGGTTGGGAAGCGACATTTTCAGAATAACAGACACTGTCCCTCTAGAGCAAAACACAGATAGTTTTTCTAGTGAGGAGACCTCGCTTCAGCTCAGGAAAGTACATCCAGAGACTTGACACCTAGCTAACCCATGTTGTTCTCTCCAGTCTGATGTTTTTCATCCTAAGGTGAGTTAGAGCTACTATTCGAAGCCTGTACATTTTCTTCATAGCAAGTACTATTAATACGGTGCTATTGGCCTGTTCCCTGTCCTAGCCATTAGACTACAGAGCGCAAATGGTACAGATGAACCTATGCAAAGCAGAAATAGAGACACAGACATAGAGAACGAACGTTTGGACATCAAGGAGGTTAAGGGGCGGTGGGAGGAATCGGAAGGTTGGGACTGACATGAATACACTATTGATTTTGTTGTCGTTGTTCAGTTGCTAAGTCGTGTTTGACTCTTTATGACTCCATGGACCGCAGCACACCAGGCTTCCCTGTCCTTCACTCTCTCTCGGAGTTTGCTCATATTCATGTCCATTGAGTTGGTGACGCTATCCAACCATCTCATTCTCTGCCACCCTCTTTTCCTTTTGCCTTCAATCTTTCCCAGCATCAGGGTCTTTTCAGTGAACACTATTGATACTACATATAAAACAGATAACTAAATGAGAGCCTACTGCATAGCATAGGGAACTCTACTCAATGCTCGTGGTGACCTAAATGGGAAGGAAATCCAAAAAGATGGGATATATGTATACATATGGCTGATGCACTTTGCTGTACAAAAGAAAATAACACCACATTGTAAAGAGACTATATTCCAACAAAAATTAGAAAAAACAAAAAAAACAAAAAAGATTATCTCCTTCCCTCAGTTCTGGATCTCAGACATTTACTGGCTGAGGCACTGATGTCCACTAGTAAGATCATTCCTCTCTTGTACAGTATCTGATTATTGGGTATTGATCTAAAGGAAGAGTATGATGTGAAAAAGTAGGGGTGAGGTGATGGAGGAGGTACTTCTCTGTGTACAGCACACAAGGGTGGGGAGTAGGAAAGAACTGTGTCTCATTTTACTGCCATTTCTGCCAACTCTGGTGAGGGTTAAGGGCTCTCCTCTCTCTGTTCTGATCCACTTGAGCTTAGGGATCCTTCAGCTGGCAAACAAATTGATTATCAAGTTTGGTTTAATACGGGTTAGAGTAGTGTGGCCCCTTTAACAAGCTTTGGGGTCCCTCCTGCCCTCTCACTGCTCTCAATGGCTGTTCATTTCCCGGGTCCTCTGTGGAACATGCCATCTCTGTGTTCTCCCTGCATAACAGAGTTTGCTTCTTCACCAGGAAAGAATAATTTCAATATTTTTGCTAAATGAGGAATATTTTGGGATGTGATGATAATTAAGTGTTGAGAATGTAGTGATGCACTTGTCACTGAGGGGAAAATAAAGAATTTTTAATTCAGCTATAACTCTAATGGCTTTGCAACTTAACAGCTAGACATGCCAAGCACCCAGTACATAACCAAGTTGTAAAGGCTGTGATTATCAACCGGGGAAATTAGGAGGTATTATTTCAGCCACCTCAGTGTGCACATGTCTGCAAGAGCACAGAAAACATGTCTAATTATAGGGGCTTGACTGTGGGCTATAAGCTCAGAATGAAGTGAGGCTCTGATACTATTATGAATTTCCACATGGCAAAATCAATTACTATGAGATTCCACAGATCAGAAAAAGAGCCATAGGTTCAAGCAAAAATATATATATATATTTCTAATCTTGAAAAGACTAAGATTTTGGCACAAAAGCCACAGTGAAATGAGCATATGGGATAAATTTTGTAAGCAAAAAAAATCCGTTAAAACCCCCTCAAACAGCAGTGATTTGATACACTGGCTTATGTCCATCAATCTGATAATGACAAATGTTCCCTCCTTCTCCCTGCAATAGAGAAAGTCTAAGCACAATTTTTAGAGTTGTCCCTTGACACCAGCAAAATAATGGAGTTCTGCTATAGTCATCTGTGCTCTGCTCTTCAACTAATGTTAAACTTGGGTTTCAGGGGAATTATACCCATTGAAAACAGTGCCCAAAATCTCAGGAAAATTTCTGAAGAATGTAGACATCCCATAAACAGGAAGATGGCCTTTGATTTGTTCACTGGAGGGCATCTACTGGGAGCCCACTGAGTGCCCATTAGGTTTGCCAAGTGCTGGAGAACGAAGAACTCACCATGGTGCCTCCCATCACAATGCTATGAAAGGGGCAAAAAAGTGTTCATCGCTCAGTCGTGTCTAACTCTTTGTGACCCCATGGACTGTAGCCTGCCAGGCTCCTCTGTCCATGGGATTCTCCAAGCAAGAATACTAGAGTAGGTGGCCATTCCCTTCTTCAGGGGGTCTTTCCGACCCAAGGATCGAACTTGGGTCTCCCTCATTGCAGGCAGATTCTTTACTATCTGAGCCATCAGGGAAGCCCATGAAAGGGGCAAAGGTCTCCACAAATAACTTCAAGACAAGGGCTCTAATAGAGGATTACCTATAGTGCAAGAAGAGGAAACTTAAGAGGAATTTGACCTTCAAAGATGAGTCAGAGCTCACAAGTCAAACAAGTCAGGTATGTGAAAGGGGATATGGTGGTTCTTTCTAAGTAAAAGGAACAAAGGAACGAAGGTGTGTGTTCCTGGGGAATCCAGAAACAGTGAGTGTGTGGCAGGGCTAAAGGGAGCATAGCATTGAGGCTGGAAAAGTAGGTTGAGCTAAGCTTTGAGAGGTCTTGTAAGACAAGAACCATTTCTCTGGACTTTTAAATAAATTGATGGTTAAAGAAGCTGTGTTTGTGATTGTGTCGTGCTTAGCTGCTCAGTCGTGTCTGACTCTTTGAGGCCCCATGAACTGCAGCCCACCAGGCTCTTCTGTCCATGGGAATTCTCCAGGCAAGAATACTGGAGTGAGTTGCCATGCCCTCCTCCAGGAGATCTTCCCAATCCAGGGATCGAACCCAGGTCTCCTGCACTGTGGGCAAATCCTTAACCATCTGAGCCAGTGTTTGTGATTATCCCCTCTTAAAGCCTTTAACTGTTAAAATGAAAAGTTATTAACTCCACATTCATCTTTCCAACCCACCCAGTGTTGGTTTTGTCATTATTTATCCTTTTTCTGAGAATTTACTAGTCAAAAATGTTTAAAAATGTGATCTACTTAATAATCACTGGTTTACATTATTTATATTACCTTAAAACTTCCACATTAATTGTGATAGTTTTTAGCATTGATTGTAAATTATTATTTAATTTTTAAAACAAGCTGATGAGAACAAGGAAAAACCAGAACTCTCACTTTTGCTGGCAGGCACATAACTCTGCAAAGCAGATTGGCAGTTTCTTATAAAACTAATCATGCACTTACCCTATGACCCAGAAATTACACTCTCAGGCATTTATCTCAGAGAAAATAAAACTTATGTTCACACAAAAGCATGTACACAAATGTTCATAACAGCTTTATCTATAATAGCTCAAAACTCAAAACAACTCAAATGTCTTCCCAAGGGGTGAATGAATAAACAAACTGCAGTACAGCCACACCATGAAAAGCTATTCAGAAACAAACAGGAATAAGTTATTAAATATGTGCAAAGATCTAGATGGATTTCAAGGAAATTACGCTGAGTGGAAAAAAAAAGGTCTATTTTAAAAAGTTATGTACTGTATGATTTCATTTCTATAACATTCTTAAAATGACAAAATTAGAGAGATGGAGAACAAACAACTGATTACCAGGGGATGAGGGGGTAGTGGGTGGAGGACAGTGGATGTAATTATAAAGGGGTAGCATGAGGAAGTCTCATGGTAATGAAATTGTTCTGTGTCTTGATTATGGTGGTGGTTACACATATTTACACTTGATACAACTGCATGGAAACACACACACACACACGGACACACACATAAGAATGCACATTAGAAAAACAGTTAAACCTGAATAAACTTTTTGGACTGCACCAAAGTCAGTTTCCTAGTTGTGGTATTATACTATAGTCATGCAAGATGTTATCCAACCAGGTATAGGGGATACAACTCTTCTACATTTTTCCCCAACTTTCTGTGACTCTATAATTGTTTCAAATTTTTAAAAAATATCAAACAAACAAAAAAACCTTTTGAAAAAAGCTAGCCAGGTGCTCCACATTGACAACTTCAAAAGTTATTTTTTAGTCATCTCTGTATCGAGTCACTATGACACATTCAGCATTTGGGATTTTCTCATTCCTTTTAGAAATCCTATATTTCTTTGTCCTCTACAATGTGATGCTTTTGTGATAGCCTTTCGACCAACCTCAATATTCTAATACTTTAACAGTGCTACTAGAAATCTCTATCTTTGGTTCTGTTCTTTCTTCTCTACATGCCATCCATGGAAAACCTTATCTATTTGTGCCATTTTCTCTATTATATTCTGATAGTGAGTTGTATCTGTTCTCTCTCTGTTCTTCAAACACAGATATTGGCCGATCCTATCTACTTGTTTGGCCCTCCTGAACCTCAGACACACTGTTTGGAATTGAATGCATCTTCCTGCCAGAACAAAGCTGTTTTTCTTCCTATATTATTCAAGTTAGTAAGTGGAAAACCAAAGTTATCCAAGATATTTGCAAGTGAATCTTGGGTTGCATGGGCTTCCCTGGGGTCTCAGTGGCAAAGAATCTGCCTGCAACACAGGAGCTGCAGAAGACTTGGGTTCAATCCCCGAGTTGGGAAGATCCCCTGGAGAAGGAAATGGCAACCCACTCCAGTATTCTTGCCTGGAGAATCCCAAGACAGAGGGGCCAGTGGGCTACAGCCCATAGGGTTGCAAAGAGTCGGACACAACTGAACTGACGGCATGCCTGGGATGTATGCTAGACGATCTTCCCTCACCCATTACAGCCAATCATTCACCTTGTACTGACTATGTTACCACCTAAATCCTTCACCTCTGTTTTCCCTTTACATTTCAGCCATCAGTGCCTGAGATTCTCACTTTCTATCTACAACCTCTACAGAATTATTGCTAACCAATCATTTTTTTAAACCCCCTTCCCTAATCCTCAATCTAAAATTCAAAACTAACTCAATCTAAAATTCAAAACTAACTCAAGTTTTGTTTCTTGATCTTATTAATGAATTGCAATAGTACATTTTAATTTTTAAAAATTCAACTTATCAACTGTTTCTTTAATGGGTTACTGATTTGTATCACACTCAGAAAGGCTTTCCCCCTTAAAGATGTTTAGCTGTCCAAATCTTTTTGAATATTTATAGCTTAATTTTCAAAACATAGATACTTGCTCCACCTGTGATTTATTTTGCTATAAATTATGAGAGATGGGGAGCCAATTAAGCCTTTTCTTTTCAAGTGACTGGCCAGTTATCAACACCATTCACTGAATCATTTCACTAATTTGAAATGAAATATATACTGTAAATTCATGTATACATATTTGAATCTCTTTTGATCCTCCTGTTCCTACATCAGGCCACACTGTTTCAATTACTTCAGCTTTAGAATACATTTTACTACTTGGAGAAAACTCCCTGTTCCTCACTGTTTTAAGAAATATCCTGGATATTCTTATATACTTAAGTTCTCATATAAATTTCTATTCAGTAAAAATCTTATTTGCATTTATTAACATTCATGTTAATGATGAAATGAGGGAAAATAGACATCTTTGCAATCTGAAGAATTCCTTTACATGAACAATGTTTGTATTCTCATTTACCTAAATGAGAAAAGAAACTCAGAATCTCCCCGTGTTGGAATTCAAACTTCACAAGTGCAAGACTTTCTGTTTGTTTAGTTCTATGCTACATTCCCAGTTTCTAAAACACTTTTTAGCACAGGAGAAGCGCAATACCTATTTGTTGAAAAACTGAATAAACATATATTCTATTATTTAGGAAATAGAAACCCATTATAAATAATCATACATAAATCATA
The DNA here is from genome assembly GCF_014754425.2 of Oryx dammah. Taxonomy (NCBI): domain Eukaryota; kingdom Metazoa; phylum Chordata; class Mammalia; order Artiodactyla; family Bovidae; genus Oryx; species Oryx dammah. Next base: position 18,122,661 of record NW_024070205.1, read on the forward strand.
TAATTAGATGTCTAGCTCAGAAAGGCTGTTTTGATCACGGAGAGCTGGCTGGATTAAAGTAAGGAGAACATTTAAAGAAGCAATTGCTACAGTCCAGGATACAGCTCACGAAAACCTTCAAAGGTGGAATCAGTAGGTTTTGATGAGTAAGCAGATGCAGAGAATAGGTGAAAAGGACAGACCATGGCTAACTAGTGTTACTACCTTGAAACAAAAGTGATAAAAGATAACAGAAGAAGAGTATGGAAGAGTAACGCATGTGTTTAATGTTGAGGTACGGCAAGGAGGCAGTGAAATGAATTTAGTTTAGAACATCCTAAATTTGAGACAGGTAAGGGATCTCCCAAGTGAAAACATCTCTTTTGGGGCTAAGTAGCAGATTGGTCAGAGAAGGCGATGGCACCCCACTCCAGTACTCTTGCCTGGAAAATCCCATGGACAGAGGAGCCTGGTGGGCTGCAGTCCATGGGGTCGCGAACAGTCGACATGACTGAGTGACTTCACTTTCACTTTTCACCGTCATGCATTGGAGAAGGACATGGCAACCCACTCCAGTGTTCTTGCCTGGAGAATCCCAGGGACGGGGGAGCCTGGTGGGCTGACGTCTATGGGGTCGCACAGAGTTGGACACGACTAAAGTGACGCAGCAGCAGCAGCAGATTGGTAAATTAAATCTAGGTTGGCCTGGTAATAAAGCCAACTTCTTAAATATTATTTTGTATTATATTATTTTACTAAACACAAATTAGCTCCTCCGCTGAAAAACATAACTAAAGTGGGGTTTTAGGATGGAAACAATCTTTAAGGAGGTTTGAATATAGTGTGCAAGAGTGCACACAGTGTACACTATATAAGGCAAATGCAGAGAGTGGTACAGTCACCTGCTGGGTTAAGGCCCTCCCTTCATGGAGGGACAGACTGGAGTATAACATGTACACAGATTTTAAGCATCAATATAAGCATAATGTACTATGGAAATGTGTGTGTGTTGTATATACAAATATGTGTGTATATATGTATATGAACAGATGTGGATGCTTGCTCCTTGGAAGGAATGCTATGACAAACCTAGACAGTGTATTAAAAAGCTGAGATATCACTTTGCCAAGCATGGTCCCTCTAGTCAAAGCTATGGCTTTTCCAGTAGTCATGTACAGATGTGAGAGTTGGACCATAAAGAAGGCTGAACACCGAAGAATTGATGCTTTAAAACTGTGCTGCTGGAGAAGACTCTTGAGAGTCCCTTGGACTTCAAGGAGATCAAAGTAGTCAATCCTAAAGGAAATCAACGCTGAATATTCACGGAAGGACTGATGCTGAAGCTGAAACTCCAATACCCTGGCCACCTGATGCAAAGAGCCGACTCACTGGAAAAGACCCTGATGCTGGGAAAGATTGAAGGCAAAAAGGAGAAGGGGGTAGCAGAGGATGAGATGGTTAGATAGCAACACCAATGCAATCAACATGAATTTGAGCAAATTCTGGGAGACAGTGAAGGACAGAGGAGCCTGGTGTACTGCAGTCTATGGGGTCACAAAGAGTCGGACACGACTTAGAGAAGGAACAACATCAGAGTATTACAGGGTGAAACTACAGTAAGTTATTTAGATTATGGTAGAGGGCATCAGAGGGCAGACACACTGAAATCATAATCACAGAAAACTAGTCAATCTAAACACATGGACCACAGCCTTGTCTAACTCAATGAAACTAAGCCATGCCTGTAGGGCCACCCAAGACAAGCGGGTCATGGTGGAGAGGTCTGACAGAATGTGGTCCACTGGAGTAGGGGATGGCAAACCACTTCAGTATTCTTGCCTTGAGAACCCCATGAACAGTATGAAAAGGCAAAATGATAGGATACTGAAAGAGGAACTCCCCAGGTAAGTAGGTGCCCAATATGCTACTGGAGATCAGTGGAGAAATAACTCCAGAAAGAATGAAGGGATGGAGCCAAAGCAAAAACAATACCCAGCTGTGGATGTGACTGGTGATAGAAGCAAGGTCCGATGCTGTAAAGAGCAATATTGCACAGGAACCTGGAATGTCAGGTCCATGAATCAAGGCAAATTGGAAGTGGTCAAACAGGAGATGGCAAGAATGAACGTTGACACTCTAGGAATCAGCGAACTAAAATGGACTGGAATGGGTGAATTTACCTCAGATGACCATTACATCTACTACTGCAGGCAGGAATCCTTTAGAAGAAATGGAGTAGCAATCATGGTCAACAAAAGAGTCCGAAATGCAGTACTTGGATGCAATCTCAAAAACGAAAGAATGATCTCTGTTCGTTTCCAAGGCAAACCATTCAATATCACCGTAATCCAAGTCTATGCCTCAACCAGTAACACTGAAGAAGCTGAAGTTGAACAGTTCTATGAAGACCTACAAGACCTTTTAGAACTAACATCCAAAAAAGACGTCCTTTTCATTATAGGGGACTGGGATGCAAAAGTAGGAAGTCAAGAAACACCTGGAGTAACCGGCAAATTTGGCCTTGGAATACAGAATGAAGCAGGGCAAGGCTAATAGAGTTTTGCCAAGAGAACACACTGGTCATAGCAAACACCCTCTTCCAACAACAGGAGAAGACTCTACACATGGACATCACCAGATGGTCAACACCAAAATCAGATTGATTATATTCTTTGCAGCCAAAGATGGAGAAGCTCTATACAGTCAGCAAAATCAAGACTGGGAGCTGACTGTGGCTCAGATCATGAACTCCTTATTGCTAAATTCAGACTTAAATTGGAGAAAGTAGGGAAAACCACTAGACCATTCAGGTATGACCTAAATCAAATCCCTTATGATTATACAGTAGAAGTGAGAAATAGATTTAAGGGACTAGATCTGATAGACAGAGTGCCTGATGAACTATGGACAGAGGTTCGTGACATTGTACATGAGACAGGGATCAAGACCATCCCCATGGAAAAGAAATGCAAAAAAGGAAAATGGCTGTCTGAGGAGGCCTTTATCTTCTTGAAAAGAAGAGAAGTGAAAAGCAAAGGAGAAAAGGAAAGATATAGGCATCTGAATGCAGAGTTCCAAAGAATAGCAAGAAGAGACAAGAAATCCTTCCTCAGAGATCAATGCAAAGAAATAGAGGAAAACAATAGAATGGGAAAGATTAGAGATCTCTTCAACAAAATTAGAGATACCAAGGGAAAATTTCATGCAAAGATGGGCTCGATTAAAGGAAAGAAATGGTATGGACCTAACAGAAGCAGAAGATATTAAGAAGAGGTGGCAAGAATACACAGAAGAACTGTACAAAAAAGATCTTCATGACCAAGGTAATCACGATCGTATGATCACTCACCTAGAGCCAGACATCCTGGAATGTGAAGTCAAGTGGGCCTTAGAAAGCATCACTAAGAACAAAGCTAGTGGAGGTAATGGAATTCCAGTTGAGCTATTTCAAATCCTGAAACATGATACTGTGAAAGTGCTGCACTCAATATGCCAGCAAATTTGGAAAACTCAGCAGTGGCCACAGGACTGGTAAAGGTCCGTTTTCATTCCAACCCCAAAGAAAGGCAATGCCAAAGAATGCTCAAACTACCCTACAATTGCACTCATCTCACAGGCTAGTAAAGTAATGCCCAAAATTCTCCAAGCCAGACTTCAGCAACACATGAACCGTAAACTTCCAGATGTTCAAGCTGGTTTTAGAAAAGGCAGAGGAATCAGAGATTAAATTGCTAACATCCACTGGATCATCGAAAAAGCAAGAGAGTTCCAGAAAAACATCTATTTCTGCTTTATTGACTATGCCAAAGCTTTGACTGTGTCGATCACAACAAACTGTGGAAAATTCTGAAAGAGATGGAAATAACAGACTACCAGAGCTAACTCTTGAGAAACCTATATGCAGGTCAGAAGCAACAGTTAGAACTGGACATGGAACAACAGACTGGTTCCAAATAGGAAAAGGAGTAAGTACATCAAGGCTGTATATCATCACCCTGCTTATTTAACTTATATGCAGAGTACATCATGAGAAACGCTGGGCTGGAAGAAGCACAAGCTGGAATCAAGATTGCCGGAAGAAATATCAATAACCTCAGATATGCAGATGACACCACCTTTATGGCAGAAAGTGAAGAGGAACTGAAAAGCCTCTTGATGAAAGTGAAAGAGGAGAGTGAAAAAGTTGGCTTAAAGCTCAACATTCAGAAAACGAAGATCATGGCATCCGGTCCCATCGCTTCATGGGAAATAGATAGGGAAACAGTGGAAACAGGGTCAGACTATTTTGGGGGGCTCCAAAATCTCTGCAGATGGTGACTGCAGCCATGATATTAAAAGACACTTACTCCTTGGAAGGAAAGTTATGACCAACCTAGACAGCATATTCAAAAGCAGAGACATTACTTTGCCAACAAAGGTCCGTCTAGTCAAGGCTATAGTTTTTCCAGTGATCATGTATGGATGTGAGAGTTGGACTGTGAAGAAAGCTGAGCGCCGAAGAATTGATGCTTTTGAACTGTGGTGTTGGAGAAGACTCTTGAGAGTCCCTTGGACTGCAAGGAGATCCAACCAGTCCATCCTAAAGGAGATCAGTCCTGGGTGTTCATTGGAAGGACTGATGCTAAAGCTGAAATTCCATTACTTTGGCCACCTCATATGAAGAGCTGACTCATTGGAAAAGACTCTGATGCTGGGAGGGATTGGGGGCAGGAGGAGAAGGGGATGACAGAGGATGAGATGGCTGGATGGCATCACGGACTCGATGGACACGAATCTGAGTGAACTCCGGGAGTTGGTGAAGGACAGGGAGGCCTGGTGTGCTGCGATTCATGGGGTTGCAAAGAGTAGGACACGACTGAGTGACTGAACTGACTGACTGATTGAGAGGAGGTAAGTTTTGTTTCAGTCAGCTAAGAATGTGGCCAACCAAAGATTTCATGCATGAAAAATCTTTCAACAGAGAGTGGAATCATTTTCACATTTAGCTGTAGTTTTCATCTCCAAAAAGGTACGTAATGAATTCCCAGTCTAACTGTTCAAATTTCTCTATAAGGATGAATCCATGTAAAACAGTGCCTTGCTTTGATGATTTATCTTGACTGTCCTCCTCACCGATTTCTCTATTTCTTTTCCCTTACTACTTTGACCCTGCCTCTTGGAGCTGACCTTTTTAGATATGATTACTCGCTTCCACAAGATATGACTGCACCACTCTATCCTCACCACACATCTTCAGACAATGACCCTCCCTTCTTGGCCCAGGTCCCTAGAACTATCGATTCTAGTATATTCTCTGCTTGTTCAGATAAATAACAGAGCCCATTAGAGCTTGATTTTTGAGATGGAACTGAATTTTAAACAATAAAAGAGACCTGGAGTCTTCTTTCCAAAGCATTACATCTCACAGTCACAATCTCAATCCACAAATGGATCAACAAAGGCAATTTCAGGGTATTAGTACCGATCATACTTCTTCCTTGTAGGTCAAATGGTAAAGAATCTGTATGCAATGCAAGAGACCAGGGTTCAGTCCCCAAGTCGGGAAGATCTTCTGAAGAAAACAATGGTAATCCACTCTAGTAATCTCGCCTAGAGAATCCCATGGATGGAGAAGCCTGGCATGCTAAAGTTCTTGGGGTTGCAAAGAGTCAGACACAACTGAGCAACTAATACACACACACACACACACACACACAAACACACACTTCTTCCTAACAGTACAACTTGGAATGGGGGGTAATATTCTAGAAAATAAAGATTACATGTGCAACATGGGAATACAAGCTCCATGAGGGGCAGGATTTTTCAATTCCATCTAGGACAGTGGTACAGGGTAAGGGCTCCGTAAATATTTGCTGCCCTAATAACTAAATTCAGACAAGCATTTTGTTGTGTTAGAGTGTATACATAAATCGCATGTCTCTGCTCTGAATAGAAGCTGAGCAGCAAAGATTTCACTGGAAGCACCCAACTCCATATGGGAAACAGTGCTGTTTGAAACCAGAACAGTGGACTAAGGGTCAGAACACCACTCCTTAAGTTTATGACACAGAGCATGTTGCCTGTTCACCTCTGAGTTCCAAGCTCCTTATTTGTAATTTAACAACCCACTCCCTAGGATTGCTATGAGAACTAAACAAATGAATACACATGAAATGCTTTCCAAATGAAGTGCTCTACAGTTTAAAAAAAAAAAAAGAAAGAAAGAAAAAGAACAACTGCTTTAGTCTTTTGCGTTTCCAACAGTTAGCTGCCCACAATTCCCATTAGGATGACAGCTTTATCCTTAAGTGACTGTTCCCTAAATATTTGCCACATATGATATAAATGGATTATTTTCCTCTCTATACAAATAGACCTTTTACATTCATTTGAAAAAATAAATATGGCTAGAGGAAAATGGGCAAAGGACATGAGAAAATAGCTAAAAGAAAAAAAATCAATCAAAAAGAAAAAATGTTCAACATGTGACAATTTCATGTCTGTAACACCTCTGCAAAGTAAACAGCTCTTTGGAGTTTCTGCAGGGATCTCCCGTGCAAGTGATTATGCTCCAGGGTTTTAAGATCCTACCAGTCTCTTCCTTAGTCCTCTGCAATATTATTCTCTAGAAGGTCACAATGGGGTAAGGAATCCCCTAAGAGGGGCCTGGTGTTACTGGGTTTCCCTTCAATTCGGCAATTATGTACGAAGCACAAGAACAGGGCACTGAGATGTTGAGAGGTCCAGCTATGTGGAAAGTCATCTCCAGCACTAGGAACAAAATCTGACAGGTGACAGAGACATTCAGCACTCCAATACAAGGAGGACAGCACACCCTGAGCAGGACACAGGAGGGCTCGGGCCCTTGTCAACTGTGCAGTCTTAGGCAAGACTCTCACACTCGCTCAGCCTCCCTTTCCTCATTTATTATAACATGGGACTAGCAGTAGTGACTTATTCATGAGGCTGTTATAAAATCAGTCAAAATATTCAGCAGAATACCAAGAAGATAACAAACTTTCAATAAAAGTTAACTCTTTTCTTTAGCATTATTACTATTAAATGACATAACAAAATTGCATAACCTTATGATGAATGCTTCCCTGGTGGTTCAGTCGGTAATGAATCCACCTGCAACGCGAGAGACCTGCGTTCAATTCCCTGGGTTGGGAAGATCCCCTGGAGGAGGGCAAGGCAACCTATTCCGGTATTGTTGCCTGGAGAATCCCCATGGACAGAGGAGCCTGGCGGGCTACAGTCTGTGGGGTCGCAAAGAGTTGGACATGACTGAACGACTAAGCACAGCACAGCACATAATGAGTAGCAGGTTCTAACGGACAGGAGCATAGTGTGACAGGAAAATATGGAAGAAAGATTTTAGTCCAAACTGCAGAATGGGAGTAGGGGTATGGATCTAGAAGGATCTCATGATGGAAGTCAAAGCTGAAATAGGCCCTGAGGGAGGAGCAGGAATTCAACAAGAAAAGCTAACAGGGCAGGGCTCATTCCTGACCACAGGAGGAGAGAGCATTGCTAGGAAACTGCAAGAAGTATAGAGTTCAAGGCGATGGTCATGTGCAGAGGCACAGGCCTGTAACAAAGTGGTCTGTCATTACTGTTTCCTCTAGGGAACAGGCTGCGGTGGATGGTCAGGCCTACCAGTGACATCTGAAAACATCCAAGTTCGTGGTCAATAGGGCAACTAGGTAAGTAAAAAATGACTCTTTCCCAGCCCCAACTACTGAGGTATAAACCAAGATATGGAGGGAAGAATTCTGCCACTCAGAGCTAACACTGATTAAATATTTACTATCTCCCAGGTACTAAACATGTAGCATGAATGATCAGGTTTAGTTTCCCCAACAATCCAGTATGGTGGATTCTAAAGTCCTCATTTGCAATTGGGTAACTGAGGGTATAAAAATGTGCAGCTACTTGCCTAAGGTCACACAGATGATAAGTGATGGATGCGGGATTCAAACTCATGTACACCATACAGAGTCTGCACGTTCAGTTCAGTTTCTCAGTCTTGTCCAAATCTTTGTGACCCCATGAATCGCAGCACGCCAGGCCTCCCTGTCCATCAGCAACTCCCGGAGTTCACTCAGACTCACGTCCATCGAGTCAGTGTTGCCATCCAGCCATCTCATCTTCAGTCGTCCCCTTCTCCTCCTGCCCCCAATCCCTCCCAGCATCAGAGTCTTTTCCAATGAGTCAACTCTTCGCATGAGGTGGCCAAAGTACTGGAGTTTCAGCTTTAGCATCATTCCCTCCAAAGAAATCCCAGGGTTAATCTTCAGAATGGACTGGTTGATCTCCTTGCAGTCCAAGGGACTCTCAAGAGTCTTCTCCAACACCACAGTTCAAAAGCATCAATTCTTTGGTGCTCAGCCTTCATCACAGTCCAACTCTCACATCCATACATGACCAGTGGAAAAACCATAGCCTTGACCAGACGGACCTTAGTCGGCAGAGTAATGTCTCTGCGCTTGAATATGCTATCTAGGTTGGTCATAACTTTTCTTCCAAGGAGTAAGCGTCTTTTAACTTCATGGCTGCAGTCACCATCTGCAGTGATTTTAGAGCCCCCCAAAATAAAGTCTGACACTGTTTCTACTGTTTCTCCATCTATTTCCCATGGAGTGATAGGACCGGATGCCATGATCTTTGTTTTCTGAATGTTGAGCTTTAAGCCAACTTTTTCACTCTCTTCTTTCACTTTCATCAGGAGGCTTTTTAGTTCCTCTTCACTTTCTGCCATAAGGGTGGTGTCATCTGCATATTTGAGGTTATTGATATTTCTCCCAGCAATTTTGATTGCAACTTGTGTTTCTTCCAGTCCAGCGTTTCTCATGATATACTCTACATATAAGTTAAATAAGCAGGGTGACAATATACAGCCTTGACATATTTGGAACCAGTCTGTTGTTCCATGTCCAGTTCTAACTATTGCTTCCTGGCCTACATACAGATTTCTCAAGAGGCAGGTTAGGTGGTCTGGTATTCCCATCTCTTTCAGAATTTTCCACAGTTTATTGTGATCCACACAGTCAAAGGCTTTGGCATAGTGAATAAAGCAGAAATAGACGTTTTTCTGGAACTCTCTTGCTTTTTCCATGATCCAGCGGATGTTGGCAAGTTGATCTCTGGTTCGTCTGCCTTTTCTAAAACCAGCCTGAACATCAGGAAGTTCATGGTTCACGTATTGCTGAAGGCTGGCTTGGAGAATTTTGAGCATTACTTTACTAGCATGTGAGATGAGTGCAATTGTGCAGTAGTTTGAGCATTCCTTGGCATTGCCTTTCTTTGGGATTGAAATGAAAACTGACCTTTTCCAGTCCTGTGGCCACTGCTGAGTTTTCCAAACTTGCTGGCATATTGAGTGCAGCACTTTCACAGCATCATCTTTCAGGATTTGAAATAGCTCAACTGGAATTCCATCACCTCCACTAGCACTAGCTTTGTTCATAGTGATGCTTTCCAAGGCCCACTTGACTTCACATTCCAGGATGTCTGGCTTTAGATGAGTGATCACACCATTGTGATTATCCAGGTCGTGAAGATCCTTTTTTACTACTAAGCAATCCCCCTCGTGCAAAGGAGATAAGTACTCTGGACAGGGAGCCAGAGGACTAGATTCTAGTCAACATCTATCCCTCAATAGCTGCATATGACTTGAGGAAGCTGCTTCACTCTCTGGTCTGTTTTTCCCAGTTATAATATGAACAGCAGGAATAAACTACACTTATAGTCCTTTCTGCCTCAAATAATTTTTATCACACTGAAAGATATGACTCTGACAATTGATACATAAAACAGCATCTTTGGAAAATGCAGATTCCTTCCACAACCTCTAATAATTTATACTGTATCCAAAGTATACACAGAATACTTTATACTGTGTATAAAGCACTAATGTGTGACTCAGCAGAGGACACATAGTTCCTTGCACTATCCAGTAGGTCCCTGTTGAAAGTTAAAGTCACTCAGTCATGTGCGACTCTTTGTGACCCCATGGACTATACAGTCCATGGAATATACAGTCCATGGAATATACAGTCCATGGAATTCTCCAGGCCAGAATACTGGAGTGGGTTGCCTTTCCCTTCTCCAGGGGATCTTCCAAACCCAGAGACTGAACCAGGTCTCCCACCTTGCAGGTGGATTCTTTACCAGCTAAGCCACAACGGAAGGCCAAGAATACTGGAGTGGGTAGCCTATCCCTTCTCCAGGGGATCTTCCCAACCCAGGAATCAAACCAGGATCTCCTGCATTGCAGGCGATTCTTTACCAACTGTGGTATGAGGGAAGGCCCAGGTCCCTGTTGGTTATCTATTTTACACATAGTAGTGTGTATATGTTTGGAGAAGGAAATGGCAACCCACTCCAGTATTCTTGCCTGGAGAATTTCATGGAAAGAGGAGCCTGGCGGGCTGCACTCCATGTGGTTGCTAAGAGTCAGTACGACTGAGCGACTAAGACACACAGTGTGTATATGCTAATTCCAGCCTCCTAATTTATCCCTTCCATAACCCCTATTTTCCCATTTTAACCTGAAGTTTATTTTCTGTTTGCAAGTCTCTTTCGTTCTGAATTGAGCCACTAGGTGGCTAGGGAGAACATAGGATGAAGAGGTTTGGGGGGAAAGAGTCAATATTATACAATAACCTGTAAGGGAAAAAATATGGAAAAGTCTATGTGTATGTGTGTGTCCACATACATAACTAAATCGCTATGCTGTACACCTGAAACTATATGATAACTGTAAATCAACTATACTTCAACAAAAAAAAATTTTTAAATGAAAAGAAAGAAATCTAGGGGCTTTCCTGGTGGCACAGTGGTAAAGAATCCGCCTACCAATGCAGGAAACACAGGTGCAGTTCCTGATCTGGGAACATCCCACATGCCAAGGAACATCAAACCCAGGCACCATAACTATTAAGCCTGTGCGCTAGAGCCTGGGAGCTGCAGCTACAGAGCCCACATGCCACAACTATTACGCTGGATGGTCCAAGAGCCTGTGCCCTGCAACAAGACAGGCCATCACAGAGGCCATTGCGATGAGACGCCCGCGCACTGCGACTAGAGTAGCCCCAGCTCACCACAATGAGACAGAAGCCCACGCAACAACGAGACCCAAGTACAACCAAAAAAAAAAAGAAGAAGAAGAAAGATACTAGAAGCAGTCCAAGAGACTTCCCTCTGATTTCCACCCCCAGTACACTCAGACACACTCACACAGTCACCAAGTCATGCAGATCCCATCCCACCAACATCTCCTGGATCAGCTCCATGTCTCCATCACTACTCCACTGCACTCTCTGCTGCCTCACTGTTTCACTGCTTCTTTCTTCAATTGTCACTCCAGAGATGCCTCTCTGTCTCCAATCTCACTCCTCCAGGGCAATCACCTTCAAATGCAAACTGGTTGTCTTCCTTGCCTAAAGCTTGAGAACCAACCCTGCATCATGAGCTCCAGGGATCAGGTCGGAACTCAGGTTTAGCTTAGCCCATAGGAGGAGCCCTTCACAATGAGCCTCTCGGCTCTAGTTTCACCTCCTCTACATCCCCCTCGACGTGTTCGACTATAGAGTCTCAGAACAGCCTCTTACACGTTCCTGGCAGCCAATCTGATGGAAAGCTCTTCTCTCTTCTTCTGGCTGGCCATTAGACATTCTTCAAAGAGTATGTCAGTCTCACCTTCTTCAAGTGGCCCTGCCTGATCCTTGCCCCCATCGAATATAAACATTCACCCTATGCTATCTCTCTACCTAGACTACAAGCTCCTTGAGGACAGCAGCTCTCTGTCCCTGTTTGATCTCATTCCCAGCCTTGAGCAGAAAGAGACGTGGAGCAAGCACCCAGGAACTGCTTGCTGAGTTTCTCCCAGTGATTCCAGGGTCAGAATCCTGGAAGAGAATTACCCTGTGGTTCATGCACAGGTGCATCTTAGCTAGTCTCCTTTGATGTCAGCTTGCCTCTGAACATGACACACAGGCCAAACTAATACCCACCAGCTCCACAGATGAGCAGTTGTGTGCTCCTCTGGACCACTGAGCTGGACAAGAATAACTTCCTTCCTAAGACCACCAGCTATTCCTATCTCAAGTCAGGCCTGAGAAATATTTAGGTGCCAACTCCTAACATACAGAGGGAAGCAATGGCAGGTGACTCAGGAGATACGTCCTATTCATGTTTGTACACCCAACAATGCCTCGCAAGACAGTAGGTACCCAAAATATATGACATATGAACCAAACTTTTGATAGGGTCAGAATTCTGGATCTACTGAATTTAGACACCATTACATGTAATTTTGAACGATTTCCTTAACTAATCTACAATCTTTTTATTTTATTCATCTTTGTAATTTCAGTGTCTGAGATTTACTTCTAGAGAAGGAAATGGCAACCCACTCCAGTATTCTTGCTTGGAAAATCCCATGAACCGAGGAGCCTGGTAGGCTACAGTCCATGGGGTTGCAAAGAGTCGGACACGACTGAGCAACTTCACTTCACTTTAACTTCAGTGTCTAGCACAGTGTCTTAAGCATAGTAGCCATACAATCAGCTTTTGTTGAATTGCCCCGAACTTGTCAAAACTATCCAGCAAACGAGCTGGTGGCAAGAGACTTCACCAGTTATCTGGTGACAGTTATCTCACCAGTAACAATAGCCACTCCACTCACTCAAGAGATGCAACCAGAAGAATCCCTCCTCTTACACAGAGTCCACCACTTCCCACCAGATCTGAGGTTTAAAAGAACCTGGACAGTGGGTCTTAGCATCTTCTATCTTGTATATCAGTCACTCAGCAGTGTCCAACTCTTTGTGACCCCATGGACTGCAGCACGCCAGGCTTCCCTGACCATCACCAACTACTGGAGCCTACTCAAACTCATGTCCATCATGCTGGTGATGTCATCAAACCATCTCATCCTCTGTTGTTTCCTTCTCCTCCTGCCTTCAATCTTTCCCAGCATTAGAATCTTTTTCAGTAAGTCAGTTCTTTGCATAAGGTGACCAAAGTATTGGAGTTTCATCTTCAGCATCAGTTTTCCCAATGAATATTCAGGACTGATTTCCTTTAGGATTGATTGGTTGGATCTCCTTGCAGTCCAAGGGACTTTGTATGTACAAGGGACTTTCTATGTACCAGGTCACATTGTGTATGTGAAGACCAGTGTGTGTGAATAAGTATGTGCATCAATGTATGGACAGCTTAAAACTGGCACCAACATCTGTATGGTCAGGATGATATTCTAGGTTAACCATTGGCTGGCTTTCTCTAGTTATGCCATGTTGGGAGCCCATATTCCTGGATATGAGCCACATGGTGTAGGTGTATCAGAACAAGTCTCTAACTACAGGTGGGAAATTACAACCTCTGACCGTACCTCTGCGAGTAACTAGTTGGGGCTCAGAACCTCTAAACCCTCTTCTTTCCATCTGTAAATAAATAGAGTATCTATCTACTGCACATAGCTGTTACAAGGAACAAATAAGAGCCCGGAAGCAAAGGTGCTCTGAAAACTATGCCATACTTTACACACACGCTCTCTGTATATGCCTGTGTCAGCAGCTCCTGGCTTGGCTATCCCTGCCCTGGTTTGGAGACAGCACGATGCCTCCCCCAAGACTCTCTCCCTCTCTCCAGAAAGCCTGGGAGCAGAGGGTAGAGGTGATGGGATAAGGGTCACTTTCTGTTTGCATGAGGCTTCTGCCCTGTCACCCCTGATTGCACCTCAGGACATGCTTCTGCAGCTTTGGTTCGTTTCCATGGAGACAGGAAGCTCTGCTTCTCTTCAAGCCTAAGCTAATGGTTTTCATCAAATCCCATTTCCTCTGAGACAAGTAAAAATGCGACAAAGCTTCTATCCACAGTTCCTGTTTAAATACACTGAGACTCTCAAACATGCCTCTGAGCCCTCTACCCACCTAGGCCCGTGCCTCTAGGATGGGTGCCACAGTCGCTTTCACACCTGGCGGGCCATGAGCACTCGTGTGGGCTACCTGCCCTCCCTTACCAGACTCTCATCATTTGCCCAACAGGGGCTCCTCCTTCCATAGCTCTTTTTCTGCTTTAGGAAGCCTCGGGGCCTAACATTAAATTGCCTGCAGGTCATGGGGAACATATGCCCCAGAGATAAAACCTTCAGAGCTTCTCCCTGGTTTATACATGCAACTCCCAACCAACCCCTTACTCCAAGCAGAACACCTACATCCCCATTCAAGGGCAGGTGAGAACTAGACAAAGCAAGAGAGAGAACCCACACCCCCCACCACCCTGTACATAGAACTAGCTGCTGCCAAACTGTCTGCAGACACACCAGTGAAACCACATAGGTATTGAGCATCAGAAGGAGAAAAAGAAACCAGGACAGAACTATTCCACCTCCAGCCCATAAGGCCCCTAGTGTTAACACCCTTTTAAATGTCAGCATTTCTTCACACCAGCTGTTCCCAGCTGCTGCTGTCACTTCCTAACCTTTTCCAGAAGTGCTAAGGAGGCATGCACCATGCTACTTCTGTTTTATCTCCCAACCTGAGGAGGCTGCCTTCCGGGCAGAGAGGAGCTCACAGTCTCACAGTGGGCTCGAGCCCAGTATCATAGGCTGCTACTTGGATGATAGCCACCTGCACCTAACAGTGAGAGAAAATGAGAATCAATATTATCAGAGGGGTAAGAGCTGACGGCTACTCCACGCCACACCTAGGCCTCGGGCTGGAAGAGGGATATTGCTATCCCATTTCATAGGGGAGGAAGCAGGCCCAGAGTAACTTGTCCAAACACACAACACTAATAAGCAGCAGGGTTAGGATTTCACCCATGGAAGAAAAAACCATGACAAACCTAGACCACATGTTTAAAAGCAGAGACATCACTTTGCCAACAAAGGTCCACAGAGTCAAAGCTATGATTTTTCCAGTAGCCATGTATGGATGTGAGAGTTGGACCATAAAGAAGGCTGAGCACCAAAGAACCAGTGCTTTCAAACTGCAGTGGTGGAGACAACTCTTGAGAGTCCCTTGGACAGCAAGGGAGATCAAACCAGTCAACCCTAAAGGAAATCAACCCTGAATATTCATTGCAAGGACTGAGGCTGAAGCTCCAATACTTTGTCCACCTGATGCAAAGAGCTAACTCACTGGAAAAGACCTTGATGCTGGGAAAGATTGAGGGCAGGAGGAAAAGGAGACGACAGAGGATGAGATGGTTGGATAGCATCATCGACTGCATGGACATGAGTCTGAGCAAAGTCTGGGAGATGGTGAAGGACAGGGAAGTCTGGCGTGCCGCAGTCCATGGGGTTGCAGAGTCGGACAGGACTTAGTAATTGAACAACATAGACTGTCAGATGCCAAAGCTCGCACTTCTCCCAACCCACCATGCTTTCCCACCAGGATAAATATGTAGAATTCAAAGAGGCAGTTCCAAACTAGAGCTAGTACATCAGAGCAGACACAGTCAGACACAGGATTGTCTTTCAGCGCCAGCGTTCTGTTCCTTTCCAGCTCTGTCAAGACACATTCTCAACCCATACTGGAACTTTATCTGGAACATCACTGACTTGTTATTCAGAAGTGAGAATCTGACTTGAGTTTTTCCAACTAAAACAGGGACACACTTAGGAAAAAAGTAAGGACAGAATGTAGCAGATAAGATTATACAAACGGGAGATTATCCCCTCAGTAGAAATACAAGAAGAAAGAAGTCTGTGGTCAGACCCATCCTGGGCAGCCATTGAAATAGAGCAGTTGAGTTGCAGCTACAGGATATGTGGAGACAATTACCTATTGAGCATAAAGGATGTCAATGAATGCTCACTGAATGAGTACCTACTTAAGAAATCCCATTACATCTGTGACTCTCCACTCCAGACACACACTATTAAGAACTCCTTCATACTGTCCCGTTTTTCATTCATAACCATTTCACAAGTCACCCAAGGCTCTTAGTACTACAGAGGTGACTAATACATCAGTTTTCTCTTAATTTTCCTGCATCTGGTCTCTCCCCAGGCCAATCCTCTTCCTGGGGAAGAGAGACTGGTCTCTTTCTCAGGTCAATGTCTTATACACACCTTTTGTCCTATACTTCTTTATTTTATTTATTTATTTATTTATTTTTATTTTACTTTACAATTCTGTATTGGTTTTGCCATACATTGACATGAATCCACCACGGGTGTACATGCGTTCCCAAACATGAACCCCCCTCCCACCCCCCTCCCCACAACATCTCTCTGGGTCATCCCCGTGTACCAGCCCCAAGTGTGCCATATCTTGCATTGGACATAGACTGGCAATTCGATTCTTACATGATATTATACATGTTTCAATGCCATTCTCCCAAATCATTGTCCTATACTTCTTATGTGTGTGCAATCATTATAAAATTTAATTTCTACTTTTCTCAAAGTTATGCATGTTGTGCTTTAAGGTCAAATGTTTTTTAAAGCTGATAGTGGAAAAAACAGCAGCCCACAGCCTCACCCTTTCTCACCCCTGAATCTGACTCCCCATAGGCAACCACTTGTAATTCTTTTACCTGCTGTTTCTAGTACTCATTTCCAATTTTCTAAATATTATACTTATACAACTGCTATTTCTTAATCTTTCAGTTTTAGGTATTGCTTAAGCACTTTCCCACTGTGGAACCTAAGATTTTATTCTCTGACATTCCCTTCTCCTCCCCCTGCTTATTCTCTCCTATGCTCTCAAGGCAACCATAGCATCATAGGGGCTATCTCAAAATCCAGTGTAAACAAGGCACATCTGACTGACAGTTGAGCTGTATGGAGTACCTACTTTGCTTGTATTCCTTTGGTGACAACACTTCTGTATTCTGTGGAATTCATTGCTTAGACTGATGTATGTGTGTGCTAATACACACAAATATCCATATATTCACATATATATAGTTTTGGGAAAAAACATTAAACTCTTCTAACTATACTAATACACATTGGGAATTATTAATTCCATTTTTTCTTAAAGATATCATTTCTACAGCCTTCTGTCATTCTACTCAAGTCTGAACTTGGTGTTCCCTAGACTTTCGGACAGTTAGCATCCTAGACCTCCCTTCATCATCATCCTGGAAAACTTTCTTCCTCTCTAATTAATCTCTTGTTTCCATAAGTCGCACGTCCTTCTCCCTCCTCAAT
Organism: Oryx dammah; assembly: GCF_014754425.2. NCBI lineage: Eukaryota > Metazoa > Chordata > Mammalia > Artiodactyla > Bovidae > Oryx > Oryx dammah. The sequence goes on from NW_024070205.1 coordinate 18,139,795, forward strand.
GAATTCCTTATTTGTAGTGACACGCATTCTCCAGGAGCTTCTTCAGAAAGAGTGTCTCAAAATACTGTAATTTCATCCTCACAAATAGTTGCTATTTTTGCTAGGTATGGAATTCTATCTTGGAAATTTTTTTCCTTCAGAAAGTTTTAGGAGGTTTTCTATTCGTTCCTAACTTTCAATATCATCGAGAACTCCAAAACCATCCTAACTCCAGATTCTGTATAGATAAAATTCATCCCCTTAATAATCACCAGAAGCTTACAGAATATTATCTTACTCAGATGCTCTGAAATGTCATGATTTATCTTGGTGTGGTCTTTTCTCTTTCATTGTGTTGAGTTGTCAATGGGCATTTTTCTTATTAATTCATCTGTTCTCAGTTATCTCCATACCCACCTCCCATTTCCTTGCCATATAAATAACTGTTACTCTATATTCAGTGCATACATTCTAATGAATTTTTACAAACTGTGTACATTTTTTAATTTATGTGGATACTATACTGTCTCCATCTTGTTTTCACTAAACTCTGCTTTCAATGTGTACATGGTCTTTGTTGTTCCTAACTGCCACATAATATCTCATGGCCTACATCCAAGAGATAGCTAACTGCTCTCTTAGTTATGGATACCCAGATTTTTGCTAAGTCTGCACTATAAAAACCTAATGTTAGAAAGAATATCTTTGCACATGTATCAACAGATCTTTTAAATTTGGCAATGAGTTTACTAGTTCCAAGAACATTTTTGGTATTTTTCTTTCTTAATTTTTTTCTATCCATTTCCTTGTTTTCTTCATGGAATTTTTATTAGTTCAATGTTGAAACAAATCTTTGATTTTATTTTTGTTCTACTTTCTGGGTGATTTCAACTTTATAGTCCTACCATTTACTATTTATTATATTTTTATACTTTTTACATTAATTCATTGTACATTAATATAAATTTTACGTTAATTATTTTACATTAATTTCCAAACGCTCTTAACTGCTAAGTGTTCTTTTTCATAGCAGTCTACTATCTTGTGGATAATCTCTTCTATCTCTGCTGATATCAATTATGCTTTAAAAAAATTACCTTCTGCTCCCTTCATTATTCATATTCCCTCAAGCTCCTTCTACCTATTTATTATTTTGATTTGTCTTTGTGTTGGACCTTTTCTTTGAATGCTGATGACCCCTAACTGTGTTCATATTTAAGATCAAGGTACAAAAGGCTTGTTGGAAGCTCCTATGAATGGTTGGGGCTTATAGAATGGTTTGGGGTTGGGTGGGGGGGAAGTGTGGTGGTGACTAGTACTTGCCTCTCCCAAAGATGTGTCCATATCCTAATTCCTGGAATCTGTGAATGCTCCCTTATTTGGAAAAAGGTAATGTAATTAAGGATCTTGAGATGAAGAGGTCATCCTGGGTCATCCAGATGACTCTAAATCCAACAAGTGTCCTCATAAGAGACAGACAGAAGGAGATTTTAGACAGAATAGGAGGCAATGCAGCCACAGAGGCAGAGACTGGAGTGATATAGTCACAAGCCTAGGGACGCCTGGGGCCAACAGAGGCTGGAAGGAGGAGGAAAGAAATTCTCCCCTAGATCCCTTGGAGGTAGCATCACCCTGCCAGATTTTGGCCCTCTAGCCTCTAGAAATTGTGAGACAATTTCTCTCACACTTTTAAACCGCCTGGTTTGTGATAACTGTTGGGGTGGCCAAAGGAAACTCATAAGTGAACCTCACCAAAAGTGATGGGTCAGACCATTTTTCTGATCACCGTCAAATATCAGGATACAGAGGTCTTTTCTCTTCAGATGGATGGTTTTCCACAGAGGGCTGCTGTGAAACCCTCTCCCCCTCCTTCCCCAGACTGCTACAGTTCTGAGAGCCAAGCAGTAGAACTGGGCTGGAAACATGACATCCAGTTTGTGGACTTTCATATAATACTCCTGTTATCAGCCCCATTCTAATATTAAACTCTGTTTAAACATGGTGGATTGAACCAAGTTGGTCATCTCCTGTGTGTCCACAAATCCAAGCTTTTCTGATTCATCCTTGACAGAGAGGAAATCTTCTAACTAGGGTGGCGTGGGGTTGGCTGGGGCAGGCACCTGTGAACATTGTTTGGTTGAGGGGAGGACGTATCTAAATGTTCTTTACAAGGATTTATGAAAAATCTTGTTTTAGCACCCCTCATAACCCAGCTTTACATGATGCTTCAATTCCTGACCCTTTCTTGGCTCTCATTTTTTTTATTGGCATTCCTCATTGTAGTTAATGGAGCCTCAGCTTTCATGCCACTAGATTAGTTATCATTTACTCTCCGTCTTCAAACATTTTGTTGGCAGCTCTCATTTGTTTTCATACCCTCTCCTATTCTCTCTGTCACTGTGTCCTTCTCAAAATTTATTTCCTGTGTTTGTGGATGTACAAGAGATAGCCAACTTGGTTCAATCCACCATGCTTAAACAGAAGCATCACTTTATATAAATTTCCATTTCAAGAACGTCTGCCATTCAGACAAGAAATTATGTTCAGTTTTGCTCAGAAAATAGAAGACCCTCTTTGACCCTGTTTTTGCCCTTCTATTTTCTCCTTTCAATTCCCAAAGTGAAATTTCCACTCAGGTTAAATTAGGTCACATCATAGTCTTCTCACTCTCCATAACAAATTCCATTTTTTCATGTTGGCTTATGGGGTGGTGCTCCCCTTTCTGGAATATTCACTCCCATGTATTCTATTTTAATCTATTACATATTTTGTATCCCAAGCAAAATCCCAATCCTTTATGAAACCATTCCTGATAACTTCAGATTATATAGATTTGTCCCTTCCCCAGACAAATGAACTATATCTTATATTAGCTAGTAAACAAAGTCCTGCTCCCTAACTGTTTCAAGTGTTGGTGTTGTCTTTTCAGCAAAACATAAGTTTTTTAAGGGCAAAAACTATGCCTTAAACTTTACATGCTCCTTGTAATGCTTATCATGGCATTGAACACTGAATGTTTGTTAACTAATGTACAGTAATTCATGCCACAAATATGAAATTTGATGTCCAATACAAGATACAGTAAGAACCTTTTGAGGATAAAGCCTGCATCTTATTAAACATTATATGCCTAACAACCAGCACAGCATTTGTCAAAAATGGTCTCTCTTGAATGATGGAATGAAAGGATGGATAAATGGACTCTCACTACATATCATGTTCAATGTTGTACCAATTTAAGATTTTTAATTCCTAAGAATACTAAAGATGATTAAAATGACTGTACTCCAAGCATCTGGGGCAGCTTTTGGACCAAAGGGGGTGCTCAGTAAATGAGGGTTGCATGAACGAATTTGCAAGAAGTCCAGAGCATTAGTTTATAGTCAGAAAGAAGAGAAGAGAGAAACATCTGGCTTACCCGGAAAGCACTCCCAGGACGAGGTTGAGAACAAAAAAGGATCCAATGATGATGAGGGGGATGAAGTACAGCCAATTCCAGGTGGCTCCTAAGGCATCATTGGTCTGAAAGAAAGAAAAATGGTTCTTTAGTATTATACTTCATCAAAACCATCTGCCAGGTGAAGGCCTCCATTCCTGCAGCTTCACATGTAGGGTTATGCAACAAGCACAGTGCAAAGCAGATAAACATTGCATTGCTTCACTCCCAATTTGATGTGATTGTAGATTAACTCATTCTCCCATGTATACTGTGCAGGGCACCATGTCACCCGGACACAACATGCATTTGAATGGTCTAATATCCTCACCCAATGGATAACAGTCCAGAAAGGTCAAATATTTTTCTAAGATCACACAAATAATCACTAGTGTTTTAGTGTTTGGTGATGTGGGTTCTAAGTCTTTCTACTCTAAATTAGGCAAATTCTCAAAAGACAGAGGCAAGGTACATCCATCATTTTAGTCCAGGGATTCTGGTAAAGACCTTGACAGGTTGCTTGGGAGAGATGAGTGTTATCCACGTCCTGCTCAGCTCCTGACCCTGGGCTCTGGCTTCCTTTCTTCCATCACATCATGGTCCAACAGTACACAGTTAGACCAGGCCAGGCCCTGGGAAGGCTCTGGAAAAAATAAATCTAGATTTGAAAAGGGATCCCTTGTTTTCTCTGTAATGCTAACACATCATGAACTAAAACCCGCATGGAAATCTACATTCTGGATTCTAATACCACAAATGTGATGCCAGGCCTCTGAATGGTAGGGGTTGAGGGAGGATCATACCTCATGGCTCAGTCAACTCCCCACCTCCCCCTCCCCAAAAAAAATCAACTCTTGGTAGGATTTCTCATTAAGCACCTTGAAACAGTTTTGGAACATTTTGAAAGTCCCATCTAATACTTGGATCTCTCAATTAAACTTTCCCTTGACTCTCTCTCCCCATGATATCAACCCCAAATCTTCCTAATTAGTCCACTTGAACTACATTTTGCATACACAGGGCTTTGAAATCCCTCCCAATCCCATCCTACTCTCTCACACACAAACTTTTAATACTTGTTTGAAACTCAACAGTTTCTGAAAAGATATTTTATTCCCAATTCACTGGAGAAACAAGGCCAGGCCATCCAAATCAAATGCCATGCCCAAAATTCACACACTAAATTAGCAAAATGAAGAATTTCTATGGCAAAGTGTTTCTTGTCCCTGTTGTACCTTTTTCTACCTCTCACTTTGCCAACATATTTTGATTCATCATCTTCCTGCTTCCCATGGACTTCTATGACACTCTATCTTGTTTTTTCCCCCACATTATCTCATTTTCCTTCTGCTTCCCAATGAAATATGTCAGCCTATAAAATACAGCCTCCCACTGATCATGGCAACTATCACTGCACAATAGATTTTTCCATTAAAAAACAGCTTCTAAAGCAACCTCTTTCACCAAACTTGTCTCTTTGTCTTGCCCCTACACTATTGAGAGAGGTATGTTTGCAAATGAAGCAGAATAAGAGTTAAAAACAAATACCTTCTGAACTGAATGAACAAAAGCAGAGACCTGCCAATTTCAGTATATAAGAGCCAGTGTTTTGGTTCAACAGGTCTGGTGAGTCAAATGCAAACAAAGAAGATGAGGGCCAGACCTTAGAGGAAACTGCTCCTGGTATCAGAAAGAAGATGCAAAAGAACTAGATGCCAAGAGCTACAGGGGGTTTGAATGGACATCAGTTCAATTCAGTTACTCAGTTGTGTCCGACTCTTTGCAACCCCATGGACTGCAGCACGCCAGGCCTCCCTGTCCATCACCAACTCCCAGAGCTTATTCAAACTCATGTCCATTGAGTTGGTGATGCCATCCAAACATCTCATCCCCTGCTGTCCTTTTCTCCTCCCACCTTTAATCTTTCCCAGCATCAGGGTCTTTTCAAATGAATCAGCTCTTCGCATCAGGTGGCCAAAGTATTGGAGTTTCAGCTTTAGCATCAGTCCTTCCAACAAATATTCAGGACTAATTTCCTTTAGGATGGACTGGTAGGATCTCCTTGCAGTCCAAAGGACTCTCAAGAGTCTTCTTCAATACCATAGTTCAAAAGCATCGATTTTTTGGCGCTAAGCTTTCTTTATAGTACAACTCTCATATCCATACATGACTACTGGAAAAGCCATAGCTTTGATTAGATGGTCCTTTGTTGGCAAAGTAATGTCTCTGCTTTTGAATATGTTATCTAGGTTGGTCATAACTTTTCTTCCAAGGAGCAAGTGTCTTTTCAACAACTCTGTGGCTTAGACAGTCACCCCCACCCTTAGCACTCTTTGGCAGCAAGAACTCAGTTTGCTCCCAGTACCCAATCAGGGCTCAAGTGCCAATAAACATTAGTTGGTGTCAGCAATAGCAATGATGAAATTGTGGCTTTTAAGCTCTCTTTGATCCCAGGAGTGACTGTGCTATGTCTTGAGGATGGTGAGAGCAATTTCGGTTGGGTGACTATTTGCCAAAGATGTTGCAGAGTGAAGAATAATTTCCAAATTGTGGTCTTCTTATTGCTAGTGATCTGTAAGATGCTCACATGTTCTGAGGAAAATGAGCTTCTGGAATCAAAGAAACTCAGGAAACACAGCAGATTTTATTTTTGCATTATCCTGTGAGAAGACCCACCCCAAAGAAATAGTATTCAAGTTGTTTCCTCCATCATTTCATATGCATCCTTGATTACAAACCTACTTTTCAACAGAAACCTATTAACATATCAGAAAACACCGCCCGTGAAATACACTCCCCTTCACAGGCCCAGAGTCTGGGATATGCTTTCTAACTCTTCTCTAAAATACTCAATGTGTTGTGAGAATGTTTTGGTTTTGCTTTCACCTACATTAAGGCAAGAGCCTTCACTGTCCACTCATTTCTGTACCTGGCATCTGACAAAGTATTTGGCACAATAGGTGCTCAGCCAATCAGTAAATGACCACGATTTGAGTAAAATGATTCTCAGGTTTAAAATATGCCAAAAATAAATTCATTCTGATATTCTCCCCAAACTTGATCTGAATTGCATTTGAAAAAGTCATCCACCGTGGTACTGGAGCCTGTGGGATGAGAAGAGGAGGAGAAAGGAAAGAGAAGGAGAAAATGAATATCTGGGAGGACACTGGCACCATGCCATAGGGGTTATTAGGATGACTGACAGCTTAAAAGGTTCTGCTGGAGAAAGCAGCCTGACACCTCCCCTAGATTATTCACAAACCTTTTAATAGACCCGCTGCACCTTCGCTACACCTTCCTCCTCTCCCTCCAGTTTCCTCTTGGCTCTTCTCCTCCCATCCTTCCTCTCCAGGTGGTCTCACAATCTCACCTCCCGTGCTTGTCAGTGGATCAAAGACAGGTCCACTAGGGCAAGGGAACAAACCTCAGCAGGAAGTGGGCAAGCTTGGGACTTCACGCCTCACTCCTCCAAAATGGCAAGGTTCTTTCTGATGCTAATTAGAGTTTCAATCTCTTTCTGATTCATCATTATTACAACCTTAAAATTGTCCAGTGTAGGAGAGACAACTACTGCAGTATCTTCTGAGATGGAAGAAGAAAAAAGCATTCGATAACTCTGAAGGCAGCAAGTGCCCTGACACCATATGAGGTGGGAGTCGGGAGTGCCAAGCAGAAAGTCACCAGTTCAGCTCCAGAGTTGTGACTGTGCTCCCTCTCGGGGTAGGCGTGCCTATCTGTGGCACAGCAGGCGGTGGGAGAGCGGAGGGGCTGCCTACGTGAGAGGAAGCATCTCCCCTTCCCTTCTCTCCCTCCAATACCCACGTCCCCTACCCTCTCAGCTTCTGTGATCCCAAGCACCTTGAATGTGGGAGCATCACTTCATTCTCCCTACCGATTCTTCCCTCAGGGACAGAAAAGTCACCCTAAGTACTCCATGCAAGATTGAGAGAAAGAAGACCTTTCCCAACATGGAGCACTGATTTCTGGTTCCAGGAGCGTCTCACGGTGGAAGCTTCCCTGCCCAGCCTAGTACTGTGGAACAGCTAAAGTATAAACCAGCCCCTCCTTGCAAAGAAGGCTTGACAGTGCATTCCAGCCTCCTCCTTCCCCACCATTCATGGAACACCTACTCTGTGGCAGGCAGTACCAAAGAGAGCTTTTCTTTGGAGCAGTGTCCTCTTATTTAAGATGCTGAGTCTCCTCCCACTGTCCCAGTCAAGCCCCTAGACTCGACAGGCTGGCTGGCCTCCACCTCTCTCACCTCCCAATTCCCTGAGTGACACACACACGCACACGTTTGCAGGGTGGGGGTGATGACAGACAGAGAAAGCACTGGGGGTGGCGGCCCACCAGCACAGGGAGCACTCAGCGGGTAGCAGGCCCGACACAGTGGGGATGTGTTCCTCTGGGAACCTGCTTGACTGGGGGTGGTGAGCCCACCCACTCCCTGGGCAAACAGGCACACATGGCAATTATCACATTAATCTCCGGGGGGTGGGGAAGATGGTGGAGGGCAGGGGTGGGAGGAGCCGGATTGGGGAGAAAAATGCGGATGGGATGGCAGGAGGCAGGGGGTCCCATGGTCTTCCTGGCACAAGGCTGAAGGCAGTACTGGCCTCTGCAGTTGGAAGCAGGTCTCTATCAGGGTTCCACAGGGCTCTGTGGAAAACAGGCGGAAGAGCCTCTTCTTGGATGGCCACACCTTTCACAGAGCAGCTTCTACCAGGGAGGCTGAATGACATATGGCTGCAGAATTGGGAGGCTGATGAGTTGGGACTGGGAAACCATGAGGGTTTTTTCAGGGGAAAAAAGGGTCCTTCCGGGAGAAAAAAAAAAAAGGTCTCTCAGATACACCTGCTTCCCAGGCTGGAGGCGCCAGCAGGCAAACTCCAGCCTGGCCCCCATCAGGGTTTCTCGGCCAGTGTGTCACTAGTATCTTGGGCTGGATGATTCAAGGCTGGTTTGGGGAGGAGGAGGCTGTCCTGTTCACGGTATTTGCAGGATCCCTGGTTTCTACCTATTAGATGCCAACAGCATTTTTCCCAGTGTGACAACACAAAGTGGCTCCAGAACTGCCAAACATCCCGGTGGGGGTGGGGGGCAAAAATGGCTTGCTACTGAGAACTACTGGCTTAGAGACTCTGGTCTCAAAGACAACTTTGGAATTACCAACTGAACTCAAGTCAAGGGATGGCTGGAGCAGCAGTCCTGGGCTGTCAAAGAGGCCAGGCCATTCATCTCAGCAAAAACATCTGTCCAAGGGGACTTCCCTGGTGGTCTAGTGGTGAAGACGCCACACTTCCACTGCAGGGAGCACAAGTTCGATCCCTTGTCAGGGAACTAAGATCTTGCATGCCACGTGGTGAGGCCAAAAAAAAAAAAAAAAGTCCAAGGCCTCTGCTGACCACTCCAGGGAGAGAAAATTCAGAGAGGGCAAGAGTGGAGTAAAGGAAAGGGGCAGAGACCAAAGACAATTCCACAATTCCACCATCCCTGATGGTATGATACCTGGGCACCCAGCACTGCCCAGCTTGCTGGCCTCCCCTGGGCCCACACTTCATTCCAGCATCAAGTGAACACCTCCTTTTCATCCTGAGAGACTTGAAGTCCATGTCTGAGTACCAGAAGTCATGTGTTGTACGACACATGTGTGGACCATGTATTAATACTGGGCGACAGATATTCTCCTAGATACTGGGGATAAATGATGGACAGGACACTCCCAGGTCCTGCTCCACATGAAATAGTATAATGGGGAGACCCCCATTAATTAAGTGAGCTCACACGGCCTGTTCGACCTTAAACTGAGGGGAGGGTGATGAAGGACCACTCACGGGAGCTGACCTGCAGGTGCATCTGATCTGGTTCAGGAAGTCAGCAAAGGATCTGCTGAAGCTTTCAGAGTAAAGCGTCACATGAATCTAAGAAACTACCTTGGCAATCACAAGGGAGGTTAGAAAGGCAAAGGAAAGGTTTATCATGGAGGGGAAAGGGAGAGGAGGAAAAGGTTTAAATTAAGAAGTGCTCACAGTCATAAAAAACAAGCTTATGCTTACCAAAGGGGAAAGGGGGATAGTGGGATAAATTAGAAGCTTGAGATTACCATATGCACGTTACTATATGTAAAATAATATATAAAATAGATAACTGACAGGGACCTACTATATAGCAAAGGGAACTCTATTCAATGTTTTGTGATAACCTGTAAGGGAAAAGAATCTGGAAAAGAATGGATAGATGTGTGTGTGTGTGTGTGTGTGTGTGTGTGTGTAACTGAACTGCTGTGCACCTGAAGCTAACATGTTGTAAGTCAGCTACACTTCAATTAAAAAAAAAAGATTAAGAAGTGCCAAGAGGTAGGGGACACAAGAGAAGAAAAATGAGGGCAGGGAAGGAACGCTGACACCAAACTCCTGCCTCTTTGCAGTAGCAGCCCCTAGGCACCTGGGTGGATGTTGTACTGAAACATTCATAAATCATAAGGGCACCACCCTTAGTGGATTTTTTTCAAAGTGTATATAATTGTGCAGCCAGCATCCAGATAAAACCAGGCTTCCCTCACATCCCTTCCTAGGAACCATCTCCTCCTCAAATGTAATGTTCTCCTGACTTCTATATCCATCCATTATGCTGGCCTAATTAAGAAATCACATCTCACATTTCACTCAATGTCCTGAGCCAGCCACATTCCCTCATTGCTCAGGGACTTACACTCGGAAGAACCCTCTCCCTGCTGAGCTCTCATCGGCCTGGACGTGGCAGAGCCTGTGCTGTCCCCAGTGGTCTCCTGTAGAGCAGGTGGACCAGCGCCCCCAGCAGCTCTGAGTTTTGGCGGCTAATGGCTCACACCTGGATCCTCCTGAGAAGTCGGGCCCCCGACTGACAGACCCTCCTCATCTGGGAGTTTATGCCTATCCATGGGGGCTGTGACCTGGAACCAACAGCTCACTGATGCAAGGGTGTCACGAGCCCAGCCGCTTCCCCTCTGCGTGGGACAGCCTCCATGGTGCAGTTCACTCCAGAGCTGCCTTCGGGATCAGACTCAGGTTAAAACGTGTACAACCACATCTCTGTCTAGTATTTTCTCCTGACCTATTCACCTTTCCTCCTATCAGTTCAGGCTTCCCCCGCAAGCAGTCCATCAGTAAAATCATCGCCACAAAAATCTCTGTCCCAGAGACAGTTTATAGGGAATCTGATTTAAGGCATTAAATTGTTATCTCATCAGAGTTTGACCAACCTCACAAAGCAGTAATACTCTGCCCCTGAGCCACCCAGATGGATAGTAGATGATGTTTCTAAAGGCAGAGCCACGGTCCTTTGACCACAGTCACATATTAGGGAAAGGAAGTACGATGCACAGCGTACCCTACGACCACTAAGCAAGGTAAGGCCTGTGGATCACGTGTACCAGGAATTCTAGCCACCATCTAAGTAGATTACAGAACACACTACCCAATCCATCATTTGGTAGAGGAGGAAACTAACTAAGGTCTGGACAAGCAAAGTAACGGGGCCACAATCTAGAGCCACATGGGGTCAACATCTTGAGGACGCTTGACTGTCCATTATCTCACTTGGTCTCTTAATAGCAATCCTACCCACTCTATCACCACCTTCTAGGGCAGAGCCACAATAAAGAAAGCCAATGCTAGGGTCTGGCAGCCAGAAGGTAAGAGCTGTATCTCTCAGACCCCAGGCAAGAAAGCAGAGTCGGGGGAGCAGGTGGAAAGAATGAGGACAGAGAGCCTGAGTGAAACACAGCCACCTGCTGCCACCCAGCAAGGAGGCGGAAGCTGTCAGTCCTGGAGGCAAAGCATTTCATTATGTCTCAGACCCCTGAGTGTATTTAATAAATGTGCTAAGTCTCCCCACACAGACAAGCTCCAAAGGCAGCATCTGGCTTAGCCAGGGGCCTGAGATAAGTAATCAAGGCTTTCTATGCATTCTGGTCCTTTTCAGACCCCCAGATCTGAAGATTTCTCCTCTTGCCTGGACTGCCAGCAACTGTCACTGACGATTTGGCAGGACCTTAACCCACGTACAGAAGTACCTCCAGGGGGACTTCCTATTGGGCATTTCACCACTTATTCTTCCTCTTCTCTGACCAGTGGCCCCAGGAGGAGAGCCAGAAAAATCCGCTCTCCCACCCGTGTTCACAGGCAGCAGCATGATGCCATCAAGGCCAGCCTCAGGAGCTCTGCTTAGTATCACCAACCAGCAAGCACTGCCCCACCCTGGACGTGGGTGGCGATCACCACTGGGGTTGGATAGACAGGTATGGATGTCTTTGTGAAAATCCATCCACACGCCTGGGAAGAGGATGCAAGTAAATGTCAAAGTGAGGGCGGATGAGCAGTACTGCATCTGACCAGGAAGGCTTCCATGACCTTGTCCACGCAAGTGAGCACCTTCACACCCACACAGCTCGGAGCCCGGCTGTGCTGAAGAACGCTTCGGTAAATCCTAACAATTCCAATACCATTGTTATGTGAGGTTTCTTGTCTCCTCTCTTTCTGATCACTGGCCCAAAAGCCCAAAATGGAGATAACAGATCTGTTCTAGATCTTATATTGTTGAAGCCGGGATTGGGTTCCACAGGGGCTCAATATTCTATTCTTTCTACTTGTGTGTATGCACAAAATTTTCTATAATAAAGAGTTTTTACATTTTCTCCAAATAAAACTGTATAAATTATTTATATGGTTCAGGGTCATATGTGGGTTTTTAGAGAACCTTTGTGGCAAAACACTGGAAAATGGTAACAGTGATGGTAACTGGGCAGGGGTAGAAATTAGTGATTTAATTTTAAAATATTTTTATCCTTTTCTATACTTTGCAGCTTTTTCTGCAGTAACTAGTGGGTTTTGCTTTGTTTTCATGGTCAGAGAAAACATAAAGAGTACTGTAGGGAAACAGCCAGAGAGAAGGGAAGGTCCTCCTGCCAGGCAACTGCAGCAGAGTGCTGGGGAGGTCAGCTTCCCTGGGGTCACTGGGAGCTGGACAGTTGACCACGCAGTCAGCCATCCAGGTTGAGATGCTGCTCACCTCTGGGAAAAGGTGAGTATGCTGTTCTGATGCTGCCATATGTACGTTAGCCAAGTTGGCCACTCAGAGAGAAAATGAACGAGGATACTTCTAGGACTTCCCTTGTGGTCCAGTGGTTAAGACTCTGAGCTTCCAGTGCAGGGGGTACAGGGATCGATCCCTGGTTGGGAAGATACAATCCCACATGCTGCAGCACAGCCAAAAATAAATAAATAAAGAGCTTGTTTCATATGATGATCAGCTAACACACATCACCTTCTACCCAGTCTACACGGCTGGTTAGCCAGAGACTGAACGTATTCTTGCAAGAAACTCAAGCACCAGAAAGAGCTCAGAGAATGAGAGAAGACATGAGTCTCAGCAGACCCTCCCTTTAAAGCCCAGGGACAAAGGGTGCATGAGGCTTGACAGACCCTCTGCATTGTGAGAGTTTTGTGTAGCTTAGAAAGACTATACAGATGACACAGGGCAACAGGTCTTCAACCAATCCCTGGCTGGTTCTCTGATCTATCCCACAGTCCTCAGAGGTCAGTCCTACTGGTTACGATCATTTGCTGCATTTCCATGAGTCCGCTGTCCCCTCCAGTTAAACATCTCTATTTCCCATTCGTCTAACATGAATTCTGTACCTTTCATCTTGAAGCTTAGAAGGAAGAACAACATCTTGTACAAGCCCCTTACTTTATGAATGAAGAACCAAAGATCAAAAAGCTGATTTCTGAAAGATACTCCCTAGTTGATTACAGAAGCACAGCTAGGACTTCTGACCCCCAGGCTACCTGGCACAGCCCTTCTATTCTCCCCCACATCATTTAGTATTGAGATTAAATATATGGTCCTATTCCCTCTGGTCATTTGTATGTAGTTAGTCTAGCCTCCTGCTCTCCCTTGGAAGCTCCCTGAAGTTGGACACCATGATGATGTCTTACTTCTGAAGGTTCAGAGAATGGAGCTATGAACATGGCTATCAGATTTCATGAAGAAAGGAGTGAGGCTGGAGATGTCCTGGAAGGCATCCTGGGGCTGTGCCTTCACCTGGACTTGAAGTAGGGCAAGGATGTAGACTGGCCCATCAATGGAGGAAGACAGTCCAAGAGAGGGAAACAAGTGGGAACGATGAGGCCACAAAGAGTGGTCGTGGGGAGCAGCGAGTAAGGCAAGATGGACAGGAGCAGGTCCAGGCTTCCCTGGCAGACTAGTGGTTAAGAATCCATCTCGCAAGCAGGGGACACAGGTTCAATGCCTGGTCCAGGAAGATCTCACATGCCGCGGGGCAATGAAGCCTGTGCTCCACAACAAGAGAAGATGCCACAATGAGAAGCCTATGCACCACCATAAGAGAGTAGCCCCCACTCATTGCAAGTAGAGAAAAGCCCAGTGTAACAGTGAAGACTCACCATGGCCAAAAATAAGTAAATAATTTTTTTTTTTTTTTTTAAAGAGGAGCAGGTCCTGGAAGACCCTGAATGGGGGTATAAATGTTTGGATTTGCTCACTACCCTAGAGCTCTTCCTTCCTTCTACCTTCCCTCTCTGCCAAGCCATGCGTTCCCTCGTAGTAAGCCCACTCAGTCTCCAGAAGGATTCCCTGAAGCACATCACTCGACTTTTCTCTAGAATTTCCCAGCACTTAGGTGCACCCCGTAGCAGTATGCATATTCATTCAACATTTTTGAGTGTGTACTCTGTACATGATGAATGACAAAGGAAAACAGTCCTTGAGGGCCTTGGTATCCATAAGGAGGCTAAGTCATGAGTATAAATGCCTGTAATTGAAAACAGAGCATTAAGTGCTGTACTTGGGTTTTATTTGTACTTGTTTACAGACCCTCTTTATATGTGTTCTGCTCCTCTCACTTATTAGTCCTCCCTTTCCATTAGGGTTGACTGGTTCTTACCGACAGAACCACATCCTTTATCCACTCTACTAATGCCTACAAACAAAGACATTCTCAGTAATGCTATTAAATAGCAGATTTTAACACTACTACCATCCTTCTGCCTCACAGGCCTATATGAGTTTCCTTTCTGGAAATAAATATATCACCAGTAAAATGGCATCTCTATTGACACATAGCAAGTACACTTAGCTAACTCAAATATTCAGTACAGCACATAAGAGCAGACACTCAAGAAAAGAGCTTCAAGCATAATCATTTTTTGTGGCTTTCATTCCCTCCATAATGCCTTCTGAGCAGGTAAATTAATTTATCATCTAACATCCACGTTTTAATTAATGACTGCATGTCAAACACTATGTAAGGCTGGTAAGCCCAGCTGGTTCCCTGAAGAAGCCCCAGGCCAGTTAGTTTCATTTATTTTGTGGCCACAGGAACCACTCTTAGTCCTTGGTAAGAACGGCTTGAAAGCAAGGCATCATAGCTTTGATGTCTTTTTATCTTCTGACTTTAAGATATAGCTCTTAAAAACATGCTCCGTGGGTCTGCGCTGGTGCTGGTAATGGGGATAATGAAATGTTCAGTCCCATGATTTATTTATCGTGGGATAAATATGCCTATTTATTACCCAGGGGACTGAGAGTATCTAGGTGAGGTTCTTAAGTCTGATCTGTCCTGCTGGATCAGAGTTTCTCCAAGAATGCTGGGCTGTACATGGGCCCAAAACATCACTCCACTCACCTCCCATGGCCATTGGCAGAGCCTGGCTCAGCCTGAGTCCCCAGGGCTGGTCCCCTCCACTTGTGAGCAGCTTTGTCCACTCACCCCAGTGTTAGACAAATGTTACTTTCTATGTGTGCCATGATGTGAAAAAGAATAGGAATCACTGTGCCAGACACCATCTGTCAGGGACACTGAGGAGGGAATTCCTCACTTGAGTAGGTGCCTACATCAGACAACAGATGTGGGGTCCCTTCCCACTCAGACCCAGATTCCTCACTGTGGTTCTCCTCTATCTCACGGACTTGAATTCTCTGGTCTTTTCCCTGAAACCTTCCCTTTTCTCATCTTTTGATTGCTGCTGCCCTCCTAGACACTCATCTTGGCGGTTCTTCTTCTTTCCCCAAAGATACACAGGATGCATTCCAACTGAGCATTCCTACTGGCTTAGGGGAGTAACAAGGTTGAAACAGAATGCAGATAATAAAGCAATAATGTTCACTGCTCCCCCAGTCTGGTAACCACTGGGAAAAAAAAATCTCTTTTGATCTTTACCATTCTTTGCACAACTTTCATTGCTGTACATTAGGGTAGAATGTACTGAAATCAACCATGTTGGGTGACTCATACAAGACTGCATATGAGCTGTTGGATGGCAAATCTAACGTGGACCCAATGAAACCTATTTCTGGAGGTACTAAGTATACACCAAGAAGACCTGATTAAAACATTTTAATCTCCACGTTTTCCCGTGACTTATGCTCTAAGGCGCCAAAGTAATTGAGAAGGAAAAAGAATCAAGGCTTCCATTCATTAAGCATCTAGTCTACACTGAACACTGAGCCAGAGGCATACCAACCATGTGTAAGAGAGCCGCAACTGTAATTTCATGTTTTAGAAAAACAAAATAAAATCCAGGCTCATAAAACCTGAGGACTTGCTCAAGGACCCATCGTCAGTATGTTATAGAACCAAAATCCAAACCCATGTTTGACTTCCTCTTAAGATATGACATGGTGTTGCCTCTGGTATGGTGGGGGAGGGAAAGAGAAAGAGAGAAATACAAAATTTTAACATGGAACATATCAGAACAAAGCTATGAATGCAGGTATTTATAACAGCAGTGTCAGCAAAAAAAAAAAAAAAGTTTCTCATCAATTGCATATTGAAATCCTATCTGAATATTGTTTCTACAACTTTGAGAAACACCTTAATGCAATGATTTCTTCTCTGCCCTAGCTGTCTGATAAGGCTGGAAGACTGTCATAAAGAGTTCCCTGGCCAGTAGTGAAACAGCCACTCTGTTGCCAGGGTGACCTTAAGTGGGACAAGTGACTTCCAGCCACGGCTGGCTTCAGTCTTCAGAGGAGGGCAAAGTTGTCATTTCTAACCAACATCTCTCATCTGTCAACATCTCTCCAACCTGTCTCTCTTCTGCTTAAAACCTTCCAAAGGCTGCCCATGCCAAATCTCCTACCACGAGAGACCCCAGCCCAACCTCTCTGGCTCATCTCACAGCCCCTGCCTCCTTGTATAACCAAGTCACATGGCCACACTGAGATTCTTACAATTATCCCACGTGCCACTTTCTTTCACAGCTCTGTGCTTTTGGTCATATAGTTCCCACTGCCTAGGATACCTTCTCTGCCTTTTCCTCCTGGAAAGCCTCTGATTAAAGGTTACCTTCCCCCAGAAACCCTCCCAGAGTCAGTCATTCTCTTCACTCTCTGCACATAAGGCTACCATGTCACTCAACTCTGTCCCGTACTTATGGCTTGCTGGTATGCCTTTCTCTACAAGAGTTGCCACTCCCCAAGAACAAGAAGGTCTTCTTTTTCTGTCTATCTGCCTCAGAACCGAAGTTAGTTCCTAGTGGGTACTTTATTCAGAGTGAATAAAAAATGAATAAGTTAATACGCTGAATGTGTCACGACTGAGCGACTAAGCACAGCACAGCACACGACTCTGATTAAATCTAAGACAAGCAAAAGAGAAAAAAGAAAAGGTGATGAGAAAGAGGATTTCTTAAAGAGTTAATTAAATGTCCAGAGGTTTCTTTTATCACTAAGAGGGCAGAGTCACAGATTGCCTAGAGGGGGTTTATCAGGGATTATCACTTAATAAGCCCTTCTCAGGTATATCTGGCCACCGAAGGACTTCATCCTCCAATACTCTTCAGAAGAAGAAAGACTCTATCAGTCTTTTTTTTTTTTTTTTTAATTTATTTATTTTTAATTTTTACTTTACAATTCTGTATTGGTTTTGGCATAGATTGACATGAATCCACCACAGGTGTACATGCGTTCCCAAACATGAACCCCCCTCCCACCCCCCTCCCCACAACATCTCTCTGGGTCTTATCTCTGATGAACTCAGGAAAGAATTAAAAACAAAACCGGCAGATTCTGCCATCACATCCAGCTACAGTTTCAGCTGTAAAACTGGGTTTGAGGGAGGTGGAAAGTACAGACTGGAATGTGGACTGTGGTTCCTCCAGGACCCCAGGCAGAGATTAGGGGAACTCTTCCTGATTGTGAAACTATTGGGTTGGCCAAAAAGTTTGTTTGGGTTTTCCATAACACTTTGCGGAATAACACAAAAGAACTTTTGGCCAACCTAATGGAAGAGAGAAACACACCTCTCAGTAGATGGTGAGGGGGTTGAGGGGGAGGGAACTAAGAGGGGAGAGAGCAGCCTCTTTGGGAAAGCAGCAAAAAAACACAGTCTCTCTGCAGTGGCCAGAGGGTATGAAGGTGATGGGGAAGAAAGCATGTCTCAGGGAAGGTGGCCCTGGTTCTCTCAATGTCAAAGCTAAGCTTGAAACTTTCTAGATCCCAGATGCGGAGTTGTGTTCTGTCCTCCTAAGCTTTATTGGGTAGACATGCTTTTTCAGCTGGAAATTCGTTTACTCCTCCACCTGAAACCCCCCCTCATCTTCTCAAAGATGAAGAAATGCATTGTGAAAAGTTCTGGCCATCCTTCAAGGCCTTTCTCTTACCCTTTCTGGATGAACCAATACCCTGATCACCCAGAAAGGGCCCTCCAATGCCCCAGGGGCTTTTCCAACTAGGCCTGAGATCCTCTAATTTATGTATTAACAGCTAGCCCCAAACCAACTGCTTGGCTTAAAACCTGGCCATAGTCTGAAGAGTATGCATTTCTTGAGACAGACTCTCTTGATATTCAATGTGAGGTCACACAACATCAATAATGAGTCCACACTTTGGGGAGCAATTCCGATGTAACATTCTGCCCACAGGTGCACACTTAACTTTCTCAAGAATCCTTTGAAGCAGATACTAGCAGCATAGCCTTTTTCTCTGATAAGGAAACTGAGGCACAGAGTGGTTGGCTAACCTGCCTGAGGCTGCACAGTGAAGTGACAGGCTGAGGACCACACCAGCTGCCTGATAACTGAAACACAGAAAACGCTCCACACTCGTTAGTATTAATGTTATTTAAATAAGTTAAGTTCAGCTCCCTTTAACCCTTGAAAATGGAGGGAGAAAGAATGAATGAATCACTATTATTTATATCTATCTCATCTAAATATTTTACTTGCCTTGTACAAGGAGACTGGTGCCTACTTCTAAGCCTTTTATCATTTGCAGGGGGTTGTAATATTTATCACACCACATAATGATTATTTGTCAGTCCCCTGTACAAATCTGTGAAATCCTGGAGGACAGGGTTTTGTGGTTCAATGTATAGCATACATGCTACAGGACTCTGAATACTGCTCAATTCATATCTGTTGTATGAGTGGGTGAATGAGCTAATCAAATCTTTTAGAATAGAAATGTAAAGGACTATTCCAGCCACAACTAGCTCAAATTGGACAAACACAGTCTAGAACAGTGGTTCTCAAGGGTGGTCCCTGGTTCCCCCAGCAGCCGCAGCTTTGGGGGGCCTTGCTGGAAATGCATGTTGTTGGGTCCCAGGGCAGACCTTCAGATTAGAACCCTCCAAATGAAGCTCAGCACTCAGCCACTTGTATTTTAACAAGCTTTTCGGACTATGCCTCTAAAGTTTGAGAACTAATAGTCTAGAGAAAAAAAAAGAAGAAGTCTACCATGGGTAGCCTCAGTTGCTATGCTGCTGTATCCAGGAGTGGAAAAAAAAGAGAGAGAGAGAGATCTGAGGCAAGTCTGAGGTTGAGTGGGGGGGAGGAGGCAAGATGACAGAAGGGTGTGGGGAGAGGTGAAGAGGGAGGAGAAAGAAGGTGGGTGAGGAGGAGAGACTGATTCATGCCAAAATCTGCTGGGAATGAAATGGGTTCATGATCACAGCCACGTGTTGCCACAGCAACAGGTCCAGCACCTCCCCAACCCTCCCCTCCCCAGGATGACCAGGCAGCAGACACACCTACGCTAAGGCCTGAGTCCTGCAGGAGGATTTAAGCTTCAGCAAGCTGGAAAAACACAGTGAGGAGAAAGCTTATGGAAGGAGCTCCCCACATAGGCTCTGGCCCCCAGCTGGGCTCCTGGAAAGGCTGGTTCTTCCTAAGGGCAGTGATCAGTCCAACAGGAGGTGAAGATACAACCGTGTGGGTTTGCTCCTCCACACCATGGCTCACAGCGTCACACAGCCTGACTAGGATGGCTCTGCCCCACTGCTGGACTCACTATGAAAAAGGATGAGTAGCTTAAGAGGAAAAGGAGAGAGTCCACCATGCTGCAGGTGTGGAAGCAGAGGAGGGCATGAGGAAACAGGGCTCACAGACCAGGGGAAGGATTACTCCAGAAGCCCGGGCAGGAGACCAAATGGGGAAGGAGACGTGGAACAGAGTTCACGTGAAGACACAAGGCCAGGGGTTCAGGAGGGAGAGCAAGGGGCTAGTAAGGAGCAGAGGCTCTCAGGAGCATCTCAGCACTTTGCTGGGAACAGCTGGAGCTGCCAGCGCACCCACAAGGCAATCATACATCCAACTGACTTCACTAATAAAGGCAAGACAGGGGCTGCAGGAGGACACTGAGACAGGCAAAACGCACAACACTCCATACGCTAGATGGAAATAACTCTGGGAGAGCGAGTTTACAGCCAATTAGACATTAAAAGTAAGATATAATTGCTGTTGCTATGTTTGTTTCCAAGAAGAACTGTGTTATGATTAGACTAACAGCTAGTGTTAGAATTCTGAGCAAATTGCATGGAAGACTTAGCCTCACTTTGTCTCTGCGTGAGAGAAAAAAGCAGGTGAGAAAATGCTGAATCAATAAACCACCACTATTGTTCAAGGTATCTGCCCTCTGAAAAACCCCTGGGCAGCCCCTGAATCCTTTTTAGGAGGGACAGTAGGGAGAAATATGCTGAGATATTTCCCATCCAACTCCTTCTAATCCTCATAACGACCCAACTAAGGCATCACTACAACACCCATTTTTATGGATGAGAACATCGAGCCCAGAGAAATTGAGGGACATACAGGTCATAAAGCACTGGGTTTTGAACTCACCTCTGCCTGACTTCAAAGACCATGCTCCTTTACTGCCAACAAAAGGCACAAATCTGTCCACAAAAATGGAGAGGAGAGAACTGGTGGTTCCTAAGTTACTCAAGGGCTGTGTACCTACTCCAGCCAGAATTGGGCATCTCTCACTGGACAGATTAGCCCTGTGAGATGCTACAGTGTAATGGGAAGACCCTAGCCTCAGCTCTTCTTAGTTCTGTGACTGGGCAAATCATTTAAACTACCAGTGCCTCAGCTTCTCAACCTACATAATGGGGTTGATAACCCCTCTCAAATAGCAATGCTGGGGAGATTAAGTGAGAAACATAGTCTGAGAGGTGACACACACCCCACCAGGTATTAGCTGTGGGATCGTAGGCATGTTACTTAGCTTTTCTGCCCTTTGGCTGCCTCATATCTAAAATAGCTGAATTAGAAGCCATGTGGCTAAGACACTCAGCTCAAGGGATGGCAGGCAGAAAGCATGTAAAACACGGATGCCCTGTGGTCCAGACCAGGGCTAAGACATTAAGCTCAAGGGATGGCAGGCAGAAAGCATGTGAAACGTGGATGCCCTGTGGTCCAGACCAGGGGTCCTCAGACTCCAGAATCTAATGCTTGATGATCTGAGGTGGAGCTGATGTTATAAGAATAGAAATAAAGTGCACAATAAATGTAATGGACTTGGATCATCCTGAAACCATCCTCCCAACCCTGGTCTGTGGAAATATTGTCTTCCATGAAATTGTCTTCCCTGGTGCCAAAAAGGTCAGGGACCTCTGTTCTAGCCAGCTCCCCTCCTCGGAGAGGACAAGCCCATCCCATAGCTGCCAGGATCACCCTCTCCTGAGAGCTCACAGCTGCATCCATCGCTGGGCACTGTCCTGCATCTCCGAAGGGGCACCTAGCTCAGCTGGTATGGGCCAGCCTCTCCTCTGCCCACCTTCGGACTCCTCCCTTTCTCAGCTGTTATCTCCCAAAAGTACACCCCGATCAACATTCTGCCTGCAATCCGGTGCAGAGTTGCCTTCCAGAAACCCCAGTCTGAGACAGGATCTCTATCGCAGTGCTTAGTAAGGAAGAACTGATAACAGCGTTTATGAAGTCTTCAACTCAAAAGGCTATGAAATCATCCATGTGACTCCTGGAAGCTTTATAGAATTAGTGGCATTCTTTCGGAAATGGGACTGTGACTTGAATGTCTTTGTTTCCTCCAAGCACCTTCATGACAGAAGATCCTCTAGAGACATATTTGACTTGTACAGACTACATTTCTATTGAGCCCAAAATAAAATCCATCTGCCTGAGTCCAGGGGGTAGGAATTTCATTTCCACAATGTTGACATACAGGGTTCATAACCAGAGCACACAGAGTCTCAGCAGTAAGGAACTTTAGAAAAAGAAATCCCTCTGACAGAATAGCTCTGTAAAAACGGGCCACACAAATCAAACTGGGGAAGTAGGTTATATGAACTATTACTATTATTAGTTCTTTAAATATTAAACATTAAACAAAGCTCACATCTGTAAAGAGTTGCTGACCCGACCTTCCAGCCTCCCTGGGAGTGAGGCATGAGCTCCTGGGGGACAGCTGATCCCAGAAGGCGGCTCCCTCCAGCCCATCTCCTACCAAGGTGACAGAGAAAGTCAGTGACAGTGCTTGGAATAGAAACTAGCTCCCTTATTCCCAATCCTGAATCCTGAGTTTCACTATACCCACTATAATTGGCTCCTCTGGAAACCTAGGTACAAGAGAAAGAAGAAATGCACATATGTGCTCTTTCCATGCCATGACACAGGTTAGCTCTGCGCTATTGATAGTCCTCAGTGACGTCCCTGTATTGGCTGCAAGGTAGAGAGAGGCTGGTTCTCTGGTGGAGAACGTGGAACTTCCAACACTCCATCAGCTCACTCAGTTCAAGGCGACTGGTTCAGTCTGAAGTCCGTGGGGCTACACAGAGATGAGCTCTTTCCTCAGGACTCCCAGACAGACGTGCTGCTATTGACATCTGTCCGAGTTCCGGTGGGGTCCTGAGATCCAAGGAGCAGTCTTCTATCACCGCATGAAGCCTGGGCTGAATCTCATCTCCCTGAGTTTTGCGGAGCCAGACAGGAGGCCCTAGGAAAGGCTGTGTGGATCGGGTGGCTCCCCCGAGGCCTGGCCAGAGTCACGCACCAGAAAAAGTGGTCAAACTGAGTTCCTCAACAATCCACATTCAGCTTGTAGCGAGAGACAATAAAAGGGCATTTTAAAAGGGAAGCTCTCAACAGGCTTGCTGGAGGCCGAGGAGCCAGTTTCTCCTTCTCTTCTTCCCCTGGGATGTGTGTGTGTTGCGGAGGGGCGGGGGGAGGGGAGGTGTTCCCTCTTGCCCTCAGCTACTCAGGGGTTCCCTTCACTCTGAGGAGCAGCATCCAGATGAGGGGCTGGCAGTTGGTCCTGCGATGAAAGGTCCCTGCCTACAGCCCTGCTGGCTGGGACAGGCCCTGGGAACACAGTTCCACATGCTCCCGGAGGCCACACACGCTCCAGGCAACTCTGGGCTCACTGAGCACTGCCCAGGCCCAAAGCACGAGGCTGGGTGAGGAAACTGTGATAGGGCCACTCCTGGACCTCAGGCAGCTTAAGATGCAGTCAGGGAGACTGGAAAGTGCAACGAATCAAGACAAAACAAATAATACACCAGAAGAAAAAAAAAAAAAAAAAACACTGAGAAGGGAGAGAGCGTCTGAGGGTTTGAGTGGTCTGTAAGACATTCTCAAAAGAACCGTCATCCTGGGGCCTGAAACATGAGCGATCTCTACAGAGGATATCCACTCTCAGCCAGAGGTCTGTCTCTGAGACAGCCCAGACTCATGAGCTCCCAGCTTGGGCCGTGGGACAGCCGCTAATCACCTAATTAACCGAGCGTCACGCACCTGGCTGGCAGCTCCGCCGCCCTGGGCACCGAGCCTGAGAAAGTGCCCCTGTGATGTGGTATCGGGTGGGGTTTGTTCGTTCTTGGACAGCAGGCCTCCAAGGAGCACAGCCCAGCTGAGGGTGACCAACTGGGCTCCTTCCAGTCAGGCCTTCTGGTTACCCGAGGACAATTCTAGAAGATGCTAGCCTGCCTGGCCTGAGAGGAATCAGGTGAGAACTGGAAAAAGCCACACTGACACTTGGAACGTGAGCAGGGCTCAGAGCCAGTACAGGCGTAAAGTCTGACACAGAGCAGGCAATTGTGCGTGCATGTGTGTGTGAGTCTCTAAATGATAACTAAGAAATCATGAATGCGTGAATGAATGATAGGGCCTCGAAGTGGAGAGGCTAAAATAAAACAGATAGTGAGTAGCGTCAATACTGCTCTAGTCTAGGTCTGATACTAAAGTCCCTGGGAGGAGGCAGGGCCTTCACCTCACTTGGCCTCATAGAACTGTTTTCTAGCTGGTTTGAACAGCAATATGGCCAGACAGGAGCAGAAGAAGTGCCCTCATCAATTCTTCACCTTTAGTACTTGTGAAATTTGAAATTACAAAAGCAATGAGCATTAGGAATAAGTAACAGTCCAACAAGACAAAAAAGCATGAAGAAAGTGTTGCGTTTCCTCTCACCTCCACTCCTACCCCGCTGTGTTTACAGAGAGTTCATGGCCTCATGTGTGTACCTGCCTGCCTCTCTCCATGCACTTGCAAACTGACATACAGCACTTTGCTTTTTTTTTTTTTAATGGGATCACACTATACACATTACTCTATAGCTTGCTTATCTTATGTAAAAAACGGAATTTCCCACCAGGACAAATACATAGATCAAATTCATTAAAACACAGCATACACACAACCACATGCGCACAGGCTTATACAGAACCTCAGCTATGCAACACTCCACAGATTTCCCTACTGCCGTTTGCTTTTGTGCTGTAAAACAGGGCTGAATACTCTCTTGCATATGATACTCTTATTCACTGATTTTTTTTTTTAATAGGTGAGCATCTTAAAAATAGGCTTACAGAGCCAAAAGGAATACATATTTTTGGTATTGATTCTGCTAAAGGTTGTGGCAATGCACTAAATCCTCCACTGAAATCTCATGAAAGCCTCTTCTTCCACATTCTTACAGGTATTGGATGCTATGACCCTTAAAAGTTGCCCAATCTGATGGATGGAAAATGGGATTTAGGGCTTTATTTTGCATTTTTCTGGGTTATCAGCATCACTTCAGGTGTTGATTAGCCATTTGGATTATCTTTTCTTTGAAGTGCTTATTTATATCCTTTGTTCTTTTTTTTTCCATGTGGTTGTTTATCTTTCCCTTATAAATTTGTTGGAATTCTTTATATAACAGTTATACCAGAATTTGTTTTCTGTGTCATTTTTCTCAGTCTATCAATTGTCCTTTGAAGTGAAGTGTAGTGAAAATTGCTCAGTCGTGTCCAACTCTTCTCCATCCCCAACAGTTCATGGGATTCTCCAGGCCAGAATACTAGAATGGGTAGCCTTTCCCTTCTCCAGGGCATCTTCCCAACCCAGGGATTGAACCGAGGCCTCCCCCATTGCAGGCGGATTCTTTACCAGCTGAGCCACAAGGGAAGCCCATCAACTGTCCTTTGCATTACATATAGTGTCCTTTGCCATGGAAAATTTGTAATTTCTTAAGCTCGAGCAAGCTCCAGGAGTTGGTGATGGACAGGGAAGCCTGGCGTGCTGCAGTCCATGGGGTGGCAAAGAGTTGGACACGACTGAACAACTGAACTGAACTGAAAGTTGCTAGTCAAATATTAAGAGTTCCCACTGGAGATTAAAATATTCATGTTCTTTTTCTCTGTTTTGTTTCAGGGTTCCCTGCTTCATGAAAAATAAGGTTCCAGTCTTATAGACTGAACTTGAAATAAGGCAGTTCATATAACAAACTCCACAAGTGTACTTCACAGGAAATTTGAGAGAAAAATACTTTCCTGATGATTAGGGAAACAAAGCTTTGTGAACTTTCTACCAATATTCACTCCCTGTAGAAGGAAAGACCATCAGCTGACACTTGAACCATTCAACACCAAAGTCCACCACGGCTCTGATCCTAGTTATCTTGAGGAACCACGGAGTGGCGGGGCACGGCATGCATTACAGCAAGCTCTCTCTCACATCTTCATCTCCTCGAGCACGCAGCTCGAGTAACGTCTATGCCTTCCCCTCACCACCCCAGACAGGGACACTCTGCTCCAATGGGCCTCCCCACACTCCTTGGTATATTACATTTACCACTTGCTTGGTAATTATTTACCTGCCATTCTTATTTACATTCCCAACACCTATTATTACTGTGCCTAACTCACAGTTATTTGCTCCTTAAGGAGCTGGTGAAAGAAAGGGAGCAAAGAGAAAGCACGAAACTAAGGAAGAAGCATTAAAATCTGAGGCTGAATGTTCGCAGTTAACTGCCAACTCAAGATCAATCAGGAGTGAATGTTAAACATTGCTGAAATTACAGGGTAAGTTAATGGAAAAAAAAAAGATTCCATTTACAAAAAGCTGACTGACACGCACAATTTCAAGAACATGCCTGGTTCATAAAGAAAGACCCACCTACACTTCAGGCTTGCTGAGCTGTCATTCCTCAGCTACCATGTTGCACTATGGGACAAATGGGTTTTGGTCAAGGATAAAGTCTAAACATTCATTTTTCAGACTCTTAATGAGTTTTTAGAATGATCACTATCATTCAGCCCTAACTGCAGCCAATTTTCTCTGAGTTAATCTTGACATCAATACCCCACCTAAAGACTTTTCTACGATAAAAAATGATTCATGTGTTCACCCAATCAAGAGCACATTTTCCAGAAGCGACACATTTTTGAACTGACTATCAGACTACAAAGAAAGCCACCAGCAATGAACTCCTGGGAGAAAGGACTTCAAGTTTTTAATACAAGAAAGATAATCTTGTTATACAGATTCCTCCTTTAGCAATAGAGTCCTGGTTTCCTCTCTGTAAGTGCTATGAACATTGACTTTCTGACTTGGCCTCACGTAAGCTCTGAGAGTGAGTGTTTCCAATCCTGGGGAATTCTAAAGAAGCTCAGAAAAGGGAAGACTCCTGAGACGCCCCCAGTGATCAGAAATGGACACATACATTTGCAATAAGACAATTGGGCTTTTCACCTAGGATGGGATTTAAAGGTTACTGACTGGCCATTTAAAGAACACATAGCCCATCTCAACTCCTCATCATGCCATCTAGTTTCTTGGTGTTTTTTCTTCTTTAAAAATATGACTTAACCAGTCCCATGATACTCGCTTACAGCATTACAGAAAATTTCTAATGATCTCAAATGTGAGTTTCATAATACAGAAGTAATTTAGTTCACTTGAGAACTAAAATGAACATGAACTAAATGTCAATAACAGGGCAGAAAAAAGCTAGACAGAGAAAGCAGAGGTGGGTTAACAAGACACCACATTAAAAGAGTAAAATTATCGTCTCACTCCAAAAAGCTTAGCGACCTTTAGCCTCACCCACTGGACATACTCACTGTGCTCAGTCATGTCTGACTCTTTGTGACCCTATGGACTGTAGCCCACCAGGCTCCTCTATCCATGGGGTCTAAGAAAGAATACTGGAGTGGGCTGTCATTTCCTCCTCCAGGGGGTCTTCCCAGCCCAGGGACTGAACCCTTGTCATTCGTGTCTCTGGTGTTGGCAGGCAGATTCTTTACCACTCTGCCACCTGGGAAGTCCCATGTTGGTGGCATAGCTTAAACCTTATTCTCTCTAAGAAACCTGGGAAACAGCTTATTCTCCCTAACCTATAACAGTTAAGAAAAGTGGATGACATAAACACATTACTATGTAATATAGATAACAATAAGAACTTGCTGTATAGCACAGGGAACTCTACTTAATACTCTGTAATGGCCTATAAGGGAGAAGAATCTTAAAAAAAAAAAAAGAGTGGATGTACAAAAATACACACACACGCACACACATACACACGCTTCCCTGGTGGCTTAGTGGTAAAAAAAAATCTGCCTGCCAATGCAGGAGACACAGGTTCAATCCCTGGTCCAGGAAGAGCCCCTCAAGAAGGAAATGGCAACTGACTCCAGTATTCTTGCCTAGAATATTGTCCATAGGGGTATGGACAGAGAAGCCTGGTGTGGTACAATCCATGTGGTTGCAAAGAGTTGGACGTGACTTAGCAACTGAACAACAACATGTGTATATGTCTAACTTATTCACCTGAAAATAACTGCATTGTAAATCTACTCCAAAAAAAAAAGAGAACAGTGGAGAGAAGTCTAGTGCTCACAGAAGTTATCTACCATCTTGAAAGGCCTTTCTCAAAACCTAGGATCCCTAGACAACATTCTCTTATAGCTAAACTACTGTGCTAGCCTGATGAGTTTCTTCCAACCCAACCAAAAGCCAATACACTGCCTTATGACAGTCTTCTGCTCAGAACTTTGCACTGGCTACACTCTGTTCACCAAATAGAGGCCATGAGCAGAGCAAGCTGGGCCCAATCTGTCCATTGGAATCATCTCCCTCCTCTCCCTGACAGGATCCCTCCCACTATCTAAACTTGACCTTCCATAGTTCCTTGATAACACACGTTTCCCAGATACAAGTACTGTTTGCTTTGACAGAAAGGTCTATTTCCCATATTCTATCAGTTGCTAACTCTTTCTATGAAGCCTAGTTCAATAGCTTTCTCTTCTGTGAAACATTCAATCTGTGAACAGATCGCCATCTTGAATCATCATTATTCATAACCCTCACAGTGCTTGTATTATAAAGGTTAAATAAATGTTTGTGGAATAGGGGTATGTGTTGAAATGAACTGAATTTTGAAATTTTTCATTGCTCTTTCACCCTGCTAGGATGTTATTTTTTTAAATAAAATTTTGTTCTTCTGCTTATGAAAGCAATACATGAACATTTGAAAGGTACAAAAAAGCATAAACAGGAAAGTAAAACTATCCATAATCATCACCTAGAGACAATCACTCTCATTACCCCCTTAACTGCACATTTTACATCAATGCAATTTAACAAATTTACGTATGGAAGTCCTATGCCCTGTGCGTGTTTTCCTGAATTTAGATCAAGTCACATACTGTGTACTCACCCAGCATTTGGTTGACCAGAAGTCTCTGCCAGTGAGCACTCCTACATATCAACAGTACAATGCAAGCAAATGTTCTTGGTGATGACTATGGAGCCTTGCAAGTTTCTGAAGTGTTTTCTCCCAAATCACAAATTCAAAGAACTTCACTGTTCAGAGTGACCTCAGAAAACATCCCCATTAATATCACCTCTCCTTCCTCATGTGCATTTGGTAGACACAACTAATTATTCCAGATACTCTCCAAAGATGGATGTGGACATGATCTCAGATTCCTCTAAGAAATCATATCCACTGGCTGAAAACTGCATGCAATGTGAAACCTAATTGTCATTTGAGACTCCATCCCCTCATTCTGCCGATGGCAAAAGATCCTGAGAGAGACTGAGTAACTTCCCAAGGACCAAAAGCCCATGAGAGGCAGAGCAGGAAGCAGAACTCTGCCACTTGGCTCTAGTGTCCTTTATGTAAGAAAGATGAGATTTGATGTATAGTGTCTGAATTTAAAATGTATTTTATTGCAAATTGATTTTTTTCAAAATCCATAATCTGAAAATCTATAGTCTATTAGGTACTACATTTGATTAAACAGATATTTCTAAGTGGATGGACTTAAAGAAATACCTCTGCTTCACATGTTCCCTAATCATGTAATCATCCAGCAAAATCTGAGAACCTACTCTTGTGTCTTACTGTCTGCTAAACTCTGGCAGAAAACAATACAAGGAGTGATCCTTGTCCTGGAAGAATTTATCATGTGGGGTTTTTAAGCAACCACTTCAGACCCCACCCTTTTAATTTCTGGAAACAGCCCAAATGGACCCCCAGAAAAGGTCCTGCAGGAAGTGGAGACAACAGAAGGATGAAGGGTGAAGTAAAGAACTTTCCCATTTCTATGGACTGTACTGTGCCCTCCAAAATTCCTGTGTGGAACTCTGAAATTTTTAACTAACTCCAAGTAATGTGACTATACTTAGAGAGAGAGCCTTTAAAGGTGTGATTACCTTAAAATGAAACTATTAGGGTGGGCACTAATTAAATCTGATGGATGTCTTCCTAAGAGGAGGAAATACAGAAACATGAAGCTATACCAGGGATGCACATATGGAGGAAAAGCCATGGCACAGCATGAAGGTGGCCATCTGTAAGCCAAGGAAGAAGCCTCAGGAGAAACCAAACTGCTGACACCTTGGTCTTGGACTTCCAGATCTCAGAACTGTGGGAAAACAGATGTCTGTTATTTGAACCACTCAGCCTATGGTATATTTTGACCTCCCCAGCAAACTAATACACCCATCAACTACTCTAACATTGCTGTCCTAATCAGGGAAGGTCAAACAATGAAACTTGACTACTTGAAAGAGAGCAGCCCTCTACTAAACCATGAGCTGGCTTTCAGAAAGATCTGAGTGATTGTGGAAGAAGAAGGAAATAGAAGAGCTCACCTTGGACATACTGAGGATAACCTGAGAAGCCTGACATGCTATACAGTCTATGGCAGTCAGATACGACCTAGAGACTGAACAGCAACTGAGAACAGAAATGGACCAGAGGCAGCTCTGATGGATCATTACCAAGGAGAAATGGTCGAATCAACTCATCCAGGAGAAAGGAGTAGGGACTCTGCTACTCAAGGACACTGCAATTAGGGCAGGGACATTCTGGGCAGTGAGAGAGGCTCTGTACTGGATGTCTTGGCTGGGGAGGGTCTTATATACCCTTTAAGGAAGGGATACACTCATGGCGGGGCTGGACATGACCCCTATCTCAGCTGACTGGTACTGTGAGTAGACAGTTCCTCACCTATGTATTGTAGGAACACTAAGCTTGATACAGGCAAAAGCTCTGGCCAGTAGTAGAGAAAGAGTAATGGAGAAAGTCCAGCTCCCCTCCTCACACGCATACCATCCTACTACAATCTCTGCAGGGTCTTCCAGGCTGCAAAAGAGATGCACAAAATGCAACACAAGGCAATATGGGAGTAGAAAAAAACATTTCTGGGGTCAGCCGTCCAGAGCTTGAGACATGCCCTGCCACTGCCAGGCTGGGTGACACAATAGGTCACTCAGCCTCTCGGCATGCTGGTTTCCTTCCCATCAGATAGGGATGATAATACCAATCTCATAGGTTGTAGTGAGAGTCAGATGTGATAATATATGGTCATGTTTTAAGCCATTATGGAGCTCTATAAATGCCAGCTGAACAGACAATGATTCAATTTCCTTTCCATAGCTCTTTCTGCTTATCTAAGTTCTGTCCTCTTTTATTGGCAGGTTGACTTGCAATGTGGACAGGCATTTTATATTCAGTTAGACTTTGAGCAACTGAGGGGGAGAGCCATATGTTCATTTTTTTCCCCCTGTGTCTCCTTTTCATATATTAGAAAACTACAGACATAGTAGGTACTTACATGCACCTATTTGGTTAATGTACAGTCAGCCCTGTAGCACATGCTTGGCAATGGTTCCATGCCTTTCTGTTAACCCTAATGGCATTGTTTTAACACTCTCAGTTCTTCTAGCTGACTCTCTTCCTTCACTTCTCCACCACCAGGCATCACACGACCTAAGCCTGCCTGTGTTCTGCTACTGAGATATCTGTCTAAAACACTATTTTTAAAACATTCTCTTATCCAAAAACTTCTAGTCAGTAACTGCCAGTAGAGCGAAGTTCTAATTCCTTAGCTTGACTGTCAAGGCCTCACATAATGAGCACCAACCACACACGTATGTCACCACTTTGCTACATGAACCTGCCATGGTGGTCAATGTGGCCTGTTCATGGATGCCAGGCAATAAATATCTACTGCCTAAGCAGATGCATGTTTGACTAGCATCAAACAAATGACCATATCATGGCTGATTCTACCTCCTCGTTTTTGCCCACGTTCTTTTCTCCTCCTGGAATGTCTGCTTTGGGACCACAACGATGTGCATGATTAGGATAAATATGGTGCTGTATTAAGTCGCATAGGTATTTCCTCCAAAACCACAGAAAGGAGTCCCCCCTCCTACCTTTCCTTTTTTTTTTTTAACTTAAATCCCTCCATTTCTCAAAGGCTGGTTCCAGCCCCAACTGCTGTGAGAATGAGCCTTTTCTGATTCCATGGTCCCCAAGAGTCTCTCTCTTCTCTGCGTCCCTCATAACACATAATGCCTTCACATGCCTTGCCTTCCAGCACCCTCCAGCTTGCATTATTATTTGAACTATATGGTGAATGTAACTTCGCCAGATAATAAGTCCCTTTGGGAAACTCTCCAAGTCTTCCACCTATTTGCACCTACCACACTGCTATGAACCTAGCACGATCCACTGGGGACTCTTAGGAAGAGGACGACAAGCTGGGAACACATGTCTTCTCAGACTCACGGGCTATCCAGTGCTGACCAGTCCTAAGCACAGTCTGATCCATGTTATCTATGGCCTGTTTGTCAACACTACCTCAAAGATGCACCCTGAGATGAATGAACCCTAAGAAAAAGCAGAAATGAATTCAACTGCACATGTCAGCCCATGACTTAACCTGTGGATGAGGGGCGTCAGCATGGTGAAATGACATTCTCCAGGTGACTTGCGTCTGCACATCTGTCATAGAAATCAGGACGAGCTCCCCTTCACAGCAAGAATGCTGACATAGCTGACTCACCCCGAGGCTGCTTTCCCAGTAGTGAAGCTGGCTGATGCTGATCTATCCCTCTTCTTCCCCCAGGCTCACTTGTAGAATTGATGTGTACGTGTGCTATACACTAGCTTGGGTTAGTGGCTCTGAAACTAATCAAAGACCCCCCGCCCCACCCCGCACCACCAATAGGAAGATCTATCTGGGCCATACACTAATGGAACATCAAACTTCAATCTCATCAAATTTTCATGGCCACCTATATGTTACAATAATAATGTAATATAATACAAATATAAAATATGCATAAATAAAAACAAAACAAAATAACAAAAAATAATAAAAACATTTTATTATATACTCCAACCCATAAATATATATGCTCACCACAAACCTCTCCTCTGAACTCCAGAGTCACATGTCCAGTTGCCTATTCCAGATACTTCGTGGAAATTCAATAGTCATCTCAAACTTCACATGTCTAAAACTGAGTTCAATATGCCTCTCACAAGTTTGTTTCTCCCATAGTTTTCCCCATTTTTATTTAATGATAATGCCATTCTACTAGCTGGCCCAAAGCTTCAAATTACCCTTAACTGCCCTCTCTCTCTCACCTCCATCTTCTGGTCCATCATAAATCTATCAGCCTTTCCTTCAAAAAAAAAGTGAAAAGTGAAAGTGAAGTCACTCAATCGTGTCCAACTCTGCGACCCCATGAACTGTAGCCTACTAGGCTTCTCCATCCATGGAATTTTCCAGGCAAGAATAGTTCACTCCTTCTCCTTCCATTCTGTGACCACACTGGGTTAAGCCACCACGTCTTACTGGGATTATCGCCTCTTTCGATCTGTTCTCAACACAGCAGCCAGGGTGACCCTGTTAAAATGTAAACTGAATCGTGGCATTGCCTTCTTCTAAGTTCTCCCTCCGAGCTCAGCCCAGGTAAAAGTCAAAGCCCCGTCATGCCCCACAAGGACCCTCCATGGTCTGGCTCCCCAGATCACACCCCATTTCCTAGATGGCCTTCTTGTTGCTAAGCTCCATCCACACTGTCCTCTTCGCTCCTCCTCAACTTCTGCAGACCTTCTCCAACCTCAGGGCTTTCACATGTACTATCCTTTTTCAGAGTGCTTGCTCCCCAGTTAACCATGTGGTGGAATTTCTAGCTTTCTTCAGGTCTTTATTCAAAAGCCAACTTCTCTGAGGCCTTTTCTAGTCTACATAAAATGACACCCACAAGCCCTCCTACCAAAACTGCCTGAGCCCCCTCGGAGTGCACCCCTTTCAATCACACTATGTATTAATACTAATATGACTAACATTATTTTCCTTTTTAAACTGTTTAGAATCTAAGTTCCATGATGGTAGGGATTTGGAGTCTTTTGCTCCTTGTCAGCCTCTCATTACAGGCTCTCCTGCTGGCTAGGTGGTAGAGAATCCATCTGCCAATGCCAGAGACTCGGGTTTGATCCCTGGGTTGGGAAGATCTCCTGGAGAAGGAAATGGCAACCCACTCCAGCATCCTAGCTTGGGAAACCCCATGGACAAAGGAGCCTGGCCAGCTATAGTCCATGGGGTGGCAAAAGAACCGGATGCAACTTAGCGCGTAAACAACAACAATCCTCCCATTACCAGAGCAGTCCTGGTACATGACAGAGGCTCAGTAAAAATGCGCTACATAATTCTGTGAAAAGTGCCACCAGCAATTGCACTGAATATGTAAATTGCTTTGGGTACTATAGTCATTTCCACAATATTGATTCTTCCAAACCAAGAACATGGTATCTCTCTCCATCAGTTTGTGTTGTCTTTGATTTTTTTCATCAGTATCTTATAGTTTTCTGAGTACCAGTCTTTTGTCTCCTTAGGTAGGCTTATTCTTAGATATTTTATTCTTTTTGCTGTGATGGTAAATGGGATTGTTTCCTTAATTTCTCTTTCTGATCTTTTGTTGTTAGTGTATAGGAATGCTGAATACCTGAAAATAATACAACTTTGTAAAGCAACTATATTAAAATTTTTTAAAAATCAGAGTGTAAAAAAAATGATATCTAATTTAATAAATCAAATTTAATAAACCAAAATCCATTTATTTTATCTGTTACTAATATGTATCTATGAATCAAAATATTTGATAATCTTTGAGGTAAGTACTTTAGGACTATATTAATCAGATACTCTGAAGAATATCTTAAAGAGTAGCCTTGAAGGAATTTTTACAAGCAGCAGCTATGTATTTAGTGTTCAGTCAACATTTATTGAGTACCTGCCATGTGCTAGGTATTGAAACAAGTACTGGAGATACAACAGTGATCAAGGCAAATGTAGTCTTTGACCTTTGGAATTTATAATCTAACAGAATCAAATTTTAACTTCTTTACCAAGTCAAGAAACAACTCTGAATGTCAACTGTGTTGTCTGTTAAAAATGGATGAGAATACTTCACCTATCCAAGGACAGAAGATTCGACCAGATGATTTTTGATGTCCCCTCCACTATTACGAATCTAATCTGCCACGCCCACTGTCGTCCCTTCTCTGGCATCTTCCTGCTCTTCCCAAGCATGTTTCTCTCTGGTTCATCTACTTTCCTATCTCACATAACCACACAAATATAGACACACAATCAATTCATAGTTGATTTATCTATAACATTCAAAACACCACCGTAGGCAAATTAAATGTCATGCAGAGACTCACTGTCTATAACTTTGGGTCTCTGGAGCAAGGCAGGGGAGAAAGTTATATCAAATTTGGAGTCTTTTTTTTTTTTTTTTTTAAAGGAGCTGCCATGCAGATCCAAGAAGCTTTTCTTCCCACACTGAAAATAAACTCCCTCAGTTCTGGGACTCACCCAGCTAACCGTGGACAAAGCAGCAGTCACCCAGATGACATGAAAAGCCCTAATGGCACTTCCAACAGTGTCCCTGTGCTAAAACCACATCGCTCCGTCACTGTCACAACGTTGTGCCCCTTAAAATACCCAGCGTCATCTGGGCTCTTTTGTAATGGAGAGAGGTGTGGGAGGCAATCGTTCCTTGGGAGAACACTGAAATGGAGGGACCGTGAGGAACGCTGGCAAAGAGCATGCAATATACTTATGCCTGCAGCATCTCTCACTGCTTTGTTAGTGATGAGGGTGCAGGAGAAGGAAAGAAGAAATCCTTGATAGGGGGACTGGTATGAAACGGATTAGCATGAAAACTGCCCAAATCAGAGAGGTAACTAAACAGATGAGAAAGGTGCCGAAGGGAATTACACTAATTCACTCATAGCTGGACAAACTCAGATTTCCAACTACCTCTGTCCCAGTCACCTGCTCTTAACTAAGGATCAGGGCTTATTCACTCATCTGTTCAACATTTTCTGGTGGAACACTTAGAACACGCCAGGTGCTTGCCAGGTGCAACTGACTCTGGTGAACAAAACAGACACTGAGGTCACCAATTAAAAGACAAAAACTGCTTATAAAAAAACACACCTTAGCACAGAAAGGTGGAAACAGAATAGCATAGTAAACCCCTCCCCAAATTAAAAATAATAATAATAACAGAATTGAAGCAAAAATAAAATGCATTTATCTGATAATGAGTGATATTGAACATCTTTTCCTGCGTTTGCTAGCCACCTGTATGTCTTTTTTGGAGAAATGTCTGTCTAGTTCTTTGGCC
Source organism: Oryx dammah (assembly GCF_014754425.2). Lineage (NCBI taxonomy): Eukaryota > Metazoa > Chordata > Mammalia > Artiodactyla > Bovidae > Oryx > Oryx dammah. The sequence goes on from NW_024070205.1 coordinate 18,175,708, forward strand.
CACTTTTTGATTAGGTCGTTTATTTTTCTGGTATTGAGCTGCATGAGCTGCTTGTATATTTTGGAGATTAATTCTTTGTCAGTTGTTTCATTTGCTACCATTTCATGCCGGTCAGAATGGCTGCCATCAAAAAATCTACAAATAATACATGCTGGAGAGGTTGTGGAGAAAAGGGAACCCTCTTACACTGTTGGTGGAAATGCAAACTAGTATAGCCACTATGGAGAACAGTGTGGAGATTCCTTAAAAAATTGGAAACAGAACTGCCATACAACCGAGCAATCCCACTGCTGAGCATACACACAAAGGAAACCAGAACTGAAAGTGATACATGTACCCTAATGTTCATTGTTTATAATAGCTAGGACATGGAAGCAACCTAGATGTCCATTGGCAGACGAATGGATAAGGAAGTGTGGTACATATAAACAATGGAATATTACTCAGCTATAAAAAAGAATGCATTTGAGTCAATTCTAATGAGGTAGATGAAACTGGAGCCTATTATACAGAGTGAAGTAAGTCAGAAAGAGAAACACCAAATACAGTATGTTAATGCATATATATGGAATTTAGAAAGATGGTAATGATGACCCTATATGCAAGACAGCAAAAGGGACAAAGATGTAAAGAACAGACTTTTGGACTACGTGGGAGAAGGCGAGGGTAGGATGATTCAAGAGAATAGTGTTGAAACATGTATATTACCATATATAAAACAGATGACCAGTGCAAGTTCAATGAATGAAGCAGGGCACTCAAAGCCAGTACTCTGGGATAACCTAGAGGGATGGGGTGGGGAGGGAGATGGGAGAGGGGTTCAGGATCGGGGGACACATGTATACCCGTGACTGATTCACGTCAATATATGGCAAAAACCACCACAAGATAATGAAGTAATTAGCCTCCAATTAAATTAATTAATTTAAAAAATAAATAAAATGTAATACATAAAATCAAAACAAGAATTGGATCTTTGAGAAGGTGAATAAAATTGATAGCGTGTGTCAGTCACTCAGTTGTGTCAGACTCTTTGCAACCTCATGGACTGCAGCCTGACAGGCTCCTGTGTCCATGGAATTCTCCAGTAAAGAATACTGGAGTGGATCGTCATTCCCTTCTCCAGGGAGTCTTTCCAACCCATGGATTGAACCTGAGTATCCTGCTTTGCAGGTGGATTCTCTACCATCTAAGCCACCACAAAACTGATTTAAAAAAAAAAAAGTAAATAGAGAGAGCAGAGATTGTCTACATCAGGAATGAAAAAAAAAGACATTACTACAGATCCTATGAACATCAAATAACATAATAATATATGATTAACAACTTCATGCAATGAAATTTTAAAATTAAGATGCAATGGATAAATTATTTTTAAAAGACAACTTAAAATAACTGATACAAGAATAAGTAGGAAACCTTATAGTCTGATGTCTAGCAAAGAAACTAAATCTGTAATTTAAAAAATCACTAAACAAAATAAAACTTGAACTTTACTAAATTCTTTTTCTACACTGATTATGTTTGCACTGATGACAAGTTTTCTCCATCCTTTTAATAGAGTGAATTACACTGATTGATTTCTCCACTGTTAAAAGAGCTTACAACTTGGATAAAGTCAAAATTACAACTTGGATAAAGCCAAAATAAAACCTAAAAAAGCAAAAAAAGAAAAGAAAGAAAGAAAAAACCAAACTGCCAGGTCCAGATGACTTCATGAATAAATTTGAAGGAAAGAAATAACTTCAGTCCAATAACTGAATCTTACAATAATCTTACAAATTCTGCCCAAAAATAAAAAAAGAGAATATATCTTGTTTCAAGAAGGAAAACTAACCTTGATATCAAAACCTAAGTAAGACATTTTAAGAAAAGGAAAATTACAAGCTAATTTGTATTGTGAAAATAGATAATAAAATCATAAACTAGAATATAGCAAATCAAATTCAGTGATATTAAATAAGCATACATAACAAAACTGGTATTAAACTTTCAGCCCTAGACTAACACTGGAAAATCGGTGTAATTACTATATTAAAAGAATATAGGAGAAAATTAATGTGATGACTGTTGTAAGTAGAAAATGAAGTTAAGGAAGTTCAACCTCTGTTCATGATAAAACAAGAAACAAAACAAACCGTTAGCAATTTAGGAATAAAGCTTTCCTAGCTGAAAAGTGGTATATATGAAAAACCTACAGCAATAATCTTATTTAATGAGGAAATATTGAAAGCTTTTCCACTGAGATTGTGACTAAAAAAAATATACATTTTTATCATTTCTATTTGTACTATAGGTCCTAGCCAGTATAGTAAGATAAGAAGCAAAAGGTAAAAGGATCAGAAAGGAAAAAAAATAAACTATCATTATTTGCAGATGAAATGAGTTTATATGTAGAAAATCCAAAAGGATCTTCAGATACACTATTAAAATAAAGTGAAGTTTGCAAGACAGCTGGACATAACCTCAATAAACAAAATTCATTTGTATGTTGATAGACTAGCAACAGAATATGAGAAAACTATAAATATCAATTATAAACCAAACATCAGAACATTACTTAATAAAAGTGCATCAGACACAACATACTATAAAACATTCCTGAGAAAAATTAGATATAATAAATATTAAGCTCATGAATGAGATAGCTCAGTGTTATAAAGATATCAATCCTTCCCAGAAATCTACAGACTTAATTCAGTCTCAGTCAAAACCTTAGCAAAAAAAAAAATTTATGAAGATTGATAATTCTAAAAATATATGGAAATACTAGAGGAAAAAATTAATAGCTAAGACAAGCCTAAAAAAGAGAACAACTTTGAAGAAATTATATTACCACATACTGAAATTTATTATAAAGCAATAACTATTAAACTGGTATTTTGAACAAAGAGACACTGTGGAACAGAGTCCAGAAACAAATGCATAGGTATATGGTCACTTGATTTATGATAAAAGTGACAAACAGTAACAAAGTAAGGATTGTTCAGTTGCTAAGTAGTGTCTGACTCTTTGTGATCCCAGGGCCTGTGGCACACCAGGCTTCCCTGTCCTTTACTATCTCTTGGAGTTTGCTCAAGTTCATGTCCAGGAAGGATACTCTTTTTAATAAATAGTGCTAGGTCAATTGTGTGTCCATAGGCAAAAAAATGAATCAACTCCCACTCACAACATACCTAAAAATCAATTCTGAATGAGAGGAAAGCTAAATATGGAAAATAAACCACAAAAGCCTCCAGAAAATAAGACAGGAAAACATCTCCATGACTTCAAGGTTGGAAAAGTTCCTCAGTCAATCTGGCAGTCTTGTGGATACTCAAGAAGTGAATGAGGATGAATCTTACTTGGCACTGGAGATTATAGTAACTATGGATCAAGAATTTTTCACTCTGTTGCAACGAATGATTAAGAATATTTGGCATGCCAAACCTAAAAACCTTAGATGCACAATATTGTGCTCTGAGCCAGGCTCTCTTACAGAACGAGCAAGGTATCAAAAGAAAAATGCTGTAGAAAAAGATAAGCTCTTGGATATCTCCCAGCAACTCCTCACATACACTTTGCTGATTCCCCAATTATACAAAGACGTATTTGGAAAGAGACTTCTCAAGCTTATATGCTAAGGTTATTGATATACGATTTGGGATGGGATAAGAATGGGCTTCCCTGGTGGCTCAGAGGTTAAAACCTCTGCCCGCAATGCGGGAGACCTGGGTTCGATCCCTGGAGAAGGAAGATCCCCTGGAGAAGGAAATGGCAACCCAGTCCAGTATTCTTGCCTGGAGAATCCCATGGACGGAAGTGCTTGGTGGGCTACAGTCCAGGGGTCGCAAAGAGTCGGACACGACTGAGCAACTTCACTTCACTTCAAGAAGAATGGATGGAGAAGTTTTCCAACTGGTTCTATGTGTGGGAACTCAAAGAGGATTAGCCTTCAGGAAGTCTGCTCAGGCCACAGACCCTCTCTGTAGTACTGGAGGCGAAAAGGTTTGCCCCCATTTTCTTGTACAACATGGGGAACAAACGACCATGGCTTTTAGACTAAGAGGATCCACTGTGGTTCAGGAAGGTGCCTGCTACACACCATATTGATGGGGCTTTACCCAGCCTTTCCTGACCATCCCTCAAATGAACACTTGGTATGTCTGGGCCAGCTCCTAGCTCATGGGAGAGAGGTGGGCTAAGGGTGGAGATGAGCTCTGTCCTGGCAACGCTTCCCTAACTCCATCCCCCTCACTTAAGAGTTCTTGCTAGGGACTCATGTCCAGGTGGAACAATCCCTCAACAATCGTGGTTTTTGCCCCCTTGAGTCTGAGATCCACCTGTGCTCTTAGCAGCTGTGTGATCTTAGGCAAGCTACTCACTCTCAGCCTTGTCATCTATAAACTGAAGCTAATAGTAGCTCTATCTCATAGAGCTGCTGTGAGAATTAAACAAGATTATGCATAAAGGAGCTAAATACAGGGCTTAATGACATGATGAATAAATGATGATGATGATTTGTATTGGCTCATTAGCAATTTTTCTTACAACTTGCACACAAGCAACCAGGCAAATCTCTCACCGACTCCCCACCCTGACCCAGAGCTCCTCCCACCACACTGAGTTCTGGATTCCATAAACATGCGCTAATATTCAGCCACACTTGGGGCTCTCATTCCTAAGGCTTGCTTCCCTACCACACCAGGCTGTTTACTGTTTAAAACCACCCCCATAAGAATGCCCAATTAACCTCCATTCTCTTATCATTGACCAAACAAACCCAAATCAAGGGAAAAAAAAATCACAAACATCTTTTAAATAAGAAGTTTTTAAAGGAAGGGAGAGTAGAAGAGGCAGGAAGACAACCAGAAAGCAAGCCAGTGCACCCCACGGCCATTCTCTCTCCTAGGACCCTCAGCTCCTGGGGTGAGGCTTTATTTTCTTGTTTGTCTGATTTCAGGTCTAAGCTCAGGGGCACCGCCAGCATTTCATTTTGTTTCCATGTGGCCCTGATGCACCTTTTGTGCTTGGCAGATGTTAAATAAGAACTGGCATTATACACAGAAATGGCAGCAGATAAGACAGGAGGCGGCCCTGCTGGGTAAAGCACTTATTCATTCACATGCTAAGGAAAAAGCTGGGGAGGAAAACGTCCTCTCTCCATTTCTTCTTCCCAAGCTTAATGTCCTTTACCGACCCTGGTCTCCTAGGAGGCTAAAGCTGATAGTGGCCCAGGCTGTAGCTGAAGGGTTGAAACACAGTTGGGGACACCACTGCCCGAGCCCTACAGGCTCAGAAACCTCGGTCTCTCATTCCTGAGTCTTACAGTAAGAACACATCACTGGGACTCAGGAATGTGGAAGAGGTCTTCAGAAACAAGCAAGTGGTTGACTGCAGCAGAGATGCCCCCAAGGAAGAGAGGACCCCGGGCGTGGGAATAGATAGAGGGGAGGGAGGTACCAGGGGAAGCAAAGGGATCCTGCCCAGAAATGGCAGGACTGGGGGCCTCTCTGGGCCCCAGGTCTCCAGCGGACATGTCTGGTGAATGACAACCTCCAGATCCAGGTCTCATCCAGTCCCAAGGGTCCTCATGTTCATCCAGCACTTTACATTCTCATTTGGTTGTCATTCAGTCCAGACGCCCTCTCCCCTTGCAACAGCCTTTCAGTCACTCGCTGCTTCCTTCCCACCACATACCTCTGCCTAAAACATTTCTCCAAACACAGGTTTCACAATGGGTCTTCTCTGCTGAAACATCTTCTATAACTTCCCTTGTTGGCAGGATAAAAACCCAACCTTCCGAGCCTAATAATCAACAGTGGTTTGGTCAATGCTATGGACCTCTTAAATATTTCCTGTTGATTCCTTCAGCTGATCCCTAAATATTTTCCAGCCTATCTGCTTTGTTTTTCTTATACCATTACCTTCACCTGGACATCTTGGCTGCTCCTTGTGCTGTCTTCTCAAATCATACACACCTGTGCTGGTTATTTTCTATTTGCCTGCCCTTCAAGGTCCATCCAGTCAAAGCTACAGTTTTTCCAGTAGTCATGTACAAATGTGAGAGTTGGACCATAAAGAAAGCTGAGTGCAGAAGAATTGATGCTTTCGAACTGTGGTGTTGGAGAAGACTCTTGAGAGTCCCTTGGATGGCAAGGAGATCAAGCCAGTCAATCCTAAAGGAAATCAAGCCTGACTATTCACTGGAAGGACTGATGTGGAAGCTCCAATATTTTGGCCACTTGATGCGAAGAGCCGACTCATTGGAAAAGACCCCGATGTTGGGAAAGACTGAAGGCAGGAGCAGAAGAGGATGACAGAGGACAAGATGGTTGGATGGCATCACCGACTCAAAGGAGATGCGTATGAGCAAGCTCCAGGAGATAGTGAAGGACAGGGAAGCCTGGCGTGCGTGCTGCAGTCTACAGGGTGGCAGAGAGTCAGACACAACTTAGTGACTGAACAACCACCAGCACCCCCGTGTATCCCCTCCCCTTCTCTGTGCCCTGAGAGCTAGCCCCTCTGCACTTCATCACCTGTCTCCCTAGCTGTCTCACTTCTCACAGGAGGCACCAATAAGAGGAGAGAGCTGGTGGTCTATTTTTCTCAATTCCCTTGCACTTTGTTGTGGCAATCCTGGTTGGACCAGGTCCCTCTGTGATGGCAGTCCCCTTCTCTGATCCCAGCTCTCACTGGGCTCCAATCACCCTCCATCCCCACCTTGCTCCTCTAGACCTCGCAGTGGAAATTACCTTTCACTGAAGCTGTCCCCAGGGTCTAAATATCACCCATTGGCTCTGACCACATCTCTTAAATACTCCATTAAATCTCTTCCAACTCCAGCTGAAGGTACCTTCTGTTTCCTATCAGTATCCTGCCTGAAACACAATCTTTCCAGGCTCATTCTCAACCCCACCCCCTCCAAGAAAACTTCTTTTCCACTGCTATTAGGAGTGATGGCTCATCCCTCATCACTCCCCAACGCCCTTACTTAATTCCAACACTCTTAAGAAGTTGCATGGTTTTCAAAGTATTTGACATAAATGAACTCATCTTTGCCTCGCAACAACCCTGAAAGATAGACAAGGTATTATTACCATTAATAATCTCATTCGCATTTTGCAGAGAGCTGAATCTTCTATAGAGTAAGAGCCATGGCTGAGAACACACAGTTATTAGGCTGTCTTACTGCAGGCGGCTTGTACCACAGGACACACTGGGAACCAAACCCAGGGGTACGGGCCAATGGGAAGGAAGACACATCTAGGGAGACAACATTCAAGAAAATAAAACCCAATGAATGTGTTTCCACTAAGTTTAAGGCACAGTCCTCAAGGAGTACATAACCTCTATTTGGAAATATGCACATGTGTGCAAGCCGATAACATAAAACAGATTAGGGTCGAGTAGGAAGGGGTCTTAGGCCAAGGACACTTTGTAATACCATTCTGAAGGTCCTGCCTCACCTCCGACTCCCCGTGCCTCTGTGATTGAGTCAAAGCCCTAGACACAGAGGTGTTCAGGGCAGATTCACTCACTGGTTCAGCCTCTGTAATGGGCCAGGCCAGCCGGGTGCCATATCCCGGACACACCACAGTGAGTAGGACAGATGGGGCCCTGTTCTTAAGGAACTTACACTTAGGAGGAAGAATGCATGCTCAGTCATCTGATTCTGTGCGACTCAGAGGACTATAACCCCTCAGATTCCTCTGTCCGTAGGATTCTTCAGGCAAGAATATTGGAGTGGGTAGCCATTTCCTTCTCCAGGGGATCTTCCTGACCCAGTAATGGAACCCGCATCTCCTGTGGCTCCTTCACCGGCAGGCAGATTCTTTACCATTGAGCCACCTGGGAAGCCCCAGTAGGAGTAATGGCATTACTTAAAACACTACAAAATGACTGTAATAGTGCAATGCGGGTAAGGGCTCTGGAGAAAACAGAGAAAGCTCATGAGTGAGATTTCTGGAGAGAGCTGACTTTGTTTAGGGTTGTGCCGAGGAACAGGTCCCTGAGAGTGTGTCCTTCAATGTAGATTGTTATTGTTTAGTCACTAAGTCATATCCCACTCTTGTGAACCAATAGACTGTAGTCCACCAGGCTCTTCTGTCCATGAAATTTCCCAGGCAAGAATACTGGAGTGGGTTGGGTTGCCATTTCCTTCTCCAGGGGATCTTCCCCACCCAGAGATCAAACCCAAGTCTCCTTCATTATAGCCAAATTCCTTACCACTGAACCACCAGGGAAGCCCTTAAAATGAGCTCTAAAAGATAAGCACAGGCTGACCAGAAAGGGTAGGGGCTCCAAGGGAAGAAATTCCATTATGTGCAGAATGGCTCGTCCAAAGGTCCTGTGGTTGGTACACCTGGGGGCTGTGTGATTCTGACCAAGGCCAGCATGGCCCCAGGACAAAAGGTAAGCGCCACCAAGGCTAGAAAGCCTTGCAGGGGCTACATGCCTCACAGATCACATTAAAGGTTTTTGTCTTATTTCCAATGCAACAGGAACTAAATAAAAGGTTTGGAAAGGAAAGTGCTATGGGACATGCACATTGTTTAAAAATCATTCTGGGACTTTGCTGGCAGTCCAGTGGTTAAGACTCCATGCTCCCAATGTAGGGGGCATGGGTTCAATCCCTGCTCGGGGAACCAGGATCCTGCATGTCATATGATGTGGCCAACACACACACACACACCCACCACCATCCAGCTGCAGAGCAGAGAACAGACTGAAGAAACACAAGAGAAAAACCTGGGGAGACCGTCAGGAGGCGACAGGAGCAATGCAGGGAAAGAAGACAGCCGCTGGACCAGAGGAGCTGTTGTGGAGACGGAGGACTGGGATGCCTTCTGAGGGTAGCATCCATCTGACTTGGGTTTGATGAGAGACAGAAGGTGAAGAAATGGGAGGAAATGAGGGAGACAGGAGACTTTTGCACCTGCCACTAAACAAGTGGAGGGGTTCTGGTACTTGGATGGGGAGACTGAGACAAGAGGAGGGTGAGGGAACCATGTCTTCAGTTTAAGCCTTGTTAATCTAAGGCATTTCGGGATGGTGCTGGCAATAGGTAATTAGATATATATGCCTGGAGCGCAGAAAAGAGTTTTGAGCTAGAAATATAAATTCCAGTCATCAAGAATAATCCAGGGACTTTCAATGATATCCCCTAGGGAAAGAGTGTGTGAGAAGAAATGAGGGCCCAAAGGAAAAGAAGCAACCAGAAAGATGGAAAGAAACAGGATGGTGTGATGGCCTTAAAGTCATACAGAAGGAGCATCCTACAAACTGGGATATACTCGTCCATATCTGCACACTGAAGGCAATATGATTGGGCTGTAAATGCTCAAATGACCTCACATTTATACCTAGTATCCCAGGAGGAAAGTCTACACTAAAATCCCCATGTACATAAATACCTCTTAGGTAAACCTGAAACCTCCCTCTCTACTCGAAGTTTCCCAAGACCACCATCTCTTCTCCCACCCATGACAGAGACCAGGGCAATGAGTCCCAGGCACTGTCTTCCAGGCTCGGGCACTAGTGGGTGCTGCTCCCAGGGGTCCTGAGAGGTGACAGAAATAGCTGCCTAGATAATAAGATCTGTGCCTGCTCCAAAACAGCTAAGAACACTGGGTGTTGATTAAATTTTCATACCTCCATGACAGATTTTCTTTCCCGTCTCTTTTCCCCCCCTTGTGTTTCTTTTTTGGTGGTTGTTCCTCTTTCTAAAATGTAAGAAAACACAATAAAAGGGGTTCTTTGCCTGCACATGTTTTGCTTGTGGTTTGAGCTCTGCCTGAGGCATCACTCTAGCTTCCGGGGCAAGTTGTCAGCATCTGGGAAACAGGGTACAGGCTCCCCGCTCCCGGCTCCATCTGCCTTCTGCCTCATTCCCCACTCCCTCCCTGACCTCCTCCTTCCACTGCCTCTTTAGTAGCCTCTTCACCCTCCTGTCCACGTTATGCCTCCTTTTTTCTGTTTTTTCTAATTTCTGTTTCCCCTGCCAACTGCCTAAGTTAAATCCACAAACATGACGCCTGCACGCACACACTCAAATGAGGTCCCTTCCCTCCGTTTCCTCCCTCACTCGCTTCATCTCTAGCCGGCTCTCCTTAGCTCCGTCCTCAGAGAAGGGCTGGATGAAAGAAGGCTCTCGCGGCTCTCTGACAGAAGACAGATAATTGCCTGTGCCTTTCTCCATGCTCAGAATGACAAACGGGCCATTCTCATCTCTCCCACACCAGGAAGGGTTCAGGATCACTGTCCTCCCCTTGTTCGACAAATTGGACTTAGAAAAAGAGAAAGGCTTTGCTCTGACTGTTAAGAAACTCTGCGCTAGGTGAAGGGAGGTGGGCTGGGGCAAGTCCCACCCCAGAGTGGCCCTGGAAGTCTCCTCGCCTCCCTCCAGCCGGGATGCCGGACCAGACCCAGCTGGAGGTTAAAGCAGGGCAGGGTGTGTAATAAGCACAGTTCTGCCTCGTCCTGCAGGAATCGTGACAGGCGACCCAATTTCATCTCCAGCGACTCGGCAGCAGCCTCACCTGTATCAGGAGCGAGTGGCATCAAGAGCCTAACTATCTGAGTGTGAGGCCAGGGCTGTGCAGAGAGAAGCCACTGGTCTGATGTAGCTACTGCCTCTGGGGCCATGCCCACTGGTCCATCCCTTCCCTCTTTCCAGTCTGAGCCCAAGGAAAGGGTAGCCGACCGACCTCGGCTCCTCTTCCCAACAATTCCATGGCTGCTCACTCAGCTAGAAGCGTTACTCAAGCTTGCCTGGAAGATGGGTGGGAAGTTCTTCTGTCGTGTTGAAGGCAGCGGGGTTTTAGGGTCCTGATTACTCCCCCAAAAGGAAGACTGACCAAGGTGGGGTGGGGTCCCCAAACACCCACACTCTGGTGGGGCGGATGGGACCTGGGTCTGAGACAGGGTCAAGGTGGAACTCTGCACCTGCTCGGGGCTCAGCAGGCAATGAGACCTGAAGGCTGGACATCATAGGGTCCCACTCATGGGAGTCACAGGGACCTTCCTTTCAAACCAGGATGAGTCCAGCAAACCCAAAAGGCACAGCCATCCTCTTAAAATCAGTGCTTCCAGAATAAAAATAGCTGGCTGGATCTGTCACCCACAGGGCAGGGCAAAGTTGGGGGCAGGGGGTGGGCAGCAATCCCCAAACTTCATATCCACCAAGTGCTGCTGGTCTATCGCCACTCTGCCTAAAGTGCCCTCAGACCCGGCCCCCTGGCCCTGGGCACCTGATGACGGAGCCAGCACACATCCATCACAGGGATGGAGGCCAGGCAGGCAGAGGCAAAAGCAAGGGAGGACATGAAGCTAACGTCCCTAATCACCAGAGGATTCTTGCTGGGCAATCAGGAATTCCTTAGTACAGAGGGTCAAAGATGAAAAATACTTACTAGCATCTGAATAGTCTTCAAGGGTCCCAAACCCGCCAGAACTTTCATCAAAAGGACAGACCTACTTTAACATTCTTATGAAAATCCAAAAACAAAAATGTGTCATAAGCAAAGTCTCCAGCTAGGCGCAGTGGTGAAATTAAAAAAAAAAAAAATCTGTTCTCTCTTGGAAATAGTAATTACAGTGTTCACACATGCATGCCTCACAAAAACGTCAGTTTTCACACATAACTACTCCCCACAACAATATCACAAATCAAAACATAACATGTAAGCATATTAAACAATCTCTCTATTCTCCTAAACAGCCCACTAGCCACACTTATTTTGTAATGTAATGGTTAAGGGCAGAGACTCTGGGAACAGATGGCCTTGATCTTCTCAACTGCAAAATAGGGGTGTAATCGTCCTATCTGAAAGGCTTGTTGAAGATATCGAATGTATTTCTATCTATAAAGTACACAGAACAGTGCCTGACAAACAATCTATACTATATAAATATTGGCTGTGATGCCTCACACTGGCCTTTCACAACACTGAACACTCCTAAGGATAAAGCAAGAGGTCTCCCAGTACTTTAGGCCAGTAGGTGTTAATAGCCAACCCACTCACAACAGCACTCCACCCGTCAGCAGAGGTTCTGGTGAAATGGCCAAAGAGGTAACAGTAACTGTAACAGATGCAAAGCACTGGCCACACCCCCTTCCGTAATGGACTTCTGTCATTTATTCATTCAGCACTCGGAGCAGCAACTATTCAAAGCAGTGAGGGATACACAATTCCCGCCTCATGAGGCTAATTGTAATGGGGTATGCTAGTCTTCAGACAAATAAATGGGAAAAATATATGCTGTGGTAAAAGATGAAGTTCTCTGGATAGAAAGTAAGCAGGAAGAGTAGGTAGAGACTAACGGGGAGGGAAACTTCAACCTTAAATAGGATGGTCATGAAAAGACTCACTGGGCAAAGATCCAAGGAGGGGAGAGGGTGAGTGCACTCTGACCTCTGGGGAAGGACACCCCAGCAACACAGCACAATGGCCAGGCTCCGAGGCAGGTGTGTGCTCCATGCGTCTGCAGCAAGAAGACTGCTATGGCTGGAGGAGATGAGGGAGGGGAGAGGGGGAAGAATGGGAGAGGAGAGGAGCAGATTGTATAAGGTCCTGTGGCTCCCTTGCAAGAGCTCTGGCTTCCACGCAGCGAGAGAGGAGCCCCTGGAGGGCTCCCCACGGGAGAGACTTCCCCTGATTTACCTGCGCCCGGGCAGTGATGCATTCAGGGAGACACTGCAGAAACTTCTACATGAGATGTGGGGGCTTGGGCCAGGGTGTGGTCAGGACTGGAGATCAGAATCTACATAAACAGGGACTGCAGAGCCAACAGGGATTATCGCTGAAGTAAGTGTGGGGTGTAAGGAAAAAAGAAACGGAAGAATGCTTAAGAGATTTAGTAGCTACTATAACTAATAATCAGTGATGTAATGGGTATGAATAATGACGTACAGGTGAATAATGTAATGAGTGTAAACAAACTGAGACCAACTGGGAAAGAGCAGATGCCTGAGGGCAGCAAAGAAACTGTCAGAGAAGCATTTGGAAAAGGGAGCACTCCAGCACCTGGCCCAGGTCTAACACACAGTGAAGTGACACACAGTAGGCCCTCAATAAAAGTCTGTTGGATGAAAAGGAGTTCAGCTACAGAAATAAAAACCCATCTTTACAAGCAACATCATCTTGATGGAAAACATACCTTTTACATGAAAAGAGGAGGACACAAAAGGAAAAAGAACCAAACCAAGGCAGACTTGAAGAGCTTTGTCTACACCCGGAACTGTTATCTGTCCTACACCAGCTCATTGGCTGGTCGTGGTAACTCCTGTTTGCCTTCCCCACAGTAAAGAAGTCCCTGCCATAATCAATAAACTGGCCCCAGAGCATGCTATTATCCTGGTAACTTCCTAGGAGAAGTAATAATATTACATTTGGGCTAAATTCCAAAAGAAATAGCTCCAAGAGAAAACCCTGGCATTCTTAAGGTCTCAGTAATAGGCCCACTACTGGGCTAATACTCATTGAGTTATAGTTCCTCAGAGCTCAGTCCTTAATCCTCTTCTCTAGCTATACCTTCTCCCTGTGGGGCATTGGCCAATCAATCCCATAACTCTAAAACCATTAATAAGTCGATGCTTCTCAAGTGAGTATCTCCTGTTCTGCCCCCCTCCTCTCTGCTCTGGGCTTATGTATCTAACCACTCACTCATCGTGACATCACTAACTTGGATACCAAAGATGCAGCAAACAGACATCTCCAATTTAACATACCCCCAGCTGAACTCTTGACACTGGGTCAATCAACCCACCCCTTCTCTAAGCCTCCCTGTCTCAGGAAACTGTATCACTGTTAATCCACTAATACAACTGAGGAATCATCACTGGTCCTTGCTTTTCTCTCACCTTACATTCAATTCATCAGCAAGGCCGGCCAGCTCTACCTTCAAAATCCATCCCAATCTGATAACCACCAGCTTGACCATCCAAGACTTCACACCATTGTTGTAACACCTCCACCTCTGCCCACCACAGCCAGTTCTCCACACAGCAGCCAGAGTGATCTTTCAACATATATCAAATTGTCTCACCCATCGACTCAAAATACTTCAAAGACCCCTCCCATCAAGTGTGAAATAAAACCCAATGGAGCCCAATGGGATCCAGTCCCAGTGACTCTCTGATCCCTTCTCCCTCCATGCCTTCTTGGAGTGCTCCAGCCTCCCTGCTGTTCCTTGAACCCACCAAACAATCACTTTGCCAAGCAAGCCACTATGAGGTTTCTCTGCAAAGCCTTTCTTGATGCCCTCAGACAGAGTATGACCATTGTCTATATACCCCCACAACACTCAGCTGACAAGACTGGAAGGAACGATAACACCTCATCAGGGCAACCACTGAACACAGGTCTTTGTTCCTCAAAAGCAGGCACACTAGCTTCTACCATCCTGGCAATAAAGAGGCTGTCTAAAGCCTGTTGTGTAAATTAAGGTGAACTGAACGGTCTGATCACTGCAGATGGTGACTGCAGCCATGAAATTAAAAGACGCTTACTCCTTGGAAGAAAAGTTATGACCAACCTAGATAGCATATTCAAAAGCAGAGACATTACTTTGCTGACTAAGGTCCATCTAGTCAAGGCTATGGTTTTTCCAGTGGTCATGTATGGATGTGAGAGTTGGACTGTGAAGAAGGCTGAGCACCAAAGAACTGATGCTTTTGAACTGTGGTGTTGGAGAAGACTCTTGAGAATCCCTTGGACTGCAAGGAGGTCCAACCAGTCCATTCTAAAGGAGATCAGCCCTGGGATTTCTTTGGAAGGAATGATGCTAAAGCTGAAACTCCAGTACTTTGGCCACCTCATGCGAAGAGTTGACTCAGTGGAAAACACTCTGATGCTGGGAGGATTGGGGGCAGGAGGAGAAGGGGACGACAGAGGATGAGATGGCTGGGTGGCATCACTGACTCGATGGACGTGAATCTGAGTGAACTCTGGGAGTTGGTGATGGACAGGGAGGCCTGGCGTGCTGTGATTCATGGGGTCGCAAAGAGTCGGACACGACTGAGCGACTGAACCGAACTAAACTGAACAGTCCAATCACCCACCACCTCATCTGCCAGTCTGCTCTAACTGACGGTGGCAGGGAACAGTGGGGAGAGCGGGCTTTTCCAGTGATGTAACACTAGGTTCCAAACCAGGCTTTCTACCTGAATAGATGGACAGCTCTGGGCAGGTCACTTAACCTCTCTGTGTCTCAGCTGCCTCATTTGTAAAACAAAGAATGATCAGTCAACTTCAAGGCTACTGTAAGAATTAGAGGCTATGTAGGTAAAGGGCCTGGCACACAGTAGGTATATGATAGATGGTAGCTAGTATATATTTTTAAAATATTTATTCATTTATTTACATCTGGCTGCAGTGGATCTTAGATGTGGCACATGAGCTCAATATTTGCAAGCTTAGTAGTTGCAGTGTGTGGGCTTAGTTGCCCTGTGGCAGGCATGGGAATCTTACCTCCCTGACCAGGGATCGAACCCATGCCCCCTACTTTTAGATGGCAGATTCTTAACCACTGGACCATCAGCAAAGTCCCAGTAGCTAGTCATTTTATCCACATGTTTGTTTTTCATCTCTCTTTTCAGCATTACTGTGTGTCCAGTGGTAATTTAAGTTGCTAAGTCGTGTCCCATTCTTGCGACCCCACGGACTGTAGCCCGCCAGGATCCTCTGCCATGGGATTCTCCAGGCAAGAATACTGGAGTGGGTAGCCATTCCCTTCTCCAGGAGATCTTCCCAATCCAGGAATCGAACCCGGGTCTTCTGCATTGCAGGCAGATTCTTTACCAACTGAGCTACAAGGGAAATTCACCAGAGGCTGATGGATGAGTATCCAGAGATTCCAACAAAGTGTGTTTTGTCCTTCAAGAATAAAAGTAAGGAATGAGGATGATGTTAAGACATATGGATGGGAGGAGAGGTTTCAATCCAGGTGGTGTAAGGGGATGTGACACAGACTGGGGCCACGGGAAACAAGATGACTGACAACAGCAAGATAACCTCCTTCTCTCAAGCCAACCTCTGCTCATCACTGAGCTGATCAAGAACACAAAAACCACAGAGGACCAAGTCCCCACAGAGGTCGCAGCTCCCGAGTGCCGGGGTGGGTCTCATAAAAGAGACTGGTTGCTACAGCAGAAAAGGATATGCAAGCTCTTCCAAATTAGAACAGGAATTTAATTAAACCAGGAGAGGGATGGGAGATAGGGAGATGATTAAGGCCCCAGGATATCTCCTTCCTTAGAGGCAAGAGGAAGAGGCAGGGCAAGGCTGGAATTCACCCCCACTCACAATCTGCCCCTTTCCTCCTTATCCCTCACCCACTTCCTCCATACCCCTCCTTCTGAGTCCTGGGCAGCCTTCTTCCTCCATCTCGGAACCCCTGGGGCCCCACCCCAAACCTAGCTCTGTGCAACGCTTTCCTTCAAGACATATGTGCTGCTGACTCATTCTCCCAGCTTGTAACAAAGCTGAAAACTTTCAATTCCCCAGTTATTATCTTTTCTCGCTCTTTCTATTTCATCTCATTTCATGTTATGAATTATGTACAGTACTTCTGGTACTCAAGAAAGACCCTTTATCAAATCTCTGCAAAAGAGAAATCATGAGTGATTTTGATCGACCAAGAGTCTCTGGAAATGACAAAGAACTCCCCAGGCCTGCAGGGAGTTGGGAGCTTGACAGGCGCACAGAGAGGCAGGTGCTAGTGGGAGGGACACTGCTCTGTGGAGATGAGACCCCCTGAGACCTCATTTAGATTCAGTGGCTATATGTTCTAAGGACATGTTCTCCCTTATGCATCTCCAGTCTATTAGGCTGCTTAAGATCAGGGCACATAGGGAAGGGATGTGATCAGGTCAGGTAGGCGAAGAGGTGGGGTGCTATCTTTCCAGGTGGGGTAAGATCACAGCAGACTTCGTGCAAACTGCAGGGAATGTCTTACATTTTTTATCCATAAATGGTAACTCAAGCTATGTCCCCAGGAGGCTGCTTCCCAAATGCCTGAGACAGAGAAAGCATTTCAAAGTCCTCTGGCAAAAGGGCACCTCACGGACAAGACACAGCACACCCATGCCTCACCCATCTGAAAAGTGGAGAAAGCCACATCTGGTTCCCCTTGGCCCCTTTCTCTGAATCTCCTCTGCCCAGCCTTCCATCATTCTCCCTCCTCACCGCCCACTTCCCCACTTGCTGAAGACATCCCAGATCCAGCTTAAATAACCTACTTTGCAGTTTATTTAGCTCTAAATGGAAGTCGTAAGACAAATGCAATAAATAACTTGGGTACAAAAGACAGGCGCGCACCCTCCCTTCTCCATCGGTCACACACATGCACACAGACCAAATACGGGAGATTACTCTCCCCGGTAACCTTTCCCAGGCTCGACGGGCCAACAGTAACAGCTGCTTCTAGTAGCAAAGAACGACAGGCAAGGTTCATGCTCCCCGGGAGACTGAGGCTGAGAGCGGACCAAGACTGCCGGCCCACCGAGACTGCGGGGTCAGGAGGCCCAACTCTGGAGCCCCGATGCCCAGTTTGGTGATTCAGCTAGCCACTGGGGCCTCTCTGCTCTTCCCAACCCGCTCTGGTGGCATGCTCTCTGAGGGGTTGTGTCATGCCACTCTGAGGCCACCTGCTAAGGAAGGCGGACTTGCCACAGAAGAGAGGAGAGTGGGAGACCTCGGGAAGGAGGTGGGGGGAAGGGAGGAGCAAGTCCCGATTGGAAGCCCCATGAGAAAGGGAGACTGACAGCCAGCCTGGCTGACGACCCCAGCCCCACCCGGGTTTGGGGGACACGCGCTGCCCAGAACTTGAATGTGATCACGACTGGTGGTGAGGGAGGCATGGTCACCTGGATGCGCGAGTTCCTGCTGCCCTTTGAGTCCTGCCTTTCCTTCCAAACCAGGAAGGGCAGTCTGTCTGATTTCAGGGGCGCAGCTGTAAGTAGCAGCACTTCCCTGGTCCCCCTTAGGCAGGTGGCGGCACACCTCAGCCATTCAGATCAAAGTGGGATCCCTCAGGAAAGGACTCACGCTCCCACACTCCCTTTGTTTCCTGCTTTATCTAGAAATCTGCTCTTTTCATACAAATGACTCAGGGAACATGGCTCTGTTTTACATCATCAAGAAAACAGTCAGAAAAGGTCATGGTACCATGATGCTTTGTGCACAAAAGAGAAAGATTCTAACAATATTTTGAATATATATTCTGCCTTACTTCCAAGGGATGCCATTGACCATATCTGTCAAAACACATTTAAAAATGATATGTGAAAAATCTGCATTGTGAAGCTCAATAATAGAAATCTTCTAAACATCACTGTTCATAACCTTGAAGTATTTTAACAATACCTTAAATTTATAAAGCATATCTTGGTGCACAAAGCCCTTTCACACATACATTCTGATTTAATTCTTACAACTATAAAATGAACTGAATGTTCCAATTTAACTGAAGAGGAAAAGGCATCTCACTGATGTCATGTGACTTGCCTAAAATCATGATGTGGGGGAGGGGGAGAATTGACAGAAAATAAAGCCACACTTGAACCCAGATCTTCTGAGTACTCCAATGTTGAACACTACCTATTCCTTATGGCATTTGCTGTGTTGGTCTAATTGGGTTTCTAAAATATTCATTCTTTGATGACAAGTCACAAAAGCAACTACTAATTCCTATTAAGATTAATGTAAAAAGCTCACTGTCACCAGAATGGAAAAAGAAAACTCACATGCCAAGCTGCTAATAGCAATATTGTACATTCACAAGTAAATTATTCATATCAATGTAATTATATTAATAGATTAATCTATTATATAGATAACATCTATATTACCATAGTTTTTTGTCAGCTTTTACAGATCAGAGAATTTTCACAAAGCAAACAGAAAAGAATATGGGCTTGCTATAGGGTTGTTAACTTTTTCTTGTCAAGAAAAGACATTAACTTTGAAAATTCACTTTTAAGTTGAACAAATTTAGTTTCCAAAAAACTATATTGCTATTATTTCCTCATTAGGCCAGAGTGGTAATAAACTATCAAGGGCTCAGTCCCAGCCCATGTAGGAACACTGCCGGATATAAAAGTCAGGCCTGCCCTCACACGAAGTGCAGAAGGTCCTGAAGTAACCGTGTTTGAATTCAAGGGCAGCTTTAACGTCAGCATTTTGCCAGTTTTCCAGAGGTAATTCAAGTTATTAAAAACTGGAATGAACTTAAGATGTGTTCGGAAGCCATTTTAGCATCAAATATATGTACGTTTTTCAACATGGACATAATATAAACACTGTACTTTGAAACGAAAAGCAAAGGTCATGAGAGCTCCCAATACACAGAACTAATGAAAGCTAAGGAACAAGAAACACGATGGGAAAATTTGCCTTGCATGCCCCTGGCAGCAACCAGATACTCTCTTTGAATGAGCAAAAAAAAAAAAGCTCACTTAGCAAAATCAAGTTTATATGTATACAAGTCTTATATACAAGTTTATATGTATACAAGCAAAAAGGCATTTTAAGAAAGCAAAAAATGAGGGTCTTTTTCAAAGCACTTTCCTATGTTTCATCTCATGTAATTACTACAAGACTCGAGGTTAGGGACAGCTGGTGGTAGGTATTAGCCGCATATTCCTAATAAAAAGACTAATGCACATTTATTTATTCATCTAGCTGACATTACAAAGAGACATGAGTGTTCTGACTGCAATCACAGGGCTCATGGCAGGAAGGGGTCTGGTGGCTGTCACCCTATCCTCAGTGTAAGGATCAAACAAGCTGATGTTCACAAAAGTAAAAAACAGACCTTGTAACAAGTGGATTCAGCAGCAGAAAATGATCCCAAAAATGGTGTGGGCTTGCGTGTGTGTGTGTGTGCGTGTGTGTGTGTGTGTGCGCGTGTGTGTATGTATGTATGTACTGTTTCCATGGTGGCTCAGAGGTTAAAGCGTCTGCCTCCAATGCGGGAGACCAGGGTTCGACCCCTGGGTTGGGAAGATCCCCTGGAGAAGGAAATGGCAACCCACTTCAGTATTCTTGCTTGGAGAATCCCATGGATGGAGAAGCTTAGTAGGTTACAGTCCACGGGGATGCAAAGAGTCGGACACGACTGAGCGACTTCACCTCACCACCTTACCTATGTGTGTGTGTATGTGTGTATAGGGAGTCTTCAGTTTGGGGGCTGTTACTGGTCACATTTCATCACAGAAAACAGGGCATACTTTCTGTTCGTTCTGTTCCCAAATCCTAACCATCTCTCAGATTGCCATATCTTAGGTCTGGGTTTCTTTAAGAGCATTTCAGAGACAGGTTCCAAGCCAGGAAGGCCAACTGTGTCACAGAAACTAACTACTAATTACACACCAAGCCTGTGTAAACATTCCAATAAATTAATGCAGTCCCCCTGCTTTTCACTCATTGGTTTTTGTGTGTATCGCTACCTGTCACAGGAGAAGGGAACAGGGTGCTGAGCCGGAGCCCAGCAGTGACAGCGGACTGCGGTACCCGTGGCGACAGCCCACTGCCCAGCGTTAGTGGCGTCCCTCCGACAGCAGCTCCCTCATCTAAACACAGACCTGATGCTGTACATGCAGACAGCCGGGTGGTCTGGAGGCCCACGCGCCCTGGCCGAGACCACAGAGCTTCCCTGTGAAATGAGCCTGTCGATGGGTATTTACTAAATTTCACTTCTGGGGAACTGTGGTTGTTGCCAGAAGACAGACGGCCTTTCAAAAGGGAAAAGGGGCCGAGACACCTAAAAGACAACTTCTGATGCGGGAATCTTCGAAAAGCACCAAATGAATGCTACTGACATTCAGGTCAGGGGCTTAGAAAAAAGACCTCTCAACTTTTGAGTTTTCAGGGATAGTCAGAGAAGGCTCTGTGGGGGAGGTGGCCAACATTTTGGAGGAAAACTAATTTCAAAAAATGTGAATGTATTATTGGCAAAGAGGCACATGACAGGTATTAAGTAGCTAGACTAAAAGACGGGAAGGGACCAGTCAGTGAGAAGCAGACCTGCAGAGCAGGGGGGCAGTGGAAGAAGATGCTCTGCTGGTCTTTCCCATATGAGTGGTTTGTCCAAAATGTTCTAATTATTTAACACCGGAAATGGCAACCCACTCCAGTGTTCTTGCCTGCAGAATCCCAGGGATGGCGGAGCATGGTGGGCTCCCATCTACGGGGTCGAACAGAGTCGGACATGACTGAAGCGACTTAGCAGTAGCAGCAGTGCTTCTTATGTGCTAGGCACAGGCCAAGGGTTTTACCCAAGTTACCTCCTTTAATTCTGACTACAGTTCTACTAGGGGTGGGTAACACAATTACCCTCACATTACAGAAAAGGACAACAGAGATTAAGTTGCCCAGGTCCCACAGGTAGTAAAGGTGGGACCAGGATTCATAACCACTGTTCAGTTCAGTTCAGTTCAGTCGCTCAGTCGTGTCCGACTCTTTGCGACCCCATGAATCGCAGCACACCAGGCCTCCCTGTCCATCACCATCTCACGGAGTTCACTCAGACTCATGTCCATCGAGTCCGTGATGCCATCCAGCCATCTCATCCTCTGTCATCCCCTTCTCCTCCTGCCCCCAATCCCTCCCAGCATCAGAGTCTTTTCCAATGAGTCACCTCTTCGCATGAGGTGGCCAAAGTACTGGAGCTTCAGCTTTAGCATCATTCCTTCCAGAGAAATCCCAGGGTTGATCTTCAGAATGGACTGGTTGGATCTCCTTGCAGTCCAAGGGATTCTCAAGAGTCTTCTCCAACACCACAGTTCAAAAGCATCAGTTCTTCAGTGCTCAGCCTTCTTCACAGTCCAACTCTCACATCCATACATGACCACAGGAAAAACATACCCTTGACTAGATGGACCTTAGTTGGCAAAGTAATGTCTCTGCTTTTGAATATACTATCTAGGTTGGTCATAACTTTTCTTCCAAGGAGTAAGCGTCTTTTAATTTCATGGCTGCAGTCACCATCTGCAGTGATTTTGGAGCCCCCAAAAATAAAGTCTGACACTGTTTCTACTGTTTCCCCATCTATTTCCCATGAAGTGATGGGACCGGATGCCATGATCTTCGTTTTCTGAATGTTGAGCTTTAAGCCAACTTTTTCACTCTCCTCTTTCACTTTCATCAAGAGGCTTTTTCGCTCCTCTTCACTTTCTGCCATAAGGGTGGTGTCATCTGCATATCTGAGGTTATTGATATTTCTCCCGGCAATCTTGATTCCAGCTTGTGTTTCTTCCAGTCCAGGGTTTCTCATGATGTACTCTGCATAGAAGTTAAATAAGCAGGGTGACAATATACAGCCTTGATGTACTCCTTTTCCTATTTGGAACCAGTCTGTTGTTCCATGTCCAGTTCGAACTGTTGCTTCCTGACCTGCATACAGGTTTCTCAAGAGGCAGCTCCGGTGGTCTGTTATTTCCATCTCTTTCAGAATTTTCCACAGTTTGTTGTGATCGACACCGTCAAAGCTTTGGCATAGTCAATAAAGCAGAAATAGATGTTTTTCTGGAACTCTCTTGCTTTTTCCATGATCCAGGGGTTGTTGGCAATTTGATCTCTGGTTCCTCTGCCTTTTCTAAAACCAGCTTGAACATCAGGGAGTTTATGGTTCACATATTGCTGAAGCCTGGCTTGGAGAATTTTGAGCATTACTTTACTAGCATGTGAGATGAGTGCAATCGTGCAATAGTTTGAGCATTCTTTGGCATTGCCTTTCTTTGGAATTACACCACCTCTATTAACAGACATTGCGTCAGACAAGATCTACATCAGAACATCAATGCAGAAAACACAGAGAGGACACCTTTGGCATAAATATATTTTTGCCACTTAATATATATGTATTATAAACATATATGTAATGCCGAATCATTCTTTCAAAACATGAGGTGGTTTTGGGGAAGACGAGCCCTGAAGCTTGGGTGAGGATGACTGCTGCAGTCTCGAATCAGCTTTGGTATCCAGTTTATTTCCATATTTTGTTTCAGTTTCACAGGACTGAGAAAATCCTGAATCATACAGAAAAGGAATAGTGTGCTCACTTATATCCCTTTCTGTGAGCAAACAAGCTCAGACTTGAATTTTTTAAAAAGACTAACAGAACTACAAGCCTTCTAATCAACAGTGCATTTACACAAAGTTCAAACAAACAAGAGATGGCAAAAACAGCTTTCCTCCAGGGTCTGTACAAATAAGCCAGGTGTCCACAGGTAGTCTCCAAGAATGAAGATTTGATCTCAAGCACATGAATTATGCTTTTTAAATCAATTTTGTGTGTGTGTGATTTTATACTTCCTCAATTTGAAGATACACCTTTCTTCACAGACAAGGGTTTACAACTCAAAATATATGAACATGTAACATACAGAATGTAGTAGGGGTACCCCCCTTTAAAAACTATTATTAAGTTTTTAGTATATCTTCTAATCAATAATATATATCTTGGATTCAAGGAAGTATGACTGTTAAAAGATATATTTTAACTAAAAACAAAATGAAAGAATCTATGGAATGGGAAAAAATACCTGCAAATGAGGCAATTGACAAGGGGTTAGTTTTTAAAGCATACAGCTTATACAGCTCAATTAAAAAAAAAACTTAAAAAATGGATGGAAGATCTAGATAGACATTTCTCCAAAGACATACGGATGGTCAACAGGCATGTGAAAAGATGCTCAACATCACTAATTATTAGAGAAATGCCAATCAAAACTACAATGATTTGACCACCTCCTGCTGGTCAGAATGGCCATCATCAAAAGTTTACAAATAACAAATGCTAGAGAAGGTGCAGAGAAAAAGGAACCCTCCTACACTGTTGGTGGGAATGCAAATTGGTGCAGCCAATATGGAGAACAGTATGGAGGTTCCTTAAACAACTAAAAATAGAATTACCATATGATCTAGCAATTCCACTTCCAGAAAAAACAAAAACTCTAATTCAAAAAGATACATGCACCTCAATATTCACAGCAGTACTATTTACAATAGCCAAGACATGGGAGCAAACTAAGTGTACTTCAACTGATGAATGGATAAAGAAGATGTGGTATAGCACACACACCCACATAATGGAATATGACTCGGCCAGAGCAAAGGATGAAATAGTGCCACTGGCAGCAACACGGATGAACCTCATTCAGTTCAGCCACTCAGTCGTGTACGACTCTGTGACTCCTTGGGCTGAAGCACGCCAGGCCTCCCTGTCCGTCACCAACTCCCGGATTTCACTCAAACTCACGTCCACTGAGTCGCTGATGGCATCCAACCATCTCATCCTCTGTCGTCCCCTTCTCCTCCTGCCTTCAATCTTTCCCAGCATCAGGGTCTTTTCAAACGAGTCAGTTCTTCGCATCAGTTGGCCAAAGTATTGGAGTTTCAGCTTCAGCATCAGTCCTTCCAATGAATGTTCAGGACTGATTTCCTTTAGAATGGACTGGTTGGATCTCCTTGCTGTCCAAGGGACTCTCAAGAGTCTTCTCCAACACCACAGTTCAAAAGCATCAATTCTTCAGCACTCAGGCTTCTTTATGGTCCAACTCTCTCACCTATACATGACTACTGGAAAAACCATAGCTTTGACTAGATGGACCTTAGTTGGCAAAGTAATGTCTCTGCTTTTGAATATGCTATCTAGGTTGGTCATAACTTTTCTTCCAAGGGGCAAGCATCTTTTCATTTCATGGTTGCAAATTGCCAACATCTGCTGGATCATCAAAAAAGCAAGAGAGTTCCAGAAAAATATCTATTTCTGCTTTATTGACTATGCCAAAGCCTTTGACTGTGTGGATCACAACAAACTGTGGAAAACTCTTCAAGAGATGGGAATACCAGACCACCTGACCTGCCTCTTGAGAAATCTGTATGCAGGTCAGGAAGCAACAGTTAGAACTGGACATAGAACAACAGACTGGTTCCAAATTGGGAAATGAGTATGCCAAGGTTGTATATTGTCACCCTGCTTATTTAACTTATATGTAGAGTATATCATGTGAAATGCTGGGATGGATGAAGCACAAGCTAGAATCAAGATTGCCGGGAGATAAATCAATAACCTCAGATAGGTAAATGACACCATCCTTATGGCAGAAAGTGAATAAGAACGAAAAAGCCTCTTGATGAAAGTGAAAGAGGAGAGTGAAAAAGTTGGCTTAAAACTCAACATTCAGAAAACTAAGATCATGGCATCTGGTCCCATCACTTCATGGCAAATAGACTGGGAAACAGTGGAAATAGAGAGACTATTTTGGATGAACCTAGAGATTACCACACTAAGAGATTATCATACTAAGTAAAGTCAGACTGAGAAAGACAAATATTATATGATACACCTATATGTGGAATATAAATAATTGATAAAAATGAACTTATATGCAAAACAGACTCACAGAAAACAAACTTACAGTTACCAAAGGGGAAAGCAGGGGAGAGATAAATTAGGAATCTGGGAATAAGAGATACACACTACTATATAAAAAACAGACAAACAGTAAGGATCTACTGGATACCACAGGGAGCTATATCTAACTTATAATTTAAAAGGATATATAATTGAATCACTTTGCTGTATACTGAGATACTATAAATCAACTATACTTCAATTATTTTTTTAAAAATTTTAAGATATTTTAAAAACAAAATGAGACCATTCTGTGAAGCCACCAGAGTCCACCTATAGATCTCAGCTAACAAGTGCCTGATTCTGGACCAAGGGCAGAGGCCTAGGGATGGGAGAGGGAGAAGGAGACCAGCAAGCAGGGAAGGAGGGCAGCCAGCAAAGTGCCCTCGCATGTGTGTGTGCTCAGCTGCTAAGTGATGCTTGACTCTTTGTGATGGACTGTAGCCCATCAGGGCTCCTCTGTTCATGGGATTTTCCAGGCAAGAATACTGGAGTGGGTTGCCATTTCCTTCTGCAGGGGATCTTCCCTACTCAGTGACTGAACCTGAGTCTTCTGCTTGGCAGGCAGATTCTTTGCCACTGAGCCACCAGGGAAACTCTCAAGTGTCCTCAGTCCAGTTCAGTTGCTCAGTCATGTCCGACTCTTTGCGACCCCATGAATCGCAGCATGCCAGGCCTCCTTGTCCATCACCAACTCCCGGAGCTCACTCAAACTCACATCCATTGAGTCGGTGATGCCATCCAGCCATCTCATCCTCTGTCATTCCCTTCTCTTCCTGCCCCCAATCCCTCCCAGCATCAGGGTCTTTTCCAATGAGTCAACTCTTCTCATGAGGTGGCCAAAGTACTGGAGTTTCAGCTTTAGCATCATTCCTTCCAAAGAAATCCCAGGGCTGATCTCCTATAGAATGGACTGGTTGGATCTCCTTGCAGTGCAAGGGACTCTCAAGAGTCTTCTCCAAGACCACAGTTCAAAAGCATCAATTCTTCGGCGCTCAGCCTTCTTTACAGTCCAACTCTCACATCCATACATGACCACTGGAAAAACCATAGCCTTGACTAGACAGACCTTTGTTGGCAAAGTAATGTCTCTGCTTTTGAATATGCTATCTAGGTTGGTCATAACTTTTCTTCCAAGGAGTAAGCGTCTTTTAATTTCATGGCTGCAGTCACCATATGCAGTGATTTTGGAGCCCAAAAAATACAGTCTGTTTCCACAGAGAGAACGGAAATGGCAGTGGTCCTTATCCTCCTTCCTGAGAGCCCACAATGTGTCCGTTAGTTTGTATTAGACAAATATTGATTAAAGTAGGACCTCATGGAAATGCACACAGCGGGAGAGACAGGCTGAAGGCGTCTCTTCAGTAGGCCCCCACTATGCAGACCACCTCACACCCTCCCCAGGCTGAGTCATTACTGTCACACGGAACTGTCATTCTCAAACTTAACTGCAGCCTCAGAATCACAAGGTAGCATGTGAAAAATACATATTCCTTCCTCCTGCCTCTGCAGCTGCCGAGTCGTTAGATCCAGGCAGAGCCTAGGAATCTGTAATTAAATTAATTGCCCCTCAGCCGATTCTAAGATGGACCACACTCTGAGGGGCACTGAAAGAAAGTACTCAATAAATACTTTTCTAGAGAATGATAAATTGAGGGAAAAATGGAGATAGACCATTTTGGCTTGCCTAGCGCCAGAGGCTGGCACTGTGCCATCCCTGTCTAGCTAGGATTCCATTAAGGATTTGGCCTCCAAGGGGGATCCAGTGGAAAGTACCTGAAACAGCCACTGAGTCACCAAGGCACCACCCCAGTTAATTTCTGCCCCGTAGTCCTCAGGCATGGGGTTGCCTCAGAACAGAGAGATCATAGCCTAAGGCTGCATGACACACCAGGCACCTGAGGCCTCTGGCCAGGGATCAGAAATTAAACTGTGTATTAGAGTGGGCTAAAAGAAAGGCCAA
Source organism: Oryx dammah (assembly GCF_014754425.2). Classification (NCBI taxonomy): domain Eukaryota; kingdom Metazoa; phylum Chordata; class Mammalia; order Artiodactyla; family Bovidae; genus Oryx; species Oryx dammah. The sequence continues at coordinate 18,203,072 of NW_024070205.1, forward strand.
GAGCCTTGAGCCAGCCTAATGGGTCTGCATAGACAAAGGATCTGGAGACTGGCCTGGTGCGTGGTGTGAAATCCAGGCGCCCGATCAGGAGGCAAACGTAGCATATTTGGAATCAACCCCAAACAGAAGGACATCTCTGGCTTGACAAATTATTAAGAAATCAAAATGGATATGAAAGAGTGGGAATAATTTCAGGATGGAAGCAGCTATGGCTGGAAATATGTGTGAAGGAGAAAGAAAGAAAATCACAGGTTCCCCCCCACCCCGCCCACCCAGAGGGAGCCAGAGACTGGAAATAGTGGACCCTGGACTCTGGCCCAGCGGGCAGGATGCAAGCGGAAGGCATTGCAGGGTTTAGAGAGAGGACAAGTGATTCAAACGAGAGCAGGCTGCCAAAGGCAGCACCAGAAGCTACAAACATAAGTGTGTTTTTTTAAAAAGAGACACTCTGAGGAGGAAAACAAGATGACGGAGTACAATGCAAGTGAGGAAGGTGGGCGGGCCTGGTAGGTTTCAGTCCCCCAAAGTTCCCCAAGTCCACGCTCTGAATTGGGCTGAAGCGGGGCCAGGCGCCCAGGAGTGAAGTCTGGGAGGGCCCACGAGGTGAGCCACACCTTCTGGTCACAGCTTACTCTGCACGTGTGTGTGCACACACACCCTTCCCTCCCCCACTCACTCACTCTCCCTCTATTGGGGGCAGTTCAAGCACCAAATTAGAAATCAGAACATTTGGCTTTAAAACTCACTTCCTACTTCCTCCACGCAATGAGGCAGGCTTCTCAACTCATTCCACACACTGAATTTATCCATCAGATTCCAGAGTAACATTTGAAAAAGGGCCTATAATACATTTACTCCCTTTTCATTGTCTCTTCCCCACCTCTTTCCTTTCTTTGTTGTTTTTCAGTCACTCAGTCGTGTCGGATTCTTTGAGACCCCATGGACTGCAGCACGCTCACCAGGCTTCTCTGTCCTCCACTATCTCCTGGAGCTTGCAAAAACTCATGTCCACTGAGTGGGTGACACCATCCAACCACCTCATCCTCTGTTGCCCCCTTCTCTTTCCTTCCTACCCAGGCCAAATTTCACTGCCCTGCTAAGGTCAGTCTCCTAATGCTCATTTCACTAGGCTTACCTGGCAAAACTACTCTGGTAAAAGTCAGCTCTGTACCTACTTCCAGCTCTGTACCTACTTCCTGCCTGAACCTCAGGGGCCAAAAGTGACCAGAGGAAAACACCGCACATTCACTGGTCTCAGCTTCACCCCAGCAAACGAACCCCAAGTGGGTCCCGAATGCAGCCCAGCAGTTACATCCCCACTCCACTCATTTCTTCCTTCTCTGGAAAACTATCTCCACCTTCCCTCAGGCTTCCAGTATTTCCCTTCTCCCACCCTCTGCTAAATGACCTGGCTTCCAATTTCACTGAGAAAATAGAAACAATAAGAGAATTTCTATGAGCTCCCGCCACCCTACCCACATCACAGCCTCTGCAGCCTCCCTCCTAGGACTATCGATGAACCATGAAGTTGGGCGCCAAGCCTCCACCTGGGCTCTGCCGGGCTAGGAGCCCACCCCCTCTCACCTGCTTTAGAAGGCTGCTCCACCAACTGTCTTCTCTGTCCACCAGCAACGATTTTCGTCTTGAAAGATTCATTCCCATAAGAAAGAAAATGGTATTTCATCTACCTTCCCCATTTTCTCTGCTCCTCTTTCAACAAAACTCACCACAATGAATATGGCCATATTGCCAACCTTCTCTTAAACCTTCCCCTATCAGGCTTTTGCCCCTCCCACTGCCCTCTCCTGACCTCTGATGATTAATTCTTAGCACTTACTTAACCCATCCCTAGGCATCATTGGACTCAGCTGATCACTGTTACTTCCTCCTCTTTGCAACAATTTCTTCCCTTGGCCTCCAGGACACCATCCCTCCCCGACCCCCTTCACTGCTCCTTCTCAGTCTTCTTGCTGATAACTCCTTAACTCACCCACATCTCAACACTGGAACTCAGTTCTGGAACCTCTTCCCTATGGTTAGATATTCCCTTCCTTGATGGTCTATCCAGTCTTAAGGCTTTAAATACCATCTATTCACTGAAAACTCCCAATTTATATCTCCAGTCTAGGCTTCTACCCTAAATTCGTTCATCCAACTCTCTCCTTACACCACCATTTAAGCATCGCAAATTCCTCGTTCATGTCCCAACTCAATTCTTCATCTTCTTCCCAATCTACTTCACCCCTCAGCCTGCATGGGACAGGGAAAGACTAACTTCCAGGATACACTTATCAATCCCTTTGTGTATTAGACAAGTTATATGTGAACAGACACTGATGTCAGATTCCAAGTGTCATCTGTAAAGGGTCCCAGATTCTTGCAAGGACACGGGAACAGGGTCATGCAGACAAAGATGCAGAAAGAAAAACAGCCTATTCCAGAGCATGACTTACTGGTTACAGAAATCCACAAATTTTACCTACTGGATACCTTATCCTAAGTTAATTGGTACACCTTATCACTCTGACACCAGAAGATGGTGGTAGGTTCCTGGCCCCTATTTGTCAAATGAGTTTTGAGTATGTTCTGTTCCCAGGGCATGTGGAGGAGGTGGTGATGAAAACTAAAGCAGAGATGAGTAGACACATTCTCCAGTCACATGGAAGTCAGCACCAAACACATTCTCTGTAGATACCATAAAATCAGAGAAGCTTCAGGAAGCTGAAGATGGCAATTTTCCACCAACCCTCGGATATGGTTTTATTCTTTCAACATGCTTATGCATAACACACGTAAGCTAAATGCCAACGGGGTAAAAAGTGAGTAGCTGTTAACTATTCAGAAACTATTAACTATATGCAGGTGGGAGAAGGCAACTTAAAAGCGAGTCATAGGACCAAAGGACTTCTGAGAATGAGGGAGACTCTCCTCTTCTCACCAGAAGCCAGGAAAGAATATTTCCTTTCCAGGAAAGGAATTTGTGATAGCTATATGGTGATGTAAGGATAGAGTTGGATAAATGAATTCAGAGTAGAAGTTTAAGCTGGAGACATAAATTTGGAATTTTCAGGGTACAGATCATATTTCAAGTCCTAAGACTGGATAAACCATCAAAAAAAAAACTCTCTCCCGTGGCAGCACAGAGTGCTGAAGCAGTCGTAACAGATAAAGCTGGCATGTACCTGCAAAGTCAGAGAAAGAGCATGCCTCCAAGAACTATGTACATCTGCATGAGTTATAGATACCAAGTGAGAAGAAAAATAGCTCCATGAAAAACACAGATGAAATACAGATCAAAATACTGGACTTGGGACTTCCCTGGTGGTCCAGTGGCTAAAACTCTGCTCTCTCAACACAGGGGGCATTGGATTCAATCTCTGATCAGGGAACTAGATTCCACATGCTACAACTAAAGATCCCACATGCCCCAGCTAAGACCTGGTACAGCCAAATAAATAAGTATTTCAAAAAACTGGACTTGAAGAGCACAGGTTGGAGTAATTGCAGACAGACTGGGAACCCTTGTAGTCTGTATACTAGTCCTGATAACCACAAACAGCAGAGAACACAAAACCAGAGTCACAACAAAGAAACCCAACTCAGACCAGAATCAGTAGAAAGTGGGATCTGAGAGCCACATCTCTCATTCAGGTGAAGAAGGTTAGAAGTTAATCCTGGAACCACAGTCATATTTGCAGAGTGAACTGCACTAAGCCAAGAGAGAAGAAGGCACTGTCCTGGAGAATGAACACCCATCCAGAATCAGTTCAGATCAGTTGCTCAGGGGTGTCCGACTTTTTGCGACCCCATCAACTGCAGCATGCCAGGCCTTCCTGTCTATCACCAGCTCCCAAAGCTTGCTCAATCTCATGCCCATCGAGTTGGTGATGTCATCCAAACATCTCATCCTCTGTCGCCCCCTTCTCCTCCTGCCCTCAATCTTTCCCAGCATCAAGGTCTTTTGTAATGAGTCAGTCCTTAGCATCAGGTGGCCGAAGTGTTGGAGCTTCAGCTTCAACATCAGTCCTTCCAATGAATATTCAGGACTGATTTCCTTTAGGATGGACTGGTTTGATCTCCTTGGAGTCCAAGGGATTCTCAAGAGTCGTCTCCAGATTAGGAGACATGAAACAAATTAGACCAGTAAGAAGAGGGGAGAGTCTGCAAGTGGCGGACCTTTGCAGAGATAGTCAAAACAGAGAGAAGCAGCCAATGGAACCGTAGACTGCTTTGCATCTTTCTACCACAAGAGGGAGGGAAGCCAAGAATACAGTTGGAGGGTGACCAAACCAACTTGAAATTCTGGGAGACTAAATGGAGCTCAGCACGCTGGACTCCAGGTTGCCCTGCAAATGGGAACTCTCCCCCACCCTTACAATCAAGCAGGATAATGAGAAAGGCGACATGCAAATGAAGCTAACCAAAATCAATGGCGGAGCCACACAGGTCACAGGAAGCGTTTAGGAAGGGTTTGTGCAGCAGAAAAGGAATGCTAACACCAGGGAAGCAGTTACAGTATACAGAAAAAGGTTAAACCGAGTCCACATGTTTGAGAGAGTTTCTGTATACAGTGTTAACCTGAAGGCACTCCTAATGGTTCAAGCATAACTGGTGCCAATAAATCTTACATATTTGTTGTGACCATTAAATAGAGGAGACATTGGAATGGGAAAAAGGGACTCCCTTTTCTTTGTGGCCTTTGTGAGGAAATATGGCAGCTAGGTGAATTGGGCCTTTCCGGAATGAGTGGTAGAAAGGGAAATCAACCAGTTATATCTGCAACCTCTGAACAGTGGTGATAATAGAAGGCACCATGGCTGATTTTCCTCTATGGTGAAACATATATACATGCATGTTTTCAGAGTAGGGGCTTCCCAGGTAGCCCTAGTGGTAAAGAACCCACCTGCCAATGCAGGAGACATAAGAGAGCTGGGTTCGATCCCTGGGTTGGGAAGATTCCTTGGAGGAGGGCATGGCAACCCAATCCAGTATTCTTGCCTGGAGAATCCCATGGACAGAGATGAGCCTGGCAGGCTATAGTCCATGGGATTGCAAAGAGGCAGACATGACTGAAGGGACTTAGCATTCACACAAGGCAACTTAGTCATTCACAGTTAATCCAGTAGTGTGTAACCAGTTCTAATACATATGTAAAACTTTTCATTTACAAAATCTTAAGTTAAAATTAAGAGAAGAAAATAAATACTCAGGTATTGTTGGCATGGGCTACCAGAATCTGCAATTTTTCAGCCAAGATCCTAGGTACCTCTGATCTCATACTCTTAATGGGCATGAACAGGAGAGGAGTGGTAGGTGAATTAGTCTCCACTGTTTAAATGTTCTTTCCCCCATATCCTAGATCCTTTTAAAAATTTATTTTTTAATTGTAGGAAAATTGTTTTATAATGTTGTGTTAGTGTCTGCTGTACAACAAATCAGCCATAATTATATATCACCTCCCTCTTGAGCCTTTCTCCCCTCCCTCTATCCCACACATTGAGGTCATCACAGAGCACCAGGCTGGGATTCCAGTGTTATACAACAACTTCTCATCAGCTATCTATTTCACTCATGGTGGTATATATATGTCGAAGTTATTTTCTCCATTCATCCCATTTTCTCCTTCCCCTATTTTGTCCACAAGTTCTGAATCCCCTTTCTGTTCCAAGCTGAAAAGTTGAATTTGGGTAAATTAGCAGTGTTAAAAAAAAACAAGACAATAGGTCCAAAACAGAGTCACTTGTACTAAGCCCCATGTCACCAAATCAAAACTTTATTACAGTGTTAGTATTACAGTGTTAGTCTCTCCCACAAATGGGCTCTTAAACCAGGCAATCAGGAATCACCCGGTCAGTGTGAATGAGATCATCTGCCTGATAAAACCCTGCCATCCCCTAAAGCAGCGGTTCCCAACATTTTGGCACCAGAGACCAGTTTTGTGAAGACAATTTTTCCTCAGGCTGGGGCTGGCGGTGGGGTGGTTAGGCGGTGATTCAAGTACACTACATTTATTGTGCACTTTGTTTCTCTTATTATTATATAAGTTCCACCTGAGATCATCAGGCATTAGATCCTAGAGGCTGGAGACCCCTGCCTTAAAGGAAAGTGACCTTGCCACAACCAATCCACTTCTTACTAACTTCCTGGTCCAGTGCCCTTCTCCTATAAAAGCCTTTCATTTTGTATAGCTCCTCAGTGCTCCCTTCCAGATGTGAGATGGGATACTGCCTCATTCATGAATGGTTGAATAATGTCAATAACACCTTTAAAATTCACTCTGTTGAATTTCTTTTTTAAACAAAAGCGTATGATGTGATTCCACCATATATTGTAAGCCCCACGCCCACCAGTATGAAGACACCCAGCTCTGAACCTTCCTCCAGCAGAAGACAATCCTAACTCCAGGATGTGTGTCCAGTTCCCATAAGAGAGCTCCACCTGGGCCATGCTTCACACCCCAGTTCCCTGCTCAAGGGAAGCTGGACTTGGCTGACTTCCTCTCTTCCTAGGGAGCCAGACTTTGTCCTTGCTCTACTGGCTGAAAATGGGATGCCTTTTCCATCCAACTTCTCCTGAATCAAGGGGTAGTTATTAGCCTCACTATGGTCATCATCTCTGCCTGTGGGCTCTTGGCTCCATGCCCTCCCCCTAGATCCAAAGCTTTGGAAAGTGACATCATTTCAAAGGCGCATGAGTTCATTCTGCCCAGTGAGCAGCCAGCCACTTTTTGGAAGCCATTCCTATAGCTCAATGAGTTCTCTCAAGCCTGGATCCAGCCCCAGGGGGAGCAGGAGGCCTTCAGTAAGCTGAAGTTCAATGACTGATGGCCTGGAAGTCAGAGGTACTGTGTGTCTGAGGTCCTGGGAGCCCATGCAATGAAAGGTTTCAGAGGATCTGCTGTCTGACCTCTTCTCCCTGCTTCCTCGGTAGAGCACACCTAGACAGGACAGCAAGTTCACTGTCTCTGTGTGACCTCCATACCTATGTCGGACAGACAACCAGAGAGAGGCTGGAATCTGAAGCGAGCACGAGGAGCACAGAGCTCATGGGCACTTTTTCTCCCTGTTTCCCCAGTGCCTAGCCCAGTGCCTGACACATCACAGGTGCTCACAAACACATGTTGAAAGAATTAATGAATGAATGAACAAAGGAACTAAACCAAGTAATGAGTGATCCTGCTTATCTCAGTACCTTCTGAGTCTTGGCCCTGGAGGACCAATAGATCTCGCCTGTATCTTCAAATGCAACACTTCTGCTTTCGGGCTCTCAGTGCATTTATCACATCACTTAGGTGAGTCTGCACATACAATTGAAAGCCACTCTGCCCAAAGCCCCACAAATGATACCAGCCACTGCGGAACCCAGTGCTGTCATTTCCAGAGGCGCCTGGTTAATCTGAGTGACATGGCCTCAAGACAACCTTCACATCTCAAATGAGGAGTGACTGGCCTCATCAACCTTGTCTCCCTTCTCTCCTTCCTGCCACCCCCACAACTGGTAAGAATCCCAGAGTGTTCTCAAGGTTTTTCTAGGTCACACATAACCCCTGGGCTTGCCAGGCATACGCTGGTCCTTGGGGCTTCTTCACACCTCTCCCAGATGTTCCGAATGAACAGCCTGCAGCTCTTTTCTGCAAAGCCCCACCTGCCTTGCTCATGTGGCACAGGGATGGGTCCAAGTTAATGATGGACATTTACTAGGCACCTACTTGTATGGGCCTTATGCAGACCCTGGCTCTTTCTCCATGAGTCTCTCATGAGACAGCATTTCTTTTCCTTCCAGTACAGACAATGTCCTGAAGTCATTCTAAAGGGGGCTTTTTGTAAATGACCTCATGTCCCACCCATTACTATGTGTATAGAAGAATCAGGTTAGAAGGAATCTGACGGTGCCTTAGGGTAAAGAAGCCTAGGGGAGGGCAAGTGAGATAATGATTGCTCCAATGATATGCCCTAGGGTGGGATGGCTGGGAGGCATAGGAGAGTACAGACCTTTATGAATATCTGTTTACAAAGACAATTTGCTCAAATTGCTTTGCCTCCCTAGGCTCCCCTAAGCATCAAACCACACAACTCCCTACTCCTTTATTTTAGAACTTAGACTCTGCACTATACCTTTCATAACTTATTAAGATCAGACTCTGGGAGGTAAAAGAGACTTCAGTAGTCACCCTAACTTCTGTCCTCATGCAAGGATCCCCAAACATCCCAAACAGGCTGCTAGACACCCTTGTCTTATGCATCAGCTTAGATCCTTCCCAATGTGGCTGATCATAGGAATCACCAGAAGTGCGTGTCAAACATATAGCTCAGCTCACCAATACCACATGAAATCAAATCTCCAAAGGGCCTGTGAATCAGAATTTTTAATAAGCATCCCTAGTGAATCTTACAACTAAGCATGTTTCTTACATGCATGTAATGCAATGTTTCTTGAGAGTGACTACATATTAGAATCAGCTAGGAAGCTTCTTAAAAAAAAAAATGAATGACAGGTCTTTACCCCTAGCTATTCCTACTTAATTAGTCTGGAGTACAGCCCAGGTAGTGTAAATTTTTAAAGCTCCCTCCCAACTGATTCCAATGGGCAGCCAAGATTGAGATCTACTGGAATATCTTTCCAGACCAATGGTAAGTTCTTTAAAGACAGCAACCAAGAAATCTGTAACTCTTGGTACCCCTTACTTACCGCAGAATCCTACCACCACGTCAAACCAGTAGCAAAACATACTCTATAATGGCTGAGCTGATCTGATTTAACTAGCATTGTTCACCCCCCAAATATGGCATGTAATTTCCTAACTCTATTAAGAAGCCATGTGCTTATCAAGAGGCCAAAAACAGAGGCATAGAAACTTCTAAGCCTTACCATGGTTGAGTCCACACACACACGTGCACACCTCCATACACATTTCCAATCTTCCCCTTCCCCAGGCTAACCAACCCCAACCAAGCCAGGAGCCTAATTCCATGATCCTTCCCTTCTGCTCGGGCCCCTCGCCAGCTCTACTCACATTGTACAGCACGGTGGTCCACCCTTCCATGGTGATGCACTGGAAGACAGTCAGCACAGCAAAAAGGATGTTATCAAACTGGGTGATCCCATCATTGGGGCCAATCCAGTCCCGGCATTCATAACCAGCTGGGCAGCCCTGCACGCCACATGGGTGAGGTGGGTCAAATCCTTCTAGAATACCTGCAGACACATTTGGAGGGTGGGGGATAAACCATGTGATGCTTCGCATGAGCTGAAAATAACCCCAGGAGACCACAAGCATGTATTTCTATCTCCCACAGGAGGGTTTATCCTCTTTGTCTCCAGCTCCTACCCATCTCTGGCATCGCTACACCTCATAGCTCACAAACTGTAGCGTGTTCAACCCAGTGTTTCCCAAGCTGCTCTGAAAATGAAGCCTCCTCCACATGTCCCCCCACCCCCACTTTCTGCAGGTCACATCTTCTACCATCTCCTGAGCCCCACAGGAATTTACAGGATTGGGTATCACGCAGAAAGGTCTGAGCTGAAGGCAAAATCTTAACTGATTTTCTATCTTTAGACTCCAGGATAGCCCCTCAGTTGTTTCTGGGTTCCCTGGGAACAATTATAAACTACAGTCCCTTTCGTGGGTCTTAACTCCTTGTTTTTTTTTTTTTTTTTTTTTGGCCTAAATTCCTCATTTGGAATAAGACAAAAATTAAAACAAACCCAACATGGACAGTGCTCTTTAAAGATTCTTTTCATAAAAACATCATGCCTAACTGGGCTCATTCAACCTCTCCCCATCATCCTTCCTCCTAAAGCACTCTACTCAACTTGAACAAACAAGATACAGAGACAAGAATGTAAGATCTCGTCAGTCAGTTCAGTCACTCAGTCGTGTCCGACTCTTTGTGACCTCATGAATTGCAGCATGCCAGCCCTCCCTGTCCATCACCAACTCCCGGAGTTCACTCAGACTCATGTCCATCGAGTCAGTGATGTCATCCAGCCATCTCATCCTCTGTCGTCCCCTTCTCCTCCTGCCCCCAATCCCTCCCAGCATCAGAGTCTTTTCCAATGAGTCAACTCTTCACATCAGGTGGCCAAAGTATTGGGGTTTCAGCTTTAGCATCAGTCCTTCCAATGAACACCCAGGACTGATCTCCTTTAGGATGGTCTGGTTGGACCTCCTTGCAGTCCAAGGGACTCTCAAGAGTCTTCTCCAACACCACAGTTCAAAAGCATCAATTCTTCGGCAGTATACTTCAGTCATTTAACCACTGCCAAGTCATGCTTAGAACTTCCTTAGTTCTTCCACACCATGCATGGATGACAGCAGAAGGGCAGAACGTCATGAGCTTGAGCATGGAGGGAAAGCATTCCCAAGATCTGAAGGGCCCCAGTTCTGACTTCCGACTCCTGAGGTCTTTCTGGCTGTGGGCCAAAGGGTCCCCTGTACAAAGGGTAATTTTTCAGGCAAATGGTTTTTGACATGCCTTCTGATAGCCTTCTACCAAGGAATAGGGCAGCTGAGACCTTCTATTTGAAACAGACTATAAACCTAAGAGGTTATTTGCTTTGCAATATCAGTGTGCAATGGGGATCTTTAGGCTGGTTGTACCTCATAAAGTTGATGACTAGGAAGCCTCTGCTTCTAATTCTAGGGTTGGAATAGGACATACTTTGTTTTCCAATTAGCCTCCAAATGCCCTGAAATTACCCCCATGACCATAGGAGAGAGGAAGGGAAGAAGGAGAAGCCAGGAAATAGTGACTCTACCTGAATTATTCATGAAGCAGGCTCGGTGCAACTTTCCACTGTAGAACTCCAAGCCGATGATAGCAAACATCAGGATGGCAAAGAAGAGCAGAAGGCCAATCTGCAGGAGAGGCACCATGGCCTTCATGATGGACTTCAACACAATCTGTAGGCCTGGAAGGAAAGAGAGAGAATGATGAACAGAGCCCTCACTTAGCAGCCCCTGACAGGGCAGGCTGTATACCCTCTCCTAGGAGAAAGGGCCAAGTCTTTGAGGGAAAAGGACCCCTAGTCCTGAGATGAGAAAATGATTCACAAAGGGATAACCAAGACACATCAAGCCAAAGGCTGCCATCACATCCTCCCCTGAGGAATCAACGCCTTGTTCCTCTTCACTTATTCCCTGATCACTCACACACCTATTACCCTTCCCTTATTCATTTCACTCACATTGTCTTCTGGATTCTTCTTACAGATGAAACCTACTAGAATGTGTTTCTTTCCCAAAGGGAATTAGGCCTTGTCTTACTAGGTTGTAAGTCTCAAAGAACAAGGACAAAGTTCACCTTCCCCATGACTCTTATCTCAGACCCAGCTCTCCCATTCATTGTCCAAGAAGCACAATTAGTACAATGACTATTCATAAAATACTGTATCCTTGGACCCAAAACTTGCACTTCTAGGATTCTAGTCTAAGAAAATAATCAGAGATCTGAATAATATTTAAGTCAAAAGACATTGTTACCACGCTATTTCTATTTAGGAAAAAAAAGAAAGAAAGAAAAAAGCTGGAAATAACCTAAATGAATAGTAACGTAGAAAGGACTACCCAAGTCATGGATGGTATAAGAAAGAATATAAGACAGATTTCAAAGTCATATTTTTGAAGAATTATTAGTGTCAGGAAAATCAAATGTGCATGATGGGATCCAAAATAAAAAATACAGTATGATCCCACATACATTAAAATGCACAGGAAAAAAATGAATGAAAAAATATGCTAAAATGTTAACAAAATTGATTTCTGAGTGACAGGATAATGGGTACTCTTCATTTTCAATTTTGTATTGTTTCCTTTCCACATTTTCTGTAAAGATCTTTCATTATCTTTTAAGTGTGAAAAAAATTTGCTAAATTTTAAAATGGAAGATAATGCCAGATTGCTGCAGGTCCTCTATTTATTACTGCAGGGGCTTCCTCTCTGGGGAAATTACTTCTTGCTCATCCCTGGATCTGGTTGAGGACACAACAGTAAAGCTCTTAGCAGAGGAGGAAGAGGAAAGACGGGTGCTCACTAGGTATCCCCGACACGAGCTTCAGGGGCCTCAGGACACGCACGGCCCGGAGGGTCCTCAGGTCCACATGGGTGTTGAAGTGGGTTCCCGCAGTAGCCAGGATGCTGCAGATGGAGACACAGAGGGTCAAGGTTACCACAGTTTGGCTTTCTCCCCTAGCTTCCCCTGGGAGGCGGGGGGAAGCTGGGTTAGAGAAGGATCAGCCTGGAAAGCGCACCGAGCTGATGCCAGCTGCGTGTGGGCGCACCTGAGCTTGGGTGAATCACCAGTGATTCCAAGCGAGATTAAATTTAGTCGCATCAGGGTTTCACTTTGCAAAGGAGGAAAACTGATCATCACATTGGAATCTTAGTTTCAAGTCATTAGTAAAACATGAAGTCACCAGCATCTGTCTCATTCTTGCCCCCAAACCATGTTCCCAACCCTCCTCGGACTCTTACCAATTACCTTCCCCTCTTTCCAGACCCTGATGCTGGGACAGATTGAAGGCAAAAGGAGAAGGGGGTGGCATAGGATGAGATGGTTAGATAGCATCACCGACTCAATGAACATGAATTTGAGCAAACTCTGGGAGATAGGGGAGGACAGAGGAGCCCGGCGTGCTGCAGTCCACGGGGCTGCAAAGAGTCGGACACGACTCAGCAACTGAATAACAGCAACTTTCCAATCTACCAAAGCCCTCACATGTTTTATTTAAAATTTTCTTAGATTTCTGTTTCCTATCTCCTTCAGGAAGTTTTTCTGGATTAACTGCAGTAAGGGAGTAACTCATTCTTCTTTACCTTGACACTTAGAATTTTTACCAAACAAAATCAATCATACTGATGTTTATACTTAGTGAATAGCATCACTGGTCCCCATAGAGTATTTTTATAATTGCCCCCCAAATCACTGCCTGAGCTGGATTTGGTTTCTTTGTTTCCACTTTTCTACGTCCACAGCCATATGCAGAAACAGACACACACAAAACAAAAATCCATAACAATCCTATTAGATTGTGTACACCAAGTACCTTGTCTTGAGGAGACAATTTATTTCATATAATCCCATGACATTGCAGGTACTTTGGAGAGACAGAGACACTTAAGTATTTATGACAGACACAGCAGAAGACTACAAATCGGCAGAACTGGGATTCAGTCCTGACTCATGCACTTGAGAACTGGGTGCCCTGAGGCCAGTCAGTCTCTATGAGGCTCACCACCCTCATCTACAAACTGAGGGAGTACCATGGCCTACTTACAAAAACAAATGGCACTGAATATTATGAGTGTCCTCTAAACTAAGAATCTTCCCTGGTGGCTCAGACAGTAAAAGTGTCTGCCTACAATGCAGGAGACCTGGGTTCAATCCCTGGGTCGGGAAGATTCCCTGGAGAAGGAAATGGCAACCCACTCCTGTACTCTTGCCTGGAAAATCCCATGGACGGAGAAGCCTGGTAGGCTACAATCCATGGGGTCACAAAGGGTCGGACACGACTGAGCAACTTCACTTTTTTCACTTTTCACTTTCATGCATTGGAGAAGGAAATGGCAACCCACTTCAGTATTCTTGCCTGGAGAGTCCCAGAGATGGGGGAGCCTGGTGGGCTGCCGTCTATGGGGTCGCACAGAGTCGGACACGACTGAAGTGACTTAGCAGCAGCAGTCAGTGTTCCTTGTATGCTGCTGCTGCTGCTAAGTTGCTTCAGTTGTGTCCGACTCTGTGCGACCCCATAGATGGCAGCCTACCAGGCTCCCCTGTCCCTGGGACTCTCCAGGCAAGAATACTGGAGTGGGTTGCCATTTCCTTCTCCAATGCAAGAAAGTGAAAGGTGAAAGTGAAGTCGCTCAGTCGTGTCTGACTCTTCATGACCCCTTGGACTGCAGCCTCCTCAGTCCATGGGATTTTCCAGGCAAGAGTACTGGAGTGGGGTGCCATTGCCTTCTCCTTGTATAGGATAGTTCTTTTCCTTCGTTACAACTTCCAGGACAATTTCAGCTATATGGAACTACTGGGGAATGAGTCATTCAGAAAACTGACTTTTCTATATAGTAAAAGGGTGGCAAGAATGGTTTATTTCATTTAATTATTTTTGGTGGAATCTCTCCAAAATATGTCAAGGACTGAAGATACCTTGAAGTTCCTTTAATATGTGAACAAAAGGCTTATGTTGTATTACCTTGAGAATGCACAAATGAGATCAACAGGCACAAATTACACAGATCCAGATTATAATCACGAGTAGTAGCTTTGAAACAAGCAGTGCTAGCCAACAAGTGAGCTGCTTTATGTGGTAATGACTTCCTAACATTAAAAGTATTCAAGAACAGAGCAGAAGAAGCCTCTTAATGAAGGAAAGAGGGTTCCAACATTGGGTTGAAGGTTCTTTAAATAGCCAATAGAGATTTCTTTTAAGATTCCATAACTATGTTGATCCAATCTCAAAATAAGAACTAGAAAGAAAGCTTAGTCTCGAAAGCATCTTAGGAGCTAGGCAAGCTTCACACGTTTTCTCTGTCTTTTCCAACCCAAACTTCCATCAGCTTATCTGAAAATAAGGAGCTTTTGATTCTATCTTCCAAAGCAAAAGAGAGACACTAAGCAGGGGATTGATGCAATTTCTAATAAGTAGGAAAAAAAAAAAAAACTAGAGAGAGAACAAGGAGAAACATGGAAAATAGAACTGAAAATCAGGACAGAAGTTTTATAAAAAATGAAAGGAGAGAAAGAGAAGCTTCAGGGATAGGTATAGTTACAGAGAATCAGAACCCCATGAAAATGGAGTCAATGCTCCCCTGATCCTGCTCACAGGGAAAGCCTACTGTACTCTCAGTCTCTGGAGGGGCACACATGGAGGCTTTCCCTCTGGTTTGCTGCCTTACAAACACAGTGAGTAATCTGCCCCATTCAGAAACCAGGATTCTGTTTCCTAGGATACCCAGATACACACGAGATGCCCTTTCACATCATAAGAAAGGCCACTGAAAATGAAAGTCTCCTCCCCAACTCTGAGATGAACAAGGGACATGTTGGAACATGGAGGTAGGAAGTTAAGGACACTCTTAAAAGGCAAGAAGGCACAGGTATAGAAAGGAAGAAAAAGTGGCAGAGGGAAAGGAGAATGGGAGGATGGGGGCGGTGAGCAGTCGAGGAATACGTGGAGGTGGAAGCAAGAAAGGTGATGAGAAGAAATAAGAGCTGGTGGAGAAGCAGCCATCAGAGAAACAGGGATGATGATGTGGGAAAGGGGAGAAAAGTAAAGCTAATGTCAAAAGGAGAAGCAGCCGGCCATGAGACGTGTCCAGGCCCTCTTTACCGAGTGCAGCCCTTGGCTGAACCAAGCTCTCCCCAGGCCTCCAAAACCCTTCATTCTTCAGGCAAGGTTGGGCACCTGTGGACCTGTGCCCCCCTGGCCCTTGAAACTTTCTTCTCTTTCATCCAGTGCAGGACGGCTTTCAGCTGAACCTCTGGCTGATGCACGTTTGCCACTGGCTTTCTCCCAGTATCCAAACCATCCTTGAGGGCAGGGAGGACAATCTGGCTCCCCCATCCATCTGTTAGAAACAACAGCAATGGGCTCCAGAAGATAACTAAGGAAAAGGGCCCTATTCTGAACTCCCACAAAATTCTGTCCCCACCACTCCCACTGCCCTTACCACATCCTAGAGGAAGCCTCTGTTTTCTCACCTGCCTCCCCTCTGAGATCTAGAATACCTCAGCTGGAGACTGTCTTCCTCATCTCAACATGTCCAACACCTAGCCCAGGGTTTAGCAAGGAAAATGTGCTCAATAAATGCTCAAGGAATTGAACTGCACTGAGGAAATCAATAACCGTGTTAAAACTGAGATCAAATGAACAGAAATACCACAGAAACCCTAGAAGTTATCAATGCAGAGATCAGAGCCAGTTTGCTACGCAAACCCATGCCTGTTTGAGCTTACAGGAGAGCACTGGAAATCTGTCCTCAAGCATTTTAGAGTCTAATGACAAGCTTCCAATGTACTGCTAAGACGCCTTGCTCTCAAACAGACCCCACAGGACAGGACTGGCCCGGCCCTCAGTGGGAGAGTCAGAGATGGAGGGAGCCAGGGAGGAAGACTCAAAATGCAAAGACCTGTCTTTTAGCAAAACCCAAGTTCTGAAGGTTACTCAGCTCAACTCTGAGCCTCATCCAGAGGAGGCCTACGCGGAGGCTCCAGGAAAGTGAACCATAGGAAAAACGTCCTGGCCCTCAGTCTAGCGGAACGAGACCCACAGAAATGTACTGACTATATAATTCACCACAGAGAGTGTCGTGACACAGGCGTTTACAAAGCGCCATGAGAACGGGAAACTCTGCAGTGACCAATACAGAGCTTACCATCTGTGAGCACTTTCCAATATGTTATCTCATTAAATCCTCCAAAATATCCTGATGTTACTATCCACTCCATTTCACAGGGGAGGCAACTGAGGCTCAAAGAAAATTAAATTGCTAATAAAAGGCAAGACCAGGCATTAAAGTCAGTTCTCTTGTGAGATCAAAGCCAATAGTTTTCCCTCTCTGCCATTATGCCGGCAGCATCTTCTGGGTCTCTGGCAGCTCCACTGTTCCATAGTCCAGTGCTTTGCTAAAAATACCAAGGTCACAGAGTTTGGTCCCCAAACAAGCCAGAGAACTTGGCTTCCTTCAGTCCAAGGCCACACACTGCTAATTCCCACAGGCTTGACTGCATCACTCTCAGGATCAGCAGGGTATGAGGCTCCTTGAGCCCTAGGTGGTAACCGCCGCAGCATGAAAACAAACACACAGGACGGGACAGGTGCTTCACAAGGTCAGAGTGAGGCCCCTGAGGAGGATTCCAGTTCCAAATTAATAAAAGCTAAGCTCTCCACCGTCCTAAGAGGCATAGGTGCGCGCTCTTCAGGAGCAGAGACTATTCTTCACTTCTTTTGTCGCGATGAGCACAGAACCTGGTGGGGAGCTCTGGACACAGAGGGGGTCTTAATTACTGCTTGATCTCCAAGGCTGAGGACAGTCAGTGAGCTGACAAACCCCTGACCAGCATCAGCACAGACACTGTGCTCGACATGTTATGTGCCAAAACTGTTTCCTGATGAATGTCAGGGCTCAGCCCTTCCTCGAACATTTTCACTTGTAGGCGTCAGCAGGTACGAAGAGAGTGGAGGCTGATATGACCCTGAGGGTGTGGTCTGACCTTCACCCAGTGGCACAGCGCAGCACATGATGGAATGATGCTCTGGACAATTACAACCAAAGGCCCCTTCCCAAGTCTTCACCGGAAGATTTCTGCAACCCTGCCTTCCTTGTGGCCATGGGATCTGGGATCTGTCTCAGTCTCCTGGTCAATCCAAGTCTAGCATTCTCTTTGCACATGCGTATTTCACTGTACCCTCCCTGGTGGCTCAAAGGGTAAAGAGTCTGCCTGCAATGAGGGAGACATGGGTTCTGTCCCTGGGTAGAGAAAATCCCCTAGAAAAGGGAATGGAAACCCACTCCAGTATTCTTGCCTGGAGAATCCCATGGACAAAGGAGCTTGGAGGGCTGGAGGGCCACAGTCCATAGTGTTACAAAGAGTCAGACACGACTGAGTGATTGATATTTTCACGTTCACTCTCCCATGGCCAAAAGTGCCCCAAGTGAAGTGAAAGTTGCTCAGTTGTGTCCAACTCTTTGCGACCCCATGGAATTCTCCAGGCCAGAATACTGGAGTGGGGAGCCTTTCCCTTCTCCTGTGGATCTTCTCGACCCAGGAATCGAACCAGGGTCTCCTGTATTGCAGGCAGATGAAAATGCCCCCAAAACACTGTGCAAATATTACACTAAAAATGACTCGCTGCTTCTCTGAAATTCAAATTTAGATAGGCATCTCATGTACCTCTCTACTTCAGTGGTGGTATGAAATGACCAAGTGTGGAGCCTCCTCCTCCAGGTTTGCCTCATCCCTAAACAAACATTCAAGCTCTCTTCTGAGAAGAAACACAAGTGCCAGAGTGTTAGCACCAGGCAGAGAATTCCCTCCTGAGCTCCAGAAATCACTGGTTTTGGCTCTGACCATATAAGTCCCAAGGGAGAACCTCATTAGCATTTGAAAGCCAAGTTGTTCACATGTAGGTAAAAAGACTGATGAACAGTAGCAAAAAGGATTCGGTATTTATCCAGCCCATATTAAGGGGAGACCAGGAGGAGGCCATTGGAGAAGGAAATGGCAACCCACTCCAGTGTTCTTGCCTGGAGAATCCCAGGGATGGGGGAGCCTGGTGGGCTGCCGTCTATGGGGTCGCACAGAGTCGGACACGACTGAAGTGACTTAGCAGCAGCAGCAGCACCAGGAAGAAGCCAGAAGGCACAGATTTCAAGTTGGATTCCAACCCAGAGTTGAGTCAGGATATCATTTCCTTGGGAAGTCAATAGAAATGAGTTGCTTTGTTCACTTAAAAGTGTTCCCTGGGGGGCTGGCTCCTTCCTCTCTTTTTACTATTTTACCTCCAATGAGGCATCAAAGTCCACCCTACCCTTTCTCTTCTACATCTCTTGGATTTACCTTTTGCTCTCCAGCCTCCCTCTTGCCTAGACTGACTTTCTCATGCCATCTCTCCCCTGCCGCAATAATAAGACCCAGACTTCAGGGCCCAGATGAAATCCTGCCCATCCTTGGAAAAGGCCCACCATCAAAAGAGACTTGAACTAGGATTCTGAGAAAGTTGAGCACATGCTCTCCAGTCATAATGGCTGGTTTTAAATACCAGTTCTCTCACTCATACCAGCTGTCTGGCCTTATGCAATTGTCTCTCTGAGCTTTGGCTTCCTTATCTGTAAAATGGGGCCAGTGCCTCTCTAAGAAGGTTGATCTTTAAAAGAGGTTGCTTCTAGTTCTTCACACAGTGCTGATTTACCACGTAGGGTTCCTGGTTGTAAGCAACAGAAACAAATGTTAGGTTTCTTAAGCAAACAAATCCCAAACAAGTATACTGAGAAGATATCAGGACCTCACAGAACTGAAGGAATATTGGAAGATCAGGGTGAGAAAACAGAGAAGCAGAAATATTTGTGTAGTTGGCTGAATAATGCTTCCCAAAGACAACCAGGTCTTGAGATCCAACCAGTCCATTCTGAAGGAGATCAATCCTGGGATTTCTTTGGAAGGAATGATGCTAAAGCTGAAACTCCAGTACTTTGGCCACCTCATGTGAAGAGTTGACTCATTGGAAAAGACTTTGATGCTGGGAGGGATTGGGGGCAGGAGGAGAAGGGGACGACAGAGGATGAGATGGCTGGATGGCATCGCCGACTCGATGGACGTCAGTTTGAGTGAACTCCGGGAGTTGGTGATGGACAGGGAGGCCTGGTGTGCTGTGATTCATGGGGTCGCAAAGAGTCGGACATGACTGAGCGACTGAACTGAACTGAATACCTGAAAGCTGTGAATGTTAATATTACCTGATAAGAAGAGGTGGCAAGAATACACAGAAGAACTGTACAAAAAAGATCTTCACGACCCAGATAGTCATGATGATGTGATCACTAATCTAGAACCAGACATCTTGGAAAGTGAAGTCAAGTGGGCCTTAGAAAGCATCACTATGAACAAAGCTAGTGGAGGTGATGGAATTCCAATTGAGCTGTTTCAAATCCTGAAAGATGATGCTGTGAAAGTGCTGCACTCAATATGCCAGCAAATTTGGAAAACTCAGCAGTGGCCACAGGACTGGAAAAGGTCAGTTTTCATTCCAATCCCAAAGAAAGGCAATGCCAAAGAATGCTCAAACTACCTCACAGTTGCACTCATCTCACACGCTAGTAAAGTAATGCTCAAAATTCTCCAAGCCAGGCTTCAGCAATATGTGAACCATGAACTCCCTGACGTTCAAGCTGGTTTTAGAAAAGGCAGAGGAACCAGAGATCAAATTGCCAACATCCACTGGATCATGGAAAAAGCAAGAGAGTTCCAGAAAAACATCTATTTCTGCTTTATTGACTATGCCCAAGCCTTTGACTGTGTGGATCACGATAAACTGTGGAAAATTCTGAGAGAGATGGGAATACCAGACCACCTGACCTGCCTCTTGAGAAATCTGTATGCAAGTCAGGAAGCAACAGTTAGAACTGGACATGGAACAACAGACTGGTTCCAAATAGGAAAAGGAGTACATCAAGGCTGTATATTGTCACCCTGAGTATTTAACTTCTATGCAGAGTACATCATGAGAAACTCTGGACTGGAAGAAACACAAGCTGGAATCTAGATTGCCGGGAGAAATATCAATAACCTCAGATATGCAGATGACACCACCCTTACGGCAGAAACTGAAGAGGAACTAAAGAGCCTCTTGATGAAAGTGAAAGAGGAGAGCGAAAAAGTTGGCCTAAAGCTCAACATTCAGAAAACGAAGATCATGGCATCCGGTCCCATCACTTCATGGGAAATAGATGGGGAAACAGTGGAAACAGTGTCAGACTTTATTTTTGGGGGCTCCAGAATCACTGCGATGGTGACTGCAGCCATGAAATTAAAAGACGCTTACTCTTTGGAAGAAAAGTTATGACCAACCTAGATAGCATATTCAAAAGCAGAGACATTACTTTGCCGACTAAGGTCCATCTAGTCAAGGCTATGTATGGTTTTTCCTGTGGTCATGTATGGATGTGAGAGTTGGACTGTGAAGAAGGCTGAGCGCCGAAGAATTGATGCTTTTGAACTGTGGTCTTGGAGAAGACTCTTGAGAGTCCCTTGGACTGCAAGGAGATCCAACCAGCCCATTCTGAAGGAGATTAACCCTGGGATTTCTTTGGAAGGAATGATGCTAAAGCTGAAACTCCAGTACTTTGGCCACCTCATGAGAAGAGTTGACTCATTGGAAAAAACTCTGATGCTGGGAGGGATTGGGGGCAGGAGGAGAAGGGGACGACCCAGGATGAGATGGCTGGATGGCATCACGGACTCGATGGACATGAGTCTGAATGAACTCTGGGAGATGGTGATGAACAGGGAGGCCTGGTGTGCTACGATTCATGGGGTCACAAAGAGTCGGACACGACTGAGTGACTGAACTGAACTGATATGACAAAATGGTTTTGCAGATGTGATTAAAGGATTTGAAGATGGGGAGATTATTCTGGATTATCTAAGTAGACCCTAAAAGCAATCATAAGTGCCCTTGAAAGGAGGGAGGCACAGGAAGACTTGACTAGAAAGAAGGCAATATGCTAAGTGAAGCCAGATGGAAAAAGGGCCTACCAGTCAAAGAGCACAGGAAGTGCAGTTCTAGAAGCTCAGAAAGACAAAGAAATGGATTTTATCCAGCTTATGATGGGAGCACAGTCCTGCTGATACCATGATTTTGGCCCAGATGATGGGGCCAATCCATGATTTTGGATCTCTGACCTCTGGAACTAAGATTTCTGACCTCTGGAATAAGAAAATTAATGTTTTTTTAAGTCACTAATTTTGTAGTAATTTGTTACAGCAGCAATAGGAAACTAATGCACTGGGCAAAGATCAGAGTCCAGGACATCTGATTCCTAGGCCACTGTGGATATTCCTAGCAATACATTAATATCTGCCAGTGAAAAATAATGTCATAAAGTTGCTAGCTTAAAAGCCATGTGGAAAAAAGCAAGTGGTTGAGCTTAAGTCACATGTCCCCTTACACTTTATCTGGCTGTGCAGGGACAGTCCTCTACCACATTCAGGGTGAGAAAGAACCCTAGAAAGAGCACATACAATAAAATATTCTCCCAAAAGGGAGATGAGGGACCATGGGGGAAGCTGGATATAGGATAACTAAAAAAAATTGTCTACTACAGCCTGCTCACAGAATGTATTTAATAGGTGGTACAGAGGAAGAAGAGAAGAAATCTGTTTTCTTACCTATAAAATGAGATGGCCAGATAGAGAGCCCTCTTGGACCCTTCTTGCTCTAAAACTCTATGAGTCAAAGCCACCCACAAGGTGATATACCCCTGCAGTTCACACCAATCTCCCCTTTCTCTGACCATCCAGAAGCCTGCACAACATTTAACACTTAATTGCATACCATTCTTGCATCTTAGAATAAAAGTCTGACCATGAATGATAATGAGCTGGATTCTTAAAATTCAGTTCAAAGCCAGCTCCTTGATGGCAGGAACTGCCTTTCATGTTGCCATCTACTACCGTCCTTACCCTAACAATATGCAAGTGTGGTACCCAAGAAATACCCTAGACTCAGGGATGAAGTGAAAGTGAAAGTCACTCAGTTGTGGCCAACTCTTTCCGACCCCATGGACTCTACAGTCCATGCAATTCTCTAGGCCAGAATACTGAAGTAGGTTGCCATTTCCTTCTCCAGGGGATCTTCCCAACCCAGGGATTGAACCCATTGCAGGTGGATTCTTTACCAGCTGAGCTACCAGGGAAGCTCTGACTCAGGGATAAATGATTCAGGGATGAATTTTTCTTTTTTTTTTTTTAAATCATTTATCATAGTTTGTTTTTTTTTTTTAACTCAGGGATACATGAGTACAAATACATCCCCATTGGGACAGATTGGCTGGACTTGCCCATGGAGTGTGAATGAGTCCACAGGCACTCGTATGTGTAACTGGACATCCATTTAACCACATGTGCACATAATGATGATTTATGAAAATCTACTGAATTATACCCGATGTTTGGCTCTCCATTACTTTTAAATAAATTACTGAAAGGTGTGATTTGATCTGGGAATCGATTTCTAAACATTTTATTTTTTCAAAAACAAAAAGTCAATGTATATTAAATTACTCACATAGAGACAAGTCTCCCCTCTCCAAAATTCAACTTGATCAAAATATATTTGAGGGAGAAGAGTGAGGTTGGGAAAGAGAAAACAGGTGTCAGGCTCAGCCCAGTTCCCAGACACTGCAAGCTGTCTCTTCATCCTCCCCAGCCCTTATGCTGGGACCCCTTGATCCCATTTAGGCTTAGCTCCACCCCAGAGCCCAGAACCCATCTACAATCTACTGACATGTATTGAGTGTATACTGGCATTACAAAGAAGGACAGGATAAAGATGGTGGTTGTCTTCGTGAAACTTAATGAAAGAGATAGGTACTAAATAAATCACAATTATGGGAAGGAAAGGAAAAGAGACTTTCCTGCAGAAATGGCATATGAGCTCAGAGGTGAAGTATGAGGAGGTCAGAGGAAGCAATGGGGGGAGAACACCCAGATACAGGAAAATGCACGTGCAGAAGGCCTAGGGGGAAAAGGAGATTGTTACACTTGAAAAGCTCAAACAAGGGCTGTTATGGCTGGAACCTAGTGGTCTGGGGAAGAATGGAGAGTGGAAAGGCTGCAGAGAAGGGAAAAAATATCATCAAATAAAGATGATTTTATATAGGCTTCCCAGCGGCTCAGCAGTAAAGAATCCACCTACAATGCAGGAGATATGGGTTCAATCCCTGGGTTGGGAAGATCCCCTGGAAGATGAAATAGCAACCCACTCTACTATTCTTGCCTGGGAAATCCCAAGGACAGAGGAGCCTGGTGGGGTCCATGGGGTCACAAAGAGTCAGACACAACTTAGTGACTAAACCACCACCAAACAAGACTTTCTAGGCTATTAAATGTTTGGACCAAGCCTGTCAGTGCTCAAAAGTTCCAAGTTTACATTTGGTGATGGGACATCAGGTTACCCACACTGCTACTCTGAGCTCCAAAGAATTTGATTTAACCACTGATTCCTCACCTTCTCCCCAGCCCCAGCTACTGTAACTGAGTGTCTACCTTGGTCTCTGTACCTGCATTAATGCCACCTTCTAGCCCCAGAGGCTTTCCTGGTGGCTCAGATAGTCAAGAATCCACCTGCAATGCAGGACACCCAGGTTCTATCCCTCGGTCAGGAAGAAGCCCCAGAGGCCCTTCCCAGGCAGCAGCTACTATGTGTCTCCCTTACAATAATCTCCCCAGATAACAGAGATATCCTTAGATATCCTCTGTTCATGCCAACTGGAGAGGCCAGGCCCCTATCCTGCCCTAGAAAGTATACAGAAATTAGTCTAAGCAAATTATCCACTGTCCTGAGTAGCAACTGGTTCAGGAATGGGTGCGGGAGGGAACTCAGGCCTTCAGTATAGGGAAAACATGCTGTGGGGCTTCATCTGATCCAAGTTCTTAGAACAGAAGTAAAAGCATAAACAGCAATGAGTTTCAAATCTTTTTTTGCCACAGCCTACAGTCGGAAATATATTTTACATCACAAGCCAGGAGGCGTATATAATTGTATAGTGCTTCATAAAATAATACTTATCCTTTATATGTGTAATACACTCATATTTTCTCTTCCATTCTTCCTTTCTCCCTTTTGTTTAATGCTGGTTACAATCAACTATCCTGCTTTCATGAAACGCTAATAGGGTTTGGCCCAAGTTTGAAAAATCCAGATGTAGAGACCAGCCAATACACACGCTCCTTCTCTCTAAGGAGAGGACAAGGTGGACCAACGTGAATTGCTGCTTTAATGGCTTCATTCTTGGTGTTTTCCCAGAACAATGAAACAGTGTGCCTTGAAAGGCTTAGTGCTTTTCAAGAACTGCAGACACAGCATTCTAGAAGAGACCTTGCTCCTTCTGATGGTCCCTGAAGTAGCACGAGCATCTTGCTCTCCCCAGGAATGGCAGTCATAAAGAGCTCACATACATATGCATAACCACAAAATCATCTTGAGGCAGCCATTTGTTTTGTTTTGTTTTGTTTTAAATTTGCTTGTTCATTCGGGTTGTTTTTGACTTAGGTCAGAGTGGAGCATGGATTTTCTTCTAAGTCTGCAGATTATAAATCATACCCCAAAGCCCTAACATTTCTTAGGAGAATGGGAAGAAGGGCAAGGTCAAGTAGCTTCTTAGCAGTAGAGAAGGAGGAACAAGTAGCTCCAGTAGGGAACAAGTAGTTCTGTATTTAATAAAAAGAAGACAACCCTTTCTGGATTTTAAAATAGGATTTCTAATTAAGTTTCATAAGAATCTTAGTAGATATGGAGGAGTCCAAAAATATGCCTTCTGATGAACAATAAAATCATAGTCTAAAAATCCTCTTTCCTTTCCCACCAAAGAAAGTTCAACGATCAAACCATGTTACACCAAGGAGACGACGGTGTATTGACATTTGAGATCAGATGTCTCAGGAAGTATGCTTTAGGATCAGGTCAGTTCAGTCACTCAGTCATGTCTGACTCTGTACTCCCAGGGACTGCAGCACGCTAGGCCTCCCTGTCCATCACCAGCTCCCAAAGCTTCCTCAAACTCATGTCCATCAAATTGGTGATGCCATCCAACCATCTCATCCTCTGTCATCCCCTTCTCTTCCTGCCTTCACTCTTTCCCAGCATCAGGGTCTTTTCTAATGAGTCAGTTCTTCACATCAGGTGGTCAAATACTGGAGCTTCAGCTTCAGCAACAGTCCTTCCAATGAGCATTCAGGACTTATTTCCTTTAGGATTGACTGGTTGGATCTCCCTGCAGTTCAAGGGACTCTCAAAAGTCTTCTCCAATACCACAATTCAAAAGCATCAATTCTTCAGTACTTAGCCTTATGACTACTGGAAAAACCACAGCTTTGACTATATAGACCTCTGTCAGCAAAGCAATGTCTCTGCTTTTTAATATGCTGTCTAGGTTTGTCATAGCTTTTCTTCCAAGGAGCAAGTGTCTTTTAATTTCATGGCTACAGTCACCATCTACAGTGATTTTGGAGCCCAAGAAAATAAAGTCTGTCACTGTTTCCATCTTTTCCCTATCTATTTGCCATGAAGTGATAGGACCAGATGCAATCATCTTAGTTTTCTGAATGTTGAGTTTTAAGCTAGCTTTTTCACTCATCTCTTTCACTTTCAGCAAAAAGCTCTTTAGTTCCTCTTTGCTTTCTGCTATAAGGGTGGTATAATCTTCATATCTGAGGTTATTGATATTTTCCTGTCAATCCTGATTTCAGCTTGAGCTCCATCCAGCCCAGCATTTCACATGATGTACTCTGCATATAAGTTAAATAAGCAGGGTGACAATATACAGCCTTGACGTACTCCTTTTCCTATTTGGAACCAGTCTGTTGTTCCATGTCCGGTTTTAAATGTTGCTTCTTGACCTGCATATAGATTTCTCAGGAGGCAGGTAAGGTGGTCTGGTATTCCCATCTCTTTAAGAATTGTCCACAGTTCGCTGTGATCCACACAGCCAAAAGCACTGGTCATAGTAAATACCCTGTTCCAACAATGCAAGAAATGACCCTCATGGTCATCACCAGATGGCCAATACCAAAATCAGACTGATTATATTCTTTGCAGCCAAAGATGGAGAAGCTCTATACAGTCAGCAAAAACAAAACTAGAAGCTCCTAGTCTGTGGCTCAGATCATGAATTCCTTATTGCAAAATTCAGACTTAAACTGAAGAAAGTAGGGAAAACCACTAGATCATTAAGGTATAACCTAAACCAAATCCTGTGTTATTATACAATGGAAGTGACAAATAGATTCAAGGGATTAGATCTGACAGAGAGAGTGCCTGAAGAACTATGGTCATAGGTTCGTAATATTGTACAGGAGGTGGTGATCAAAACTCTCCCCAAGAAAAAGAAATTCAAAGAGGCAAATGGTTGTCTGAGGAGGCCTTAAAAATAGCTGAGAAAAGAAGAGAAGCAAGAGGCAAAGGAGAAAAAGATATATCCGTCTAAATGCAGTATTCCAAAGAAGAGCAAGGAGAGACAAGAAAGCCTTTCTAAGTGATCAATGCAAAGGAATAGAGGAAAACAATAGACTGGGAAAGACCAGAGATCCCTTCAAAAAAATTAGAGATACCAAGGGAACATTTCATGCAAAGATGGGCACCATAAAGGACAGAAATGGTATGGACCTAACAGAAGCAGAAGATATTAAGAAGAGGTGGCAAGAATACACAGAACTATACAAAAAAGATCTTAATGACCCAGACTACATTGTAGGATGCTGAGCAACATTCCTGGCCTCTACCCACTAGATGCTTGTAGCATCCCCTACTCTATCTCCTCTCAAGTTATGACAATTACGAATGTCTCTAAACATCAGCAAATGTCTTCTGAAGGCACCCCTACCTCGGTAGGGTAGTTGAGAACCAGTATCATAAGAGAAACTCTCAGCTGAGCAATAGCCTGGCCAAAGACAATGCATGTGCTTCACAATTAATCTCCATCCACTCTGGGAGAAGCACACACAGCCCCTTCTCAGGCAGAAATGAACAGTCTTCCAGGATGACCTTTAGCCACTGTCATGATTTTGAGGGACCTCCAGCAGTGATGAAAATTCCCTTCTGCTTTCTTCTTAAAACATCTTCAGTTTTTAGTTGCTCAGTCATGTCTGACTCTTTGAAACCCCATGGACTGCAGCCCACCAGGCTCCTTTGTCCATGGGGATTCTCCAGGCAAGAATACTGGAGTGGGTTGCCATGCCCTCCTCCAGGAGATCTTCCCAACCAGGGATTAAACCCACGTCTCCCGCATTGCAGGCAGATTCTTTACTGTCTGAGCCACCAGGGAAGCCCAAAAACATCTCTGAGGTGATGCATAAAACTTACCCCCTGTGGTGTCTCCAAAGGAAGCCTTAATCCAAAAGAAAAATTTCCCCAAATGATGCAAGATGAAGAACACAGTAATGTACAAAGGAGTATTATTTCCTTAACCTTACAGTAGTGGAAACAAAGGTCAACTTTCTACCAATGGTCCCAGGTTTCTTTCTTTTTTGTAAGAAAGTCCCTGATTTTAACTCAGACACAGCAAGGAGATATGCCAAGCAATAGGCAGCAACTATGATTGTCATTTAGGACTAAGTGATGACGATGATGATAAAAGAAAACTGCCTCAGTTCTATTTCATAGCTTACACAGTCCTGCTCCATAGCAATACCATTATGTCCTATTTTATAAGTGTGAGAATTAAGGCTCACAGAGAGAAACTGGCTAGCCCAAGGTCACTAAGGTAGTATTGTGAATGGTCAAATTGAGACTCAAACCCAGAAATTTAGATTCCAAATTGGAGAGCTTTCAGTAGCTACAAAAAATAAGAGCTAATCACTAGAAATAGATCCCAAAGGCACATATATTTGACAAATGTCTTCTCTTGGATGACCACAGAGCTGCCTCTCTGCAGAGCCTTATGGTGTCCTGTGATTGCACCATCATATGAATGTTACCAAAACTGTGCTTCAGAGAGCCAGCAAAGGAGGAGAATTGCTGGAGAGGGAAATCCCACATTATAAGAACTCACTAACATAAATACATGTTCTTTGTGTTGTTTGGCTAGTAGTGGTGAGGGATTTCTGTGGATATACCACCTACACACTTTCTCTCACCAGGTCTCCCGCAGGACCGGGAATAAGCATCTGTGAGATGGTTAGCCAGAGAGAGAGCCCAGCTGAGGAACAGAACGAGCTCATTATCCACACAGGGGCCAAGCCTCTAATGTTGGCCTCAGCAGAAGAATGCACTAGCAAACTCCAGTGCTGGGTTACAGATGCCAGCTGTAAAATCTAGCACTGTCCGTACAGAGTGGCTGCCTGTGGTCTTAATGCCTTTCCTTCAACACCATCGCTCTATACCTGTCACTCTTTTCAGAAACAACAATGTTCTTATGTGATATTGCTGGTCGGCTGACAGGGACAGGGAGGCTACTGAGATGTTTAGACTCAGGGCCAGAGTGTGGATGAACTCTTCTGAAGCAGCTATGAAATAAAATATAAGACACAGAACAAAAGGCTGTCCTCATCTGTGTTTGCTCCCACAGAACAAAGCTGGCTCCAGTGAGAGAGAAGAAAGTTGATTCCACTGATGTAAGAGGAAGGAGGGAATTCTATTGGAGATGGCACCCTGTTCTTGCCGTTCCTGAGTCCCAACTCTTCCTAATGCTTCTGCAGCGTGGTGGTCCTATGAGATACTTTTTTTTGAAAAGTCTCTCCTTGCTTACAGCAGTCCAAGTTTTATTTCTGTCACTCACAATGACCCACCCACCTATTCTGTCCAGATTCATACCATCTGGATAAGAAACCAAAGTGAAGAACTTGATATAACTGGCATGGTGAGACAAGAGCCAAGCCATCTATATGAGAAACAAGGAGAAACTCAGAAACATATCCCTGGCATGAGGTTCAATATAGCAATTCGAGGATGCACAGTTGCTTTCTTGAATGTCACCTTAGCAGGTGGCTTAATCCCTAAGATACTGAAACTCTGCTCTCTCTCCAGCTTTGAAAAGACTGAAAAATTATTCACATTCATGATCCTCAAAAGACTCAGAAGCCTCTTCTCAAGACATCAAACGCTGATGAGTACAGGTTAACCCCAGGTAGAGGGCTGGCTGAAGGATCCTTCAAAGTAGGAGGAAAAGTAAAGCCTAAGTAATAAAACTCTACTTTCTCATAGAGTGTTGGGGTAAGGAGCTTTCTTTTTTTTTTTTTTTTTGGATGTCTGGGAAGTATTTGGCTGAAAGAATCTGAATTTATAAAATATTCTCAAATCAATGACTCTTTCAGACAAAGCATGGATCCATAAATTTTAGGAAAAAAAATATATATTTGTCCATTGTTCCACTTTTCTAGTTCTGCCTACAATGGGTAAGATACAACTTTGTATGACAGGCACAGGCTTTCTGTCTTCTAGGATGACAAGTATTAAAAAAAATACCTAGATAATTTCCTGTACTTGCATGGAAGACAAACCTACAATTAGAGTGCATGATGAAGAAGCAGCCATAAAGTTATTCTAAAATATCAACTGTCTGTAGAGCACCAAATGAACTAAGCTATTTGTCAGAGGAAACAAAATGCTTTTTACTTTTTAGAGTCATTAAACCAAAATTCATTCCAGTACTTCTGAGTCATATCGCATCCCATACCACCTATTTGGAATACAATAAAATACAAGCAATTTTAATAATTAAAAAGAAGTGTGCTTATATACAGGAACTCTTTTAATTGTTACCCAAATCTATTTGATAGGGTATGTAAGCACAAACAATATAAGTGGTTTTAATTGCACTTTCATTGTGAATAAATGAAATACTGAGTTGTTAGAGGAATCAAGAGGTTGCTCTCCTAGCTGAAGAACTAAGTGGCATGGGCATTTTCTCAGAAAGGAATTTAAAAGAGCACCTTTTTCTATTTATAAGGAACAGTGGAGTGCGTTCATTAATAATGGAGTCTAGACGAAGGAACTGCTGCCCCTGTACAAGTGCTGACACCCAGGGTCCAAATTTAACTCGATTGCAATGCTCTTTCTTTTCAGCTCTGAAGTTATTTTTACCTTGCCATCTATGCAAATTAGCTCATGGCCGCCAAGCATGAAAGAAACCAGGCTGAGATTGGTTAATATTTTATGAAAAATGAAAATACTGTAAATCACCATTCCTGGCACTGAGGTTCACATACTCTGTCACTGACCTTATGAAGACAGACCCATGAAAAATTTCTGTGCTACTCTAGCAACTAAAATGGCAAGGAGTGAGACAATTTACAGAAGAAGAAACAGAATGTTTAATGATTATAGGAAAAAGTTCCATGGCATTATAGTCAAATTCCAATTAAAACAACATGATAGCCTGTTCCACCTATCAAACTGCCACCACTTTCAGAAAGACAGTAAATTGGTTCAACCACTTTGAAAAGCTTGTGAACAATGCATACAGAAGGACATCGAAGATGTGCTCTCTTTGATCCAGTGGTTTTAGGAAATTATTTCAAGTACACGCTCCAAACTGAGGGCAAAATTTTACATATAATATTCATTGAAGCACTTTTTAGGATAATAAAATATTTAAAAATCACCCACAATTAAATAAAAATTTTAAAAATGAATTAGAAAATTTAAAAATGGTCAAAAGAAGTGAACAGACACTTCACCAAGATATGGATGGAAAATAAACCTAAGAAAAGATGCACTAGGGAAATGCCAATTAAAACCACAATAGTTATTGCTACACGCCTATTAGAAGGCTAAAATAGAACAAAACAAAACAATAAAAAGCCTACAGTAGCAAAAGCTGGTAAGAATGTGGAGCAACTGGAACTCTTGTATACTGCTTTGGGACTACAGCTGTTTTGTAAAAATTTTGGCAATTGCTTAGAGATAAATATACACTTGCTATATAACCCAGCAATGAACAGTTACTTATCACAGTCAGATTCATAACTGCCCAAACTGGAAACATTACAAATGTCCCTCAATTGGTAAATAAACAAATTGTGATAGATTCATACAATTGAACAGTAGGCTAATAATAAAAAGGAATAAACCCTTAGCATATCCAACAACACGGATAAATCTCAAAAGTATTATGCTAAATACAAGAACCAAGAGTGAAAGGCAACATACTAAATGATTCCACTTATATTATATTTTGGAAAGGCAAAACTATAAGGACACAACAGAGCCGTAATTGTTATGAGCTGGGGATGGGGAAGAGAGGATTGACTATAAACAGGCTTAAGGGAAATTTCGGAGAAAAACAAATATTCTATATCTTGATTGTGGTGGTAGTTAGCTGACCACATACATTTGTCAAAACACACAGAACTGTCCACCTAAAAAGGATGGATTTTACTATATGTAAATTATACCTCAGTAAACCTGACTTCAAAACATCTTAGATTCCTTAGTGGCCTTTTTTTAAATTGTGGTAAAACACACCACAAATCCTAAAAGACGATGTTAAAGTGCTGCATTCAATACACCAGCAAGTTTAGAGATCTCAGCAGTGGCCACAGGACTGGAAAAGGTCAGTGTTCATTCCAATCCCAAAGAAGGGCAATGCCAAAGAATGTTCTAACTACTGTACAATTGCACTCATTCCACATGCTAGCAAAGTAATGCTCAAAATCCTTCAAGCTGGGCTTCAACAGTGCATGAACCAAGAACTTCCAGATATACAAGCTGGATTTAGAAAAGGCAGAGAAACCAGAGATCAAATTGCCAACATCCACTGGATCATAGAAAAAGCCAGATAATTCCAGAAAAACATCTACTTCTGCTTCACTGACTATGCTAAAGCCTTTGACTGTGTGAATCACAACAAACTGTGGAAAATTCTAAGAGACGGGAATACCAGACCACCTTACCTGACTCCTGAGAAACCTGTATGCAGGACAAAAAGCAACAGCTAGAACCAAATATGGAATAATAGACTGGTTCCAAATTGGGAAAGGAGTACATTAAAGCAGTATATTGTCATCCTGCTTATTTAACTTATATGCAGAGTATATCATGTAAAATGCCAGGGTGGATGAAGCTCAAGCTGGAATCAAGATTGCCAGCAGAAATATCAATAACCTCAGAAATGCAGATGAAACCACCCTTATGGCAGAAAGTGAAGAAGAACTAAAGAGCCCCTTGATGAAGGTGAAAGAAGAGAGTGAAAAAGCTAACTTAAAACTCAACAGTCAAAATACTAAGATCATGGCATCTGTTCCCATCACTTCATGGCAAATAGATGGGGAAAAGGTGGAAGAAGTGACAGACTTTATTTTATTGGGCTCCAAAATCACTGCAGATGGTGACTGTAGCCATGAAATTAAAAGATGCTTGCTCCTGAGAAGAAATGCTACGACCAACCTAGACAGCAGAGACATTACTTTGCCAATAAAGGTCCATCTAGTCAAAGCTGTGTTTTTTCCAGTAGTCATGTACAACTGTGAGAGTTGGACCATAAAGAAGGCTGAGCACCAAAGCATTAACGCTTTTAAATTGTGGTGCTGGAAAAGACTCTTGAGAGTCCCTTGGACAGCAAGGAGATCCAACCAGTCAATCCTAAAGGAAATCAACCCTGAATATTCACTGGAAAGACTGATGCTGAAGCCCCAATACTTTGGCCACCTGATGTGAAGAACTGACTCATTAGAAAAGACCCTGATGCTGGGAAAGACTGAAGGACAACAGAGGACGAGATGGGTGGATGGCGTCACTGACTCAATGGACAGGAGTTTGAGCAAACTGCAGGAGACAGTGAAGGATGGGGCAGCCTGGCATACTGCAGTCCATGTGGTCACTAAGAGTCGGACACAATGAAGTAACTGAACAACAAAACATACATAATGTGAAATTTACCATCTTAACCATTTTTAAGTGCACAATTCTGTGCCAACAAGTACATTCACATTGCTGTGCAACCATCAGCACCACCCACCCTCATAACTCTTTTCATAAACCTGAAACGGGGCCCATCAGACACCAAGTCCCCAGTCCCTCTTCCCCTCAACCCCTGCTCCCACAATTCTTACTTCTATTTCTACAAAATTGACTACTCTAGATACCCTCAAATAAGTGAAATCACAATTTGTCCTTTTGTGACTGGCTTATTTCATTCAGCACAATGTCTTCAAGGTTTATCTGTTTTGTGGCGTGTATTAGGATTTCCTTTCTTTTTAAGGCTGAATAATATTCCATTGTAGGTCTATGCCACATTTTGTTTATCCATTCATCTGTCAATGGACACCTGGATTGCTTCCACTGTTTGGCAATTGTAAATAATGCTGCTATGAACATTGGGGTACAAATACCTGTTCAAGTTCCTTCTTCCAATTATTGTGGGTATATGCCCATAAGTGGAACTGCTGAATAATAAAGTAATGTTATGCTTAGTTTTTGAGGAACCACCATACCATTTTCCATAGTTGAGTATAGTTCACTCAATGAAATAGCAGACTTTAAAATGCTATTTCTAACAGAAACAGACTCACAGAATTTGAGAACAAACTTACGATTGCTGGAAGGAAAGAACAGTTAGGGAGTTTGAGATGGGGACATGTACATACTGATATATTTAAAATGGACAACCAATAAGGACCTACTGTACATCACAGGGAGCTCTGCTCAATGCTATGCAGCAGCCTGGATGGGAGGGGAGTTTGGGGGAGAACAGACACATGTATAAGAATGGTTGAGTCCCTTCACTGTTCACCTGAAACTATCACAAACATTGTTAATCAGCTAAACCCTAATACAAAAATAAATGTTTTTTAAAAGAATGGAGAAAATTCGTAGAGATATTATCCTCAAATTGATTAGTGGTGGTGTTCAGTAGCTAAGTCATGTCCAACACTTTGTAATCTCATGGTCTGTAGCCTACCAAGGCTCCTCTGTCCACAGGATTTCCCAGGCAAGAATACTGGAGTGGGTTGCCATTTTCTTCTCCAGGGGATCTTCCTGGAGGATTGAATCCGGCAGGAGGATTCTTTACCACTGAGCCACCAGGGAAGCCCAAGAGAATGATCTCTTCAGTCCACAGTTTCATGTGACTGCTTTCTTTTCATCATTCAGGTGTCAACTCAAGAGTCACCTCTTTTGTCTTTCTCTAGATATTGTCTTCTAGTGATTCCTGTAGCTTTGTCTCCATTAGTATCTTTCTTTCTCTCTGTCCTCGCTACCAATGTGCTCATCATTTCCCCCATCACGACGCAGTGGTCTCTCTGCCTTCCTATCCCCTTCTCCCACAATGTTATCTCCAGACCACTGCTAGAATGATCTTTCTAAAACTCAAGTCTAATAGGCATCTTCCCCTTTTAAATCCTCCAATACCTCCACATGGACTTTCAAATATCACCATGATGTAAAGCTTAGCCTGCTCCTACACCTCCTCCATGCCATCCTCCAATCACCTGAACTAATTATGGTTTCTACGGGTGTTCAGGTGCTCACACGTCAGTACCTCTGCATGTACTTTGCCTTATCTGAATATAACCTGCTCCTCCAAAACATTTCCCTCAACACTTTGTTTAGCATGAACTTCCTTTAGGCCATCTTCCCAAATCACCTTTTTCCCCATCTTCTCTCTAATAATTCACTGTTCTTATCTGTCTTCCCTATTGGACTGAGTTCTCTAAGGGCAAGGCCTAAGGGAACAATGTTCCCATACAATACGGAATAAAGTATGTCAGTCTCTTTGGGCTGCTTTGACGTAATACCACAGACTGGGTGGCTCTAAGAACAGAAATTTATTTTTCTCAGTTCTGCAGGCTGGGAAGTCCAAGATCAAGGTGGCAGTTAATTTGGTATCCAGTGAAACACGCTTCCTCGTTTATAGACTGCCATCTTCTGTGCTGTGTCCCAACATGGAGGAAGGGGACAAGAAAGATTTCTGGGGCCTCTTAATAGGATACTAATCCCATTAGCTAATCACCTCCAAAGGCCCAATTCCAAACATCATCACCTTTGAAATAAGGCTTCAGTATATGAATTGGGGGGTGGGGGGGAATGAACGTTCAGTCTATGACACGGCACTTGGCATACAGTAAGTTCTCCACAGGGGCCTTCCCAGATGACTCAGTGGTAAAGAATCCGCGTACCAGTGCAGGAGACACAGGAGATATGGATCCCTGGGCCAGGAAGATCCCCTGGAGGAGGGAACTGCGACCCACTCCAGTATTCTTACCTGGAAAATTTCATGGACAGAGGAGCCTGGAGGGCTACAGCCCGTGGAGTTGCAAAGAGTCAGACATGACTTAGCAACTGAGCACAAGTTCTCCATAAAGGTATGTCGTAGGGAATAGAATTAGATCAACCTCAGGCTGGAAAAGATCTTGGAAAACATCAAGCCCAAACTCTAAGCCACTATATATGTTCCTGGGCTAGGATCACTCCAGCCTCTGTTTGGACCCTGACAGAGAAGGGCAGCAATGATCTTCCAAGGCAGCCCATCCCTGTCCTTGAGCCCCCTCTTATTGGAGCTGCAAGACTGTCCTTCAAGTGTTCAAAGATAAGCACTCCTGGAATTAACCTCTTCTCCAAGCTAACACCCTTATTTCTTCTCTCATGTCCCTGTAACTTTTTTTGAAGGCTAAACCCTGGTTACTCTGCACAGTTTTACCGGGAACCACTCCTTTTTTGCCACTTTAAAGGGAGCACGCATTTCAAAAACCAGGACTGAGGGTAAAAGTGGGACCAGTCTGAACCTTGTTTGGGACCTTAAATTCTGGTTACAGCAGGCCCTAGTTAGCTCCGCAGCCTTCTCTCCTGAGACTGGGGAGCCAAGGGTGGTTCTTGAATAGGGAGACCAGGTGAGCAAAGCTAGTCTTTGGAAGGGTTGTGCAGCAGGACTTGAGAGAGCAGCCCGAGTGAGCAGGATGTCTGGGCAGGGGAGCAAGGGGGAGCTCTACTTCCCTACCACGGGAGGTACAGAGGCTCTGACTTTGGTGACAGTAACCGGGGTGAAAAGGAGTTCCTTATCTCCATCTTCCCAGCATACTCAGCGTGCCGACAAGATGCGTCTGTTCCACATAGCTGTCAGGAAAAGGACTGTTAAAATGCCCAGAACTGTCAAAAAGAATGGAGGCAGCCACTGCATGGCCAAGGGTGACCCCAAGAAGATTAGAGGTGCTGGTGTCACCTTCCAGAGAGGAAAACGAGGGCTCTACAGAAAAATCAGGAGGTGCTCTTGGGCCAAATACAGAGGCTCCCTGGCCATATCTCTCGACTGACCCCACCACACTTGCCATCAGCTCTCTCAACAACCACGTCATTGGAGGAGCCTGTATGACGTCATCAAAGAAAGCCCTGCTGAAGGCAGATGGGCTGGACTTCAGCAACCAGGGTCACAGGGAGGAGAGCGGTGGGAATGCCAATCCCAATTCCCCCTGAGCTGACCCCACACACCCTCCAGCCCTCGCCAGAGCCTCTGCTCCTAGAGCTGAAGAGGGGCGCCCACAGCTCCCAACCTTATGTCATGCGAGGCTTTTACTTACTGATCTCACCATCTCTGAGGTATTTAAAAGAACAGCCATAGGGGTGGGGGTGGCAGGACTGAAAACTCTGTGTGAACTGTGAGAAAGGCTGTGAATGAGCAAATTATCTCCGCTTCTCCCTCCAAAGTCTCATTTTACACCTCTTGGTAGCGGCAGTGATGCTGCAGGCATTCTGGTCTCCATCCTAGCAATTAGAGACCTGAGCCTGTCTCGACTGGAAGCTTCAGCATCTTGTTTCCTCAATATGATGACCACAGAGCCTCCCCACACCACCCCACCCTGACTTCTGCCCACTGGCTCCACAGTGTGGCCTGGGGTCATGCATCCTCCAAGCATATGTCTTATGGGAAATGGATCTGAACTTCAAGGTGACTGCTCTTTGGAGGAGAAGGTCCTGATACTATTATAAGAAGAAGTGCATTCAAAAGACCAGTGCCCATAGGGTTTCTCTGGGGATGAGCCATCCAAGGGAGACAAACCGTCCACTCCACCCACACTCACCCCTTCTCTGTCCCTTCTGGCAGTTCAAATCTGCTGTGATTGTGGAGAAAGCCTGACTTTTTTTTTTTTTTTTGCCTCCTATTTATATTCCTGTTTAGAGGTGGCTATTACAGGGGCATGAGGAAACAAGAATCTCTTCCAGGGATATTGTGGAAAGAAAATGGAGAAGAATTCACTGTCTTGGGAATTTAGCATTCAACGTAAACTGGGCATGAAGGTACACTACACCCCTTCTGCCCTAGACAGATGAAGGGTGTTGATGCCACCCTGCAAGACATCCAATAAGAAGATGCCCAGGAACACTCTAGTACATCCACATTTGAAGCAGAAAATCCATCCTGCACTTGACTCCTGCAGTGCCCTTCATTCATGACAGCAGCTGGAGGCTCAAGCACTCCTATGCCAGTTGCTCATCTAGGCCCATGTTTCCAACAATCTCAGAACATCTCCATCCTTTTTGACAAGATTTAAAGATAAGATGGTTGGAGCTTTTCTTTCTAATATTTATTTGTTTGACTGCATCAGATCTTTGTTGTGGCACTCAGGATCTTTGCAGCATCACACGGGGTCTTGCCTTGAGACATAAGGATTCTTTAGTTGTAGCACACAGGCTCTGGAGTTGCAACTCATGGGCTTAGTTGCTCTGCAGCACGTGGGATCTTGGTTCCCCAACCAGGGAAAGAATCTGTGTCCCCTACATTGGAAGCGTTTTCTTAACCACTGGACCAAAAGGGGTTTCTGATGAACTCCTTTCTGGGATTCCTCATCACAAAGCTTAAGAAATGTTGCATGTCATGGCAGGAGCCACAGATTCCAAGGAAAAGAATTCCCCCTTCATTCCTTTGTTCATTCCTTCCTGCATGAATGTACACTGACATTTCATGTGTACCAAGTACCAGTGTGAGGAGCCAGGATGCAATGGCAAGCAAGATGCTCATGAGCTTAGAGCTTACAATCTAGGGAAGTGCATCTTCTAAAAGCTAAGACCAGGGATAGAACACAGCAGCTCCTGGCTCTGCTGGGACATTGGCACCAGGTAAGCCCATTCATTTGTGCCTCAGTTTTTCCAGTGAGAAAATTAGGCTGCTGATCCCATAGGGGAAAAAAAGCTGGATGCTTTCTCTATGCAGCCTTCCTTCTCATGAGAACACCAGAAGAAACTGCAAGGGGTAACCAGATTATCCTGGGGAGGGTTAAAGGAAAAAGAAAAATAAATGAAACTCTACACATATAGATTCTCCTTCCAGGATCAAGAGATTTGCTTCTTTGAGGACTTCTGCTGGTTAGGGACAGGCAGAACCTTTACTCTGGATGAGAGAATTCCTCAAGGATACCATTTTTCCTCCTTGAGTCTGCAACCCCATTCCTTATACCTCAAGCCAAATTAGTGGGGAAGATGGCTCGCGGGTACCTCTTTCTGGGTCTGGTGACTAACATTCAACCATACTTCTATGAATCTTATAAGTATATAACTTAAAAAAGGATAGGACAAATTTTGTTAAGAGAAACGTGAAACCCAGATGGGAGATAATATAAGAGAGAAGCCCTAACCATTTTAAATAATAACAACTCCAATATGTCTGGAATTTTGAATTTTAAGAAGCATAAACATTCTCCAATACAAGTATTACAAAATCCCTAGAAATATTCTGCCTAGGATTATCGTCCCCATTTTAAGGATGAGGAGACCAAGCTCAAGAAGGCTGAGTGCTCTGCTGTTAGAGCCATAGATAAAAAGCACTAGTGAGACTGGACTTGAACCCAGTCCCCAGCTCCCAAGTTCAATGTTCATTCAGACTCAGCACAGAAAGAACATCCAAACTGCTTGTGAGAAACTGAGGATGAAAACAGAGGCCTTAGAAACCCAAACAAATCTCTTGATTTCCAAAAAAAAGATTCTAGAATGGTAACAAGGAAGCTCATTGTCAACCCCAGAGGAATTCAGCATTATACTGGTAAATAGTTTGTGAGCAATGAGAAAGCAAGATGATCAAATCCTGTATGGAAAGCTTAGCTCAGCTCCAGGCAGAAGTGAGCAGGGCTCGGTAAGTGTGAGAACTCTTCCTATCACTATGATCGTTACTTCTCATTAATATAATTAGGAATTAGCATGGGATTGGAACACACTGAACTAAGCTAACCTTGTTTCTTTTTTTAATGGGTTGTTGGAGAAATAAATCAGGAAAATGCTGAAGATTTAGTATCCCTGTATACAAAATCTCTTATTACGCTATCAGAATAGCGTGGAATACCACTGGGCAAGTTGCTAACATTTGAAAAATCTTGCCTAAGTTATACTGATCAGTGAATAAAATATCGACTTTGCTATTTCAAACCTATGAGAGCTTAGGTAACTTACTTAACCTTTCTGTGGTTCCACATCTTCATCAGAAAAATATTATCATTAAACAATAGCAACCCACTCAGAAGACCAGCAAGGGTTGATGAGATGGACAGATAGTAACAGATAGGCAGCAAACATTAGCTATTAATGCAATTATATTATTAACTTCAACCTATAGGGAGGTCTCTAGAGGTGTGCTACTATGTTCTAGCATCATTATTTCTGTCCATTTTGACATATTCATCAACAGCTTACATGTCAACAGCAAAAACAGTAGGAAACTAAAGGACGATGGATGTTCATATGTAAAAGATCTGAGAATGACAGTCAGCCAACAGTGCGATAAGGGGGCTAAAAAATTAACCCCTACTGTGCGCACTAACATGTGGCACCATCTGCAAGTTGGCTACATGGGTCAGACCAGTGAAGTACAATGTTCAGTTCTGGGTGTCATATTTTAAGAGCAATACTGGGAAACACAGGGGATGAGGGTAGCACAGGGGGTCGTGAAATGTCGGGTGAGATGTAGTTGAGAAAAGCGTGAATGTTCTGTTTGGTAGCAAGTGGCTATCACTTGGGTAAAGACTTATACCGTGCTTCTTCTTGGCCTAACTTGAGCCAATGGATCAAATTAGAAGGAGCCAGGTTTTAGCAAGACAGACAGACCAAAAGGAATGAAGGAAGAGAGGGAGGGTGGATGAGGATGGGGTGGGGTGGGGTACCTAGGAGCTGACCAACAATAGAAAAGTATGCCCTGCCAGTAGTGAGCTCTTCATCATAGGGAGAGTCCAGTAGGGGCTTAGCGACCAGAAATCAGGGATGTTAAGAGTCTGATGAACTAGATAATCTGAAAGGCCATTTTCAATTCTCAGAGGCTACAACCTCACCCCCTCTGCCCTGCTCAGAGCTCTCTTCCACACATCCCTTCCTCCATCAAAGTCACTCTGGAGGTCCTAATCCCAGGAACACCTGCCAAGATCTGGCCTGTGAGATGCACATTCAATAGTGACAGATTCAGCCAGCTGAACTGGCTGGCCTGTCTGGAGATTTTGACACTGCAGCAAGTGACCCTCTGGAATCTCAAATGAACTGTGGAGAGCATCAGAGCCTGGGCTTCAAGCAGGCTGCGCTGGGGACCTCAGCCACACAGGCCAAATACTGCAACACTACCTCCCTCCACCGCCCACTGTCACCATAGCAACCACAGAGGCGGACTACCTCGCAAGACATTTCAATTCAGGCAGAGTGAGGCCCAGTTTCTCCTGCAATTTCCCAAAGTAGTGAGCCCCAAGGGAACACAGGGAGGAGGACTAGAGAGGGACAGAGTTTCTCCCATCCTTCCCCAACAGGCTGCCCTGGGGCCACCTGGAGACACAGCCCACCATCTACAACTTGACCTTGGCATTCTCTTAATCAGAAAAACAGGAGAGAGAGCCACTGGGAATTTCCTTATTTTTAGCAGCACAATCACTTAGCAACCTAAATGTCCCATTCTTCCCCACCCCTCCAGAAGCCCGAAGAAATAAATACAGTATCGAGGACTCCAGCACTTGGCTCTGATACAGCATGAGGCTGTAATAATAATAATACTTTCTATTTATATCGAAATTAGCTTGCCTTTCAAGGAGCTCAGAGAGTCTTGATAAATTTAAGGCACTAATCCCTCACACCCAGCCCCCTCTGTCTCTCAGCACAAACTTCCCAAGGGTGACTGTTCTCTGCTCTCTCATGAAGCCTAGAACGAGAATGGACTTTATGTATGGACTCTAAGACATAGAACGATAACAATCCACTCCAGGGGGCAGGGGTCCTGTATATTACTGCCTGCTACAAAAAAAAAAAAAAAAAAAAAAAGGGCATTTATCTCTAGCGAGGAAGCAGAGAAAGGTCAGTGTTTCTCGAGGAAATGCCAGCAGTGATTTCCTTCCTCGCATTTCACCTTGTTAACCATTTGCTTCTTCTGGAAACTCCTCCCTGCCATGATTCTCACTAATCTGTCTCCCACTGCCTGCCTGCTTCTCCTTTTGCCTTCCATCTTTCCCAGCATCAAGGTCTTCATCAAAAGGAGAAGAGGGTGGCAGAGGGTGAGATGGTTAGATAGCATCACCAACTCAATGGACATGAATCTGAGCAAACTCTGGGAGATAGTGAGGGACAGGAAAGCCTGGTGCGCTGCAAAGAGTTGGGCATGACTTAGCCACTAAACAGCCCTGCCTGCTGCCTCTCAGCCTCCCTTCTGGGTCACTCATGTCTTCAGCACCTGTTTAATGCAGGGTCCGCTGGAGTACATCCTCAGCCATCTTCTCTCTCTGCTGCTTTCCTAGGATAATCTGACTCATTTCTATGGTTACAAACATCGTCCACACACCGCTGAACTGCAGATGTCCACGCTGAGCCTGAGTTGACCTCCAGCCTTCCGACCAGAGTGCCACACCCAAGGGTCCAAAAGGCATATCCAACCCCACAAAGACAGAGTCACCCTCATCTCCCCACTCTGACTGCTCTGCATTCAGGGTGTTACCTCTCAAGGAAGGAACCCCCACCCCCGCCTCCGCCAAACACGATCTCATTTTTGCTTATTCCCTCTCCCTCATAGCCCCAATTTAAAGATCTGTAAATTACCCCTGTCCCCTTCTGGTCTCACTGACACAGTTCAGATCCATACTTTCATTTTGTTCTAGACAGTAACACATGTAAAGGATGGCTCTCTAACTGGTCCTCTGGGCTCGAGTCTTAGTATTCCTCCCTAACCATCACCACCCACTCGCATGCACCACGACAAGAATCTGAGCCTTGGCGAGTTGGAAGGTGTATCTACTCAGGAATTCTCTTTCTCTCTCTTGCTCTAAACCCTTTCATGACCCTCTCCTGCCTTCTTAATAAAATCCCAACATGTTATCACAACACACAAGACCCTAATGTTCCCACCTGCCAGTAGGGCTACCTCAGGAACCAGCACTCTCATCCTGCCTACTGCCCAGCCCCTGACCACCCCATGAACACTATTCTCCAAATACAGCAGGCTTGCTCCCACTTCTGTACCTTGGTTTGTATTCCCTCTTTGGTTTTCTTCCCCTGCCCCACCATGCAGCTGAGGAGCCCCTTCTGAATAAATCTCCACTCAAACAACAGCTCCTCTCTGTGGCCTCTTTTCCTGACAGCTAGATGCAGCCTCCCTCTCACTCCCCTAGCACCCTGTACGTCCCTCTCTTACAGATGCATCACGTTTATTGTAATAGTTAGGTCCAGGTCTAATTTCCCAAGATACCTGGACTCCTGCAGGAAAGGGCTGTGTCCCCTGAACTCACCACAGGGTTTGCCATTTACTAAATATTTAAAAACACCCATCAGAAAGGTGCTCTGGTTTCCAGAGCTTCACACTCTTCCACCAGGCTCCTCTGAGGGGATTCCAGACAGTTAGCATCTCTTACACAATATAAAATAAACAGTATATACCTTGAATACTATGTACCTTGAATTAATACATCATTATACACTATGATTATACACCGGAATATTAAAAAGCAAAGACATCACCTTGCTGACAAACATCCACATACTCAAAGTGATGATTTTTCCAGTAGTCATGTACGAATGTTGAGAGTTGGTGCATAAAAAAGGCTGACTGCTAAAGAATTGATGCTTTTGAACTGTGATGTTAGAGAAGACTGTTGAGAGTCCCTTGGACTGCAAGGGATCAAGCCAGTCAATCCTAAAGGAAATCAACCCTGAATATTCACTGGAAGGGCTGTTGTTGAAGCGAAAGTTCTAATACTTTGGCCACCTGATGCAAAGAGCTGATTCACTGGAAAAGATCTTGATGCTAGGAAATATTGAAGGCAAAAGGAGAAGGGGGTGGCAGAGGATGAGAAGGCTAGATAGCAACACCAGCTCAATGGACATGAATTTCAACAAACTCCAGAAGATAGTGGAGGACAGGGGGAGCCTGGTGTGCTGCAGTTTATGGGGTTGCAAAGAAGTGGACTCAACTTAGCGACTGAACAATACAGTATGTACCTTGAATGAAAGCATCATTTATGTGCAGAGTGAATTCAAGAGAGCCTATTGCTGCCTTTCCTCTGGACCCTGTATTTCTACTAATGCAAAATCAGGTAACATTCATTAAACCAAGAAACACCAGTCTTTTTCATGTGCACTGCTGGAAAACCATAGCTCTGCTATCTGGTACTTAAGCTATTCAATTATGAAATCCAAATTCAGGACTTTACAATTCTCCCTTTCCATGTCATTTATGTAGGGCTTTGGAGCTACTTAATTCAGGATATTTGGAAATCTAATCATCAGTATCTACCCTTCACCCACCAGAAGATACACATACAGTCTAGCCCCAGGCGTCTCCACTCACCAACAGTTCCTTCTGCTGAGACCCCCTGCTCCAGCAAGAATGACGGGAAC
The DNA here is from genome assembly GCF_014754425.2 of Oryx dammah. NCBI lineage: Eukaryota > Metazoa > Chordata > Mammalia > Artiodactyla > Bovidae > Oryx > Oryx dammah. The sequence goes on from NW_024070205.1 coordinate 18,247,058, forward strand.
CCAAGGGTAATTCCTCCTCTTCCCTCCTACCTCTTGGGCAGATTCACTCCCCAGAAGTTTCTGGAAAGCTCTACAATTGAGGCAATATCATCATCAGGGAAAAAGATAGGTGAATGCAGAAGCAGCCTGGCAGTGAGCTGTTGGAATCATGTCGACACCTCCCACCCTGACGCTGGGCAGCTTGATCCTGCCTCTCATTCTCTTACATGCTCCTCTTTCCAGAGGAGGGAAGTATCCTGAATCAGAAGCAAACACCGCTCGCCGCTCTCTCTTCAGCCCTTCTTCCTTCCCTTCTCCCCAGCCCCTCTGTGACCCCTGCACACCTGTTCTAATCCACTCACCTCTATTCCCTCTTCACGCCCTCGAAGCACAAGACCATGCAGTGGTGTGCCATTTCTGCTGGCAACCCAATAGGGCTACGATGTCAGGGGAATGGATATCTGACTGCCACGGCAGGGGTCCTAGAGTGCAAGCTCTCTCCTACCTGCCCCCCTACCCCCCGGGACTCTGGGCTGGCTCTGCTTCTCTGGACCTCCATTACTTCAACTGTAAAGTGATGTTGGACCTTCCAGCCCTCGGGGCTGGAATCCTCTTTCTACCCTGCTTTCCCTTTCTGATTCCCCCAGACACACCTCTCCTTTCCAGACCATGTGGGTGCTTGGAAAACACTGCCTGTGCCCTGTTACCTGGGAACTCGCTTTATCCTTGGTGCCACAGAGTAAACAATAAAAATGTCATCTCTTCATTATCTGGGCTGATGGAAGAAGAGACTTAGCCAACTCATCATGATGGATAAAACCAAAGTAATTTATTGTGTATTTGACTTTGAGAGGCGGTTAGAGACACGCTCAGAGACATACAACTACCTCTGCCCATCTGGAAATCAGCCCACACCTTCCCAGACTGGCCTGCATCCCAGCCTGGGGTTTGGCTGCGGTATGGGAAGAGGACCTGGGCTGTGCAGAAAGACCACAAGAGGATAAGATGGTGTTAATTGTGTCATTATTCATAATATTCACCAACCAGGTGTGGGGCATAACTTCCTAACGTCCCTGGACACACAGAATCCAGGAGAACATAGGGCTTTTTCATAATTATCCCCACGTTTTGAGCCACAATCAAGGCACTAATTAGATGCCAGGAGAACGCAGGGTAGGGGGCTACCTGATTCTAACCAGGTGGTTCTGAGAAGCTTCAGATGAAGAGTTCAGGCAAAGCCAACGATGATACAGGGACCCCTCACAACTAACAGCCTCAATATGAACCTTGCCTGGAATTGTCCGTGAAACCCAGTGAATCCCCAAATAGAGACTGAGTTCCGCTCCATGCATGGAACTGTGTGAGATGTTCAGGCGACAAAAGATATTTAAGGCAGTTTTGACTTCCAGGCATAAAGTAATTAGTGAATAAGGCAGTGTTATATTCTGATATAAAAAAGGGCTCAATGTGTGGAACTGACAATACGAAGGAGATCAGGCTATAATAAAGTGCTAATTGCATGGAAAAGGCAGTGAATAAGAAATCCTCCATAAACATTGTTATTTACTTTCCCTGCATCTCTGCGGCTGTCGATAACAACATCCCAGCGAGCTGTGGGTGAGAACACTTCATCTCAATGTGTAGGCGGTCAAGTGTGCTGGACCAGGAAGGGGAGGCCTGGTCCTGGAATAACCTGATGTGCATCACAGGCAGGTTACTTCCCCTCTCGAGATCTCGGGAGAGGAGCAGGACTCAAGGGTCTCTGAAGTCCCTTCCAGTTTGAATGAAGTGTGGTTTTGAATGCAGAGGAACCAGATGACGTCATGGTGGGAGATGCTGAGGAGAGTCTGGAAGGACGCAGAGGAGATGAAGGAGGAGGGAAGACAGAAGGGATTTCTGATGTGGGCAGATGCTGGGCAGGGCTGCGATGGTCAGCTGTGCTGAAGAGAACAGGTTTGAGCAGGTGGCAACGGTGCCCGAGCAGGGGCATCACCAACTGAGAACGGCTTCATGGGTCACGCAGAAGAGGTCAGGTCAGACCTGGGATGACAAGGGAGTGCCTTGCCATGGAAGGAGCTGTAGGGAGAATCTCATGGCGGTCAACAGACTGAAACTGGGGACAAAATGAAGGCAAGGAGCCAATCAAGGAGCAGTTAAATCACCCACGATCTAGAGATGCGGAGGATGCGGGCTGCTGTCAGGGAGGGTGACACTAAAGGGAGGAATAATCACATATCTTGAAAGGACAGATAAGATTGGGAAACTTGGACATGAAGGATACAGAAGAGGGGTGAGTCCAGTACCAACCTCACCCCCTTGGACCCCAGGTGAACATCTGACTCCAAATCCCCAGAGTTCGAAAGAGATGAACACCTAGGACCAGAGCATCTCACACCCTATAAGACGGGCCATGGGGAGGAAGAGGCAGAACAGGAGCTGAGTGTGCACTGACCAGGCAGACTCTCTTGTCTGGTGAAGAAGCCCTGTTTCACTTTGCATTCCCCATGGCAGCTGGCGCGGTGCTTGGCCAGGAACAACGATCAGCACTTGTCTGTTCGCTGAGAGCCACTCCGAACCTTAAATAATCCCCCATGTAACCTTTGAAACCTCAAGAGGCATCAAACCCAGAGGAGCACAGATCTGGGAGGGGGCCATTTGAGATAGAAAACAGAGGGCACAGCCCTAGCAGGACTGATGTGGGCAGACCAAGGGCGGCAGGGAATTGGGAGGGAGGGCAGAAGAGTGGTAGATGATAGGTTTTGCAGCAACTATCAGATTATAAATCAGCCATCTTCCAAATGCCCTGATTCTCATCACTCCCACGAGGTAGACGGAGAAGAGCTGTGCCTGCTTTCAGAGAAGAGGGCAGAGATTTGGGGAAAGAAGAAGGTGGCAAGAGCCCAAGTCTCTTCATTCTCGGGCCAGAACACTCTGCCAGACCTCTCTGCTCCTCAGGCATGGCACACGCTGGCAGGCTTCCTGACTGGCCCAAGACCGCTTTAAAACTTGATGACTTGGCATTCATCCCCTAGCAAACCACGCTCTGTGTCTGCTGGATGTAGCCTCTACATTAACCAAAGTGTCAAAGGCCAGCAGGCTGCCTCCCATCATTCTCATCCTTCCCCCAGAGCCCCAGCTCCCCTCTCCACGAGGCTGGCCATCCCAGCACCCCTACAGCCCCTCCTCAACCCCCTCCCACAGCCCAAGACAAAGGTTCAGAGCTCAGAGCCCCACTTCCCTGCAGGCGGCCAGCCTAGAGCCCTATCTGATGACCTCCTCTGCACCTCCCTGCCCAGCCAGGTAAAAGGGGGACCAAGGAAAAAAATCCACTTGATGAAAACAGCAAAGAAAGAAATTAGATGTGGGCTGGGGTGGGGGGGTGGGGGGGGTCGGGGGTGGTGTGCTGTGTGGCCTGAGGTAACCTTTGACAAAGAAACAAACATCCCTCCCTCTTGGAGACAGAGGGAAAGGCAGAGTTCTTAAAACCTAGGAGGGAAATGGAAAAATAAATAAATAAAAGTGACAACTATTGTGATCCAAATATGGCATCCTCCCAAACTCCCGGAACAGATGTCTCCTGGGACCAAGCTGGCGGGCTGCGGTTTCCTCATTCCTCCTGTTTCCTGCTCTGGCAGTAGAAATTCGATCCTGGGGCTTCTAGAGTTCCTGTGTCCTGCCCTGATGGAGACCCTGTGGAGCCAGGGGACCCTCCCTGAAGAGGGGATGCTGTGGGAGCAGACGAGACCTGCAGGGCAGGGCACAACCTCCATCACCTATGGCCCCACAGGAAACACGGAGCCCAATCTAAAATTCCAAAGATGATAAAGTACTCTGGAATATTTCTTATATTTCAGATATTCAGAACATAAAACAATGTACAGTCGTACAAAGTCCCATATTTAACAGGGGTTACCATTTGCTGATATGTGCTTCAAATCATTATTTTTTAAATGAACATTTCAAATACAGACCAAACTCCATCCCACCCCATTTTCTCCCCCACCTCCCTAGGTCACCATTGTCTGAAATTGCACATCAGCAGTCACATGCAGATTTATATACTTTCCCAATATATATAGTTTAGGTACTTAGCTAACTCAAATGTTTTCAATGGGGTCCATGAACCACCTGCAGCAGGGTTATCTGGGTGCCTTCTTCACATCCACTAGCATGTGAAACGTGAATGCTAGCATTCTCCATTTGCTCAGGGTTAAGGCCGAAGTTCAGCTTTTTAAACAAGAGCCCCAGGTGATTTTAATGCACACCAAAGATCTAAGAGCCTCTCTTCTAGCTTAGAACTTTAAACTTTTCTAAGTGCAAAACAAATAACAACAATGACTGAAACCCCCGCAAGAAGGGTAACCCCTCAAATTGTTGTTATTTACTGCCCCATGCCGAAGCTGAAACTCCAATACTTTGGCTACCTGATGTAAAGAATGGACTCAGTGGAAAAGACCCTGATGCTGGGCAAGACTGAAGGCAGGAGAAGGGGACAACAGAGGATGAGATGGTTGGATGGCACCACCGACTCAATGGACATGAGTTTGAGCAAGCTCTGGGAGTTGGTGATGGACAGGGAAGCTTGGCATGCTACAGTTCACGGGGCCGCAAAGAGTCAGACATGACTGAGTGATTGAACTATCTAACTACCTAACTACTGCCCCAAGCATTAGTTTTCTGAGAAAAGAAGAGAAGCAAAAGGCAAAGAAGAAAAGCAGCAAAAGGCAAAAGAGAAAAGGAAAGATAAACCCATGTGAATGCAGAGTTCCAAAGAATAGCAAGGCGAGATAAGAAAGCCTTCTTAAGTGGACAATGCAAAGAAAAAGAGGAAAACAAACAAACAAAAGGAACAGCTAGAGATCTCTTCAAGAAAATTAGAGACATCAAGGGAACATTTCATGCAAAGGTGGGCACAATAAAGGAAAGAAACAACATCGACCTAACAGAAACAGAAGATATTAAGAAGAGGTGGCAAGAATACACAGAAAAGCTGTACAAAAAAGGTCTTTGGGTTGACCCGGACAACCACAATGGTATGCTCACTCACCTAGAGCCCAACATCCAGGAGTGGAGTGTGAAGTCAAGGGGGTCTTAGGAAGCATTACTACAAACAAAGCTAATGGATTTTATAGAATTCCAGCTGAGCTATTTCAAGTCCTAAAAGATGATGCTGTTAAAGTGCTGCACACAATATGCCAGCAAATTTGGAAAACTTAGCGGTGGACACAGGACTGGAAAAGGTCAGTTTTCATTCTAATCCCAAAGATGGGCAATACTAAAGAATGTTCAAACCACTGCACAATTGCGCTCATTTCACATGCGAGCAAGGTAACGCTCAAAATCCTGCAAATTAGACTTCAACGGTACATGAACCAAGAACTTCCTGATGTACAAGCTAGATTTAGAGAAGGCAGAAGAACCAGAGATCAAATTGCCAACATCTGTTGGATCATCAAAAAAGCAAGAGAATTCCAGGAAAACATCTGCTTCATTGACTACACTAAAGCCTTTAACTGTATGGATCACAACAAACCATGGAAAATTCTTCAAGAGATGGGAATACCAGACCACCTTACCTGCCTCCTGAGAAATCTGCAGAATAAGAAGCAACAGTTAGAACCAGACATGGAAAAACAGATTGGTTCCAAATTGAAAAGGGAGTTCGTCAAGGCTGTATATCATCACCCTGCTTATTTAACTTATATGCAGAGTACATCATGAGAAATGCCAGGCTGGATGAAGCACAAACTGGAATCAAGATTGCTGGGAGAAATATCAATAATGCAGATGACATTACCCTGATGGCAGAAAGTGAAGAGGAACTAAAGAGCCTCTTGATGAAGGTAAAAGAGGAGAGTGAAAAAGATGGCTTAAAACTCAACATTCAAAAAACTAAGATCATGGCATCTGGTCCCATCACTTCATGGCAAATAGATGGGGAAAAGATGGAAACAGTGACAGACTTTATTTTCCTGGGCTCCCAAATCACTGTGGATGGTGACTGTAGCCATGAAATTAAAACACGCTTGCTCCTTGGAAGAAAAGCTATGACAAACCTAGACAGTGTATTAAAAATCAGAGACATCACTTTGCTGACTAAGGTCCATATAGTCAAAGCTATGGTTTTTCCAGTAGTCATATATGGATGTGAGAGTTGACCCATTAAGAAGGCTGTGTGCCGAAGAATTTATACTTTCAAGCTGGGGTATTAGAGAAGACTCTTTAGAGTCTCTTGGTCTGCAAGGAGATCAAACCAGTCAATCCTAAAGGAAATCAACCCTGAATATATTTTGGAAGGACTGGTGCTGAAGCAGAAACTCCAATACTTTGGCCACCTGATGGGAAGAGCTGACTCACTGGGAAAGATCTGATGCTGGGAAAGACTGAACGCAGGAGGAGAAAGGGCCAACACAGGATGAGATGGTTGGATGGCATCCCCAGCTCGATGGACATGAGTTTGAGTAAGCTCTGGAAAATAACGAAGGACAGGGAAAGCTGGCATGCTGCAGTCCATGGGGTTGCCAAGAGTTGGACACGACTGAGTGACTGAACAACAAGACTGCCCCACGTGAAATTTCAAACTTTCTCCCATCTGTCTGGGGTCATCCTGCTGTTTCCCCATCACTTCCACATCTTACTCAGAGCCACAATGAAACAACAGTAGCACTTATTATCTTTAGGGGAAGGATGAAGAGCAGCGAGGTAAAGGAGCATGTATATCTAATGTCCTCTCTATATCAGCCCACCACTGCCTCTATCTGTAGCACCTTATAAATTGTGATAGACTTACAATACATGTGGCAATTAGATATCTGTATTTTTATTGGTATCTTAATTTAGAAGCTATGTACATTCTTTCTTACAGTTATAATCTGCAATCACAAGTCACCCATTTAAAGTGTACAAGTCAGTGGGGTTTTAGTGTCGTCACAGAGTCATCCAACTAACGTGTGTGTGCAGTTGCTCAGTCATGTCTGACTTTTTGTGACCCCATTGACTGCACTCTGCCAGGCTCCTCTGTCCGTGGAATTTTCCAGACAAGAATACTGGAGTGAGTTGCCATCCCCTTCTCCAGGGCATCTTCCCAAGCCAGGGATTGAACCCACGTCTCCTGCATTAGCAGGCCAATTCTTTATTACTAAGCCATCTTGGAAGCCAACCAATAGCACTATCTAATTCCAGGACATGTTCATCATTGGAAAAAAAAAAAAAAATTCCATACCTATTAGCAGCCTCTCCCCACCCTCCTCCCATCAACCTTTGGTAACCACTATTTTACTTTCTGTTCCTATGGACTTGCCTATTCTGAACTGCTCGTCTAACAATACACGGCCTTTTTGTGAAGGACTTCTTACACTTAGCATATTTTCAAGGATCGTCCATGCTGTAGCATGACTCAGTACTTCATTCCTTTTCATAGTTTAATAGTATTCCATTGTGTAAGAGATCACGTTTTGTTTACCCAGCTCTTGGACACTTGGGTGATGACCATTTTTGACTATGAATAATGCTGTTACAGGCATTCATGTACCTCTTCACGTATGGCACATGTCTTCATTTCTCTTAAGGATATGTCTAGGGGTGACAAAGCTGGACCATATGGTAACTTTATTTTGAGGAACTGACATGTTGTTCTCCAAACCAGCTATACCATTTTACATTCCTACCAGCGACGTTTAAGGGCACTAATTTATCCATATTCCTGTCCAACACTAGTCACTGTCTTCTTTTTGGGTATAAAGAGTATCTCATTGTGGTTTTGATAGGCATTTACTTAATGGCTAAGAAGAGGTGGCAAGAATACACAGAAGAACTGTACAAAAAAGATCTTCATGACCAAGATAATCACGATGGTGTGATCACTCACCTAGAGCCAGACATCCTGGAATGTGAAATCAAGTGGGCCTTAGAAAGCATCACTATAAACAAAGTGAGTGTAGGTGATGGAATTCCAGTTGGGCTATTTCAAATCCTGAAAGACGATCCAGTGAAAGTGCTGCACTCAATATGCCAGCAAATTTGGAAAACTCAGCAGTGGCCACAGGACTGGAAAAGGTCCGTTTTCATTCCAGTCCCAAAGAAAGACAATGCCAAAGAATGTTCAAACAACTGCACAATTGCACTCATCTCACACTCTAGTAAAGTAATGCTCAAAATTCTCCAAGCCAGGCTTCAGCAATATGTGAAACATGAACTTCCAGATGTTCAAGCTGGATTTAGAAAAGGCAGAGGAACCAGAATTGCCAACGTCTGCTGGGTCATGGAAAAAGCAAGAGAGTTCCAGAAAAACATCTATTTCTGCTTTATTGACTATGCCAAAGCCTTTGACTGTGTGGATCACAATAAACTGTGGAAAATTCTGAAAGAGATGGGAATACCAGACCACCTAACCTGCCTCTTGAGAAACCTATATGCAGGTCAGTAAGCAACAGTTAGAACTGGACACGGAACAACAGACTGGTTCCAAATAGTAAAAGGAGTATGTCAAGGCTGTATACTGTCACCCTGCTTATTTAACTTCTATGCAGAGTACATCATGAGAAACGCTGGGCTGGAAGAAGCACAAGCTGGAATCAAGATTGCCAGGAGAAATATCAATAACCTCAGATATGCAGATGATACCACCCTTATGGCAGAAAATGAAAAGGAACTAAAAAGCTTCTTGATGAAAGTGAAAGAGGAGAGCGAAAAAGTTGGCTTAAAGCTCAATATTCAGAAAACTAAGATCATGGCATCTGGTCCCATCACTTCATGGGAAATAGATGGGGAAACAATGGAAACAGTGTCAGAGTTTATTATTTTGGGCTCCAAAATCACTGTAGATGGTGACTGCAGCCATGAAATTAAAAGACGCTTACTCCTTGGAAGGAAAGTTATGACCAACCTAGATAGCATATTCAAAAGCAGAGACATTACTTTGCCGACTTAAGGTCCGTCTAGTCAAGGCTATGGTTTTTCCTGTGGTCATGTATGGATGTGAGAGTTGGACTGTGAAGAAAGCTGAGCGCCAAAGAATTGACGCTTTTGAACTGTGGTGTTGGAGAAGACTCTTGAGAATCCCTTGGGCTGCAAGAAGATCCAACCAGTTCATTCTAAAGATCAGTCCTAGGTGTTCATTGGAAGGATTGATGCTAAAGCTGAAGTTCCAGTACTTTGGCCACTTCATGCAAAGAGTTGACTCGTTGGAAAAGACTCTGATGCTGGGAGGGATTGGGGGAAAGAGGAGAAGGGGAAAACAGAGGATGAGATGGCTGGATGGCATCACCGACTCGATGGACGTGAGTTTGAGTGAACTCCGGGACTTGGTGATGGACAGGGAGGCCTGGTGTGCTGCAATTCATGGGGTCGCAAAGAGTCAGACACGACTGAGCGACTGAACTGAATTGAACTGAATGGCGAATAAGAATGGTGAACATTCTTTCCTGTGTTTATTGGCAATTTCCATACTCCTTCTTTAAGGCTTTTAGTAAGGAGCCTGGAATCCCTGTTCACAGTGGTTCTCAAAGTATAGTCTCTTCCCTCCCCTCACACACACACACACACACATACACACACACACACCCAGCAGTATCACCATCGCCAGAGATCTTATTAGAAAAGCAAATTCTCAGGCCCTATCCCAGGTCACCTGAATCAGAAATTCTAAAAGTAGGGCCCAGAAACCTATGCTTCAACAAGCTCTCCAAATCACTCCAAACTCTTAAGTTTTGGCATTATTCATCTAAGAATCAATAGCACAGAATACTATTTCTTACAGGATGTTTTCATAGCATTCTACCAAGTAATATTTGATCAAGTAATTTCTTGGCAATACACATTTGAGAAACGTTGGCCTATACAAAAAAATTCTTTACTCGGAACTTCTCAGATCCTTTAATATATGAGCACTGTGAACATCCAAAAGGGATCCACGGTGCATAGCATTTCAAAAACTTAAATGAGCATCAAATCCCTTTCATATGGAACATATGGTAGGACTTAGTGTTCCACAGAAGTTACTGATACTTTGGCAAGTGTTACTTTTTAAGTATTCTATAAAAAGAAAGTAAAAGAATGGACCACTATTTTATCAAATCACATCTGTTGTTAACAATATCTTTTAAAGGAGTTCTTTACAATGCCTTTTGCTTCATTTGTCTCCTACTGCACAGCAAAACTAGGTGGCTTTCAACATCAACATGTATTATCTCACACAGTGGGTTGGGAATCTTAAGAGTGGCTGAGCTGCCTGGTTCTGGAGCAGGATCTCTCATGGTCTTGCAGTCAAGATGTCAGCAAGGACTGCAGCTACCTGAGGCTTGACTATTCTGGGTTTCCAAGATGGCTCATTCGCCAGACTTTGACCACATGACTTCCAGAGGGCTCATTGAGTGTCCTCAAAATATGGCAGCTGGCTGTCCCCAGAGCAAGTCATCCAAGAGAGCAAGGCAGAAGTGGCAGCGTCTTTTATAACTGAGCCTCAAAAGGTACACTCTCCCTTCTGCTGTATTCTCTTGGTCACAAAGACCAACCCTGACACAATGTGGGGAATGACTCTGCAAGGGGATAAGGACCAGAATGTGAGCCTTTCTCTGATAGTAACTGACTGGGCTGCAATTGACCCCAGGCAATTGACTCTGGGCTGCTGAGTCCTGCTGCCTCTCCGTTAATTTTACTAAACAAACATGCTCTCTGTTCTCTGATATTCCTTTAAGAATGAGTAACTCAAAAAGATCAGCCTTTGCAGGTCAGATCTCAGCATGGGCGCCTCTGCTTGGTGTTCATGTGTCCATACGCTTTTGCAGCTGCTGCTAAGCACTGCAGCTTGCCCAGAGACTGAGCTTTTCAGAACATAGGACTGGAGCTGTTCATTAGCTAATTAGCCTGTTCTTAACTAATCTGGGAGATGAGCATCAATTTACTTCTGTTTATGCTCTCAACAATCCTGCTACTACTAAACTAGAAATCACGCTCCTCTCCCCCTTTATTTTTCCCTTCACTGTTCACCTAACTAACCGGGAGATCATAGTTCCTCCAACCTCTAGCTTCTAAAATCCTATTCCTTAGAAATTCCCTCCATCTTTTTTTTTTTAGGGGTATCTTTAATTATTATTATGGCAATAGAAGATAAAGTATAAAACCTCAGCTCCTTTCAAAATGAAATGTATGATATTTTTGACAAACCATGTTAAATCTTAGGACCTTAAAAACATTCCTGAAATATTTGCCTGCCTTCCTAAACTCTCCCCTTTTTCATATCTGCCACTCATTCATTAGCTTGTTCAATATTCATCAGATATTGCTGAATGACTTCTAAGTCCTACATGCACAAGGGATTAAAATGATTCTATAACATGTAACACACAGTGTGCCACAGAGTATGGAGACCACAGTGGTTAACAGGAAATCAGATGAGACTAGAGGAAATCCCTGAAGATGAAGCATCAACCAAAGACCTCTGATGTTGATTGTGTGAATGTGCATGTGTGTGTATTAGCCGTGTCCAACTCTTTGCAACCCCATGGACTGTAGCCCGGCTCCTCTATCCATGGAATTCTCCAGGCAAGAATACTGGAGTGGATAGCTGTTCCCTTCTCCAGGGGATCTTCCTGACCCAAGGACCAAACCCAGGTCTCCCTCACTGCAGGCAGATTCTTTACCATCTGAGCCACCAGGGAAGACTGTTTATGTGCATAATTATGACCAACTCCACAAGGCAGATAGGAAACATATTTACATTAATGTGGGTTTCGTGAAGATCCTCCGTATCCCTCATCATAAACAGTCCCTAACTGTGCTTATCGTGTCCGCAGTACACAACAGGACACCCTAACCATACGGCAGGTACTCACTGAGTGTCTGTTGGTGATCGTCATGGAAAGGATGGAGGCCAGAGATTAAATAGGCAACATTTATATGTGCTGTGAGACTGCGGATCTGAAATCAGAAGTCCTGGGTTCTACTTTCACCTCTGTCCTATTTTCACTTAGGACCCCTGGTCAAATAACACAGTTTCACCACATACCACTTCTTATATATGGCAACTAAGAGCAAAGTCTAAAGTCCCCATCTGTCTTCTATGGAGAAAAGGAAAATTTTAACAGAAGCTTTGTCCATTAAGTAATGTAATGGTTTTATGTCTAACATTCAGAGGTTATCACCCTGAGGAAGGATTTTGATTAAGAAGAAAGCTTATCAGTATTTTTTTTTAGGGTGCTTCTAGCCTCAAGGAAAGCGTCAGTGGGACTCAGATACAATAGGACACATGAGACTGAGAGGCTCTTGCAGCATTAGTAATGTTCAAGGACCTTAGAGAAGAAGGATGAGACAGGGAATGATGTATACTTCCTCCCATAAACGTAATCCTTGGACAAAGGTTGGATCAACTCAGCATTTCTTCATTGGGCCTGAAGAGCATCCTTGAAACCTTTGCCTGTCTTCTTAAATTCTTCCCCATTTCCTTACTTGCCATTCAGTAATTTACTCATTAGCTTCTCCCATCATTCATTTGTTTTTCAGAGATACTTGCTGAATAACACTAAGTGCCAGGGACACAAGCAGTTCTGATATGGATAAGATATAATCCCCTGGTCTTTCCTGGTGGTCCAGTTAGAATCTGCCTGCCAAGGCAGGGGACACGGGTTTGATGCCTGGCTGGGGAAGATCCCACATGTCACACAGCAACTAAGCCCGTGTGGCACACTTGTGAGACCACACGCACTGCAGCTCCTGACGCCTCCATGCCTAGAGCCCATGCTCCGCAACAAGAGAAGCCACCGCAATGAGAAGCCTGTGCGCTGCGATGGAGAGCAGCTCCTGATCGCCACAACTAGAGAAAGCCAATGGGCAACCAAAAGAAAGAAATAAATATTTTTCAAAAGATATAATCCCTGCCCCCTGATATCTTCCACTTTCCTGGCTGTATACCCTTCCCCACATTCTCTATGGCAACCCCTTATTCATCTTCAGCAACAACCTAAAACAAACATCACTTCCCAGTAATCTCCTTTCCCCCAAACACAGTCACCTTCTCTCTCCTCCATGCTCCTAGGATGCTTTCTATATAGCATGACTGCACCGCTACATCCAGTTAACTTCTTACAAGTCTCTCTCTTCCTAGCCTCTGGGTCCCATGAAGGCAGAGACTTACATTTAATTTACATATACTACAAGCTCATTTTCTCAGCAGCACTTATTGAACACCTGGTCTGTGCCAAACACTGTTCTGGACACTGGTTTCAAATCGTACTACTAAATGAGGGACATTTTCTCATGCAGCTTATATAAATGTATATGTGGTGTGTATCTATATGGAAACTAAACTGTAGGTTCCCTTAAAGCAAAATTTACCATCTTTTTCAGTACTCTAAACATGAGAAATTACAAACAACTGATTTAAAAAGAAAAACGTATTAACCAAGTTATGTATTTGTGATTATACCCTATGACAAAGCAGAGAAGATTAAAATGGTCTTAAGCACCAAGAACTCAATACCTACAGATTTTAAATGTTGAGCTGGTCAAGTGGGAATCAAGTGGCCAATGACCAGAAACCTACAATTTTTTTTTTAATTACAAAAGAAAACACTAGGACAGAGTTTTCTGTCCAATGACTTCTACATGACCTTCTGCAGACTAAGAAGAATATGATTTTTTGGTATCTCTCCATTCATTCACCATATACGTATTGCTGCCTGTTATCAGCCAGGTCTGTTATTTTAGCTTTGAGAAAAATAATAATTTCCATTTTCCCATTTGTTATGGATTTAGATGAACTACCATGTTAAGTGCTTTATATGTATTAACTCAAAATTCCTCAAACTAGTCCTATGAAGTAGGCAGCCACTTGTTTGGGTAAATTACTTAACTTCCCTGTGCCTCAGTTTCTTCATCTATAAAACTGCAATAATAGTATGTATCACAGAGTTGTTGAGCAATTAGATGAGTTACATATGTAGAGTGTGAGCCTAGAATAATGCCTGACACATCCTATACTTTCAAATAGTAATTATCACCACCATCACCACCTGGTTGTACACATAAGAAAACTGAGACTCAGCGAGGCTAGAATAAGCTGCCCCAGCTTCTGCTTCTCAGACAGGCAGGCAGAGCACACACTGTGGTTTCTTCTTCCTTCCAATTCCTAGAAATCATTTTACACACACACATAATAACCACACAGGAAAGCAAGAAGGAAAACTGACCCTTGGTCGAACAGAAATTGTAACAAACACCCTTAGGACAGAAAATAGATGCAATATGATTTTTAAAAGGAAACCACAGTTCCCAGCCCCCGGAGGAGGATGCCACTGCTATCAGTGCAGGCTGGCTCCCTGAGGGCTCCTGTCTGCCGGTGGTAGACACTGGAGTCTGGAGGGATCCAGGGGTGACTAACAGGGTGACCCGTAGAGTAGCAATAAGATCAAGTAAGCATTTTACTCTCTCATCCTCAACCTATTTTCCCTTCCTTACTTCCTTGGACCAGGCAGCAGTAAAGGAATATCTGCCTATAAGCCAGGGCAATGGGCAGGGATGTTGGGTGAGAAAGCGGGGGACAGCCCTCCATGCCTTTCCAGGCCTGAAAAGAACAGGCGACTAGCCATCAAAGTGACCGACCCAGCAGCAGGTCACATCTCCCCGACTCTCAAAAGACTGTTAGTCTCGTAGTCTAAAGTCCCTTCAAACAGTCTGCACAAATAAATATGTCAGGTGGCATTACAATCAAGAACCACAGAATACTTGAGGAAATTCAATACCATAAAGCAAGGAAACAAACTCAAAAATCAAAGAAAGTACACTCCATGAGAATAAATACATATAATTACTAGCTTAGGGGAAAGGGAGTGAATATTACAAGGACTTTTTTTAATTGCTAGAGATAGGTCAAATAAAAATTTCAGTAACTGAAAATTTTTTTAAATGACTGAATAAACTGAATGGCAAGACAGACAGCTGAATTAGAGACCTGGAAAATAAAATTGAGCAATGCTTCCAGAAATCCACACAGAGCAATAGAAAGATGGAAAAAGCAAAGTTAAGAGATACAGAGGATATATAGAACAAGTTCCAGTGTTATATATAATGAATGCTAGAAATAAAGAACAGATAAACTATAGAGAAGATACTATTAAAAAGAGAAAAGGAAGGAGCACGTTGAAGGAATGCAAAACAATTCAAAAGTGCTTCCCCGAATTAAACAATAAAGATATGAATCTCTGGATTGATCAGTAAAATATTACAATGCCAAAAATAAGGGGAAAATGCTAACAGTCTATAAAGAAATAATCAAGTTGATAATAGATCTGTCAAAGGATAAAAGACAGTGGTATGATAGCTTAAAATTTTAAAATCTCTTTTAGTAGCTACCCTGAATATTAACAGACATTTATGCTGATGACACATTAAGATGAAACTTTCACATCTTCTTAAATGATTTTCCTTTTGTCAGAATGGAACAGTCATCACTGTCCCCTTTATTGCTTTTTAAAAACTGTTATATTCTTTTCATTGAAGCTTTCTTTATTGACATTGCCTAGCATATCTTTTACCAGTCTTTCTATTTTTAATTTCTAATATTTGTATTTAGCTAAGTCTTTTAAACATAAGGTTAAAATTTAATTACACACTCTATTAAGTCTAATCTATTTACATTTGTTCTGATTGCTATTAAGCTGGGACATATTTCTAGAGTCATTCATATTTTTCTATTTGTCTTACTGATTATTTCATTTCCCTCCTTTCTCACTTTTTGATGTACTTTCTGGATTTTCTTTGCTATCTTTTCTTGTTACTGGTTCTATTTGCCTATAGCTTCTATTTCAACATAGAGAATACCAGACCTTGCTGGCTGTGACTAATAATTGTGCATACATCACAACTCCATGAATTTCCATTACATAGGTTTCTGAATTTAGCAAAAGCTTCTTATACAATGGCACTATAGTGCACCAAAATTGTATGCATATTTTCACTATAAAATAAATGCTTATTGTTAATGCTAAATGTTTATAATTAATTTTCAATAGCATTCACAATAATTTCAATGGTTAACCTTCAACAAAATGAACTTTCAAAATCTTCGAGTTTATATATTAAACGAAAATATTGAGCTTTAGGTGAAATTAATTTAACCATTACTCTTTACTTACTTTATAAAGGGTATCCACAATAACACTATAACAAATACCTGTCTTGATGGTGAAGCTTTAAAAACATTACCTTTAATATCAGAAATAAGATATGAAAGTCTTCTATCACTGCCATAATTCAACATTTTCCTAAAAGTTCTAGCTAGTTAATATGATAAGGAAAAAAATATACAGACTGAGTGAAATGGAAAATGTATATAATAAAACTTATTTACAGTTGATATAATTTTCTACATAATATAAAAGAATGTACAAACAACTTATTTCAATTAATGAAAAGATTTGACAAAATTGATAAATATGTGTGTGTGCTCAGTTGTGTCCAGCTTTTTGTGACCTCATGGACTACAGCCCACCAAGCTCCTGTGTCCATGGAATTCTGCAGGCAAGAACACTGGAGTGGGTTGCCATTCACCACTCCAGGGGATCTTTTCTGACCCAAGAATCAAACTCGTGCCTCTTGCAATGGTAGGCGGATTCTTTACAACTGCGCCACCTGGGAAGCCCTCGGTGGATATAATAACAACAAAGAAAAATAGTAACATTCCTATACACTAGAAATATTTGATTAGAAATGCAAAAAAAAATTAATTCATAAGAAAAATAAAATAAGATAATACAAATAACTATAATAAGACATGTACAAGTCCTAAATGGAGAACTCTCCAACACTCCTATAAGACTTCAAATATATCCCAAATAAACAAAGACATATTGGTAATACTCAATATTGTAAAAATATCAATTTTCCACATCTTAGTCAGTCACTGCATTTCCAAACAAAACCTCGATATTTTTCACAAGTTACTTTCAATTTGTATGAAACTATAATGCCCAAGATTGGCTTATTTTAAAGGCCAGATGGAGAAGAGATGATTAGCACTATTAGTTATCAAAAAGCATTACAAATACATAGTCATGAATAGGACATACAAAGATAACTGATGGGCTAGAACAGAGAGCCTGAAAGCAAAGAATGCATACACAGGAACCCAGCACATAAACAGAAGTGGCCTCAGAGCTCAGCATGTGCATGCACGCTAAGACACTTCAGCTGTGTCCGACTCTGCAACGCTATGGGCCACAACCCGCCGGGCTCCTATGTCTATGGGATTCTCCAGGCAAGAATACTGGAGCGGGTTCCTATGCTCTCCTCCAGGGGATTTTCCTGACCCAAGGATTGAACCCACATCTCTTATGTCTCCTCCATTGGCAGGTAGGTTCTTTACCACTAGCACCATCTGGGAAGCCCAGGGCAAAAGATGTACTTTCACCAGATGAAGTTGGGAACCTATGGAAAAACACATAGGTATATTCATACTTCACATAGGGTTTCCCTGGTGGCTCAGACGGTAAAGAATCTGCCTGCAATGCAGGAGACCTGGGTTTGATAACCTGGGTTGGGTACATCCCCTGGAGGAGGGCATAGCAACCCACTCCAGTACTCTTGCCTGGAGAATCCCCATGGACAGAGGAACCTGGCGGGCTTCAGTCCACGGGGTTGCAGAGTCAGATACGACTGAGCGACTAAGCACAGCACAGCACGTACTTCACAGAGTAACACAAAAATAAATTCAAGGATTAGAACATAAATATGACAAGTATAATTTTAAAATAGTACTAGAAAATATAGGGGAATATCATTATGACTGGAATATCATTATGGAATATCACTGACTCAACAGACCTGAGTTTGAGCAAGCTCCAGGAGATGGTGAAGGACAGGGAAGCCTGGTGTGCTGCAGTCCACGGGGTCGCAAAGAATCAGACAGGACTGAGTGACTGAACCTCAACAAAATCATTATGACCTTCCTGAAGAAAGCCCAAGTGGCCAGTATACTGCCATATCTTCATCACAATCTCGCATTTCACTTATACACTGCTTCTGCCTCAGCTCCCTACAATATAATGGGGAGTCTGATTACCTAAGAAATCTGCGTAGGTAACAAAATTATTTTTTCTTAGCTGGTTTCCAAAGGTCAGGGCATATTCAGGAGTCCCATTTGTTCTCTATAAAATGACTAAAATGAAGAGCGTTTGTAGATAAGGAATGTCACTCTTCTACAAGCTGGGCCATCAGTCCTGTTGTCTCATGTACACAAATATCCAATGACAGCTTTCAAAGATAAGGAAGAGCTATAAAATGAATGATAACCAGGGCTTCTCTGTCTCCAGCAAAGAAGATATATGAGGAAACCAAATTAGTGTGGTAGGAGAGGGTGTCTGTGGTAAAACTCCGGGTTGAGAAAAAAATGTCCCTTGACTGTGACAACCTGAAACACTGTAACGCAAAGGGAGAAAAGCAACATACGATGCCCGTTTCTCAAGTGCTCTGAAAATCAGATTAACCATTCATCTTGGAAGAGTGAATAGCTGGTGAATTTAAAGGGGATAAACTCCAGTTCACTAATAAGCCTGACCAAAACCAGAACCAAAGATCTAGAAGGATGAAATGCATATACCCATAGAGAACCTTGCTCTCTTGGGGGAAGCTCCAACCCTCTCACCTTTGATAGAACAGAGAGAAGAACCAAATGCATATACTGCTCCAGTGTCCCAGCCCCTCCCCCCAGCCAGGGAGAAGCCTCTGACCTTTTGTATGAGATGCTGGACACACACACACACACACACACACACACACAAATACACATCCTGTTGCCTCACCATATGGGCCATGAATCATTCACAAAGCTTCAGAATCAATTATTCATACAAACCAAAGACCAAACACTTTGCTAATTGTCCAGGCAGGAGGGGTGAAGAGGGAAAGGAGACAGACTGAAGGAAAAGGAACCTGAGTCAAGGTGACAACTGGCAGTATTAACACTTCATTTATTTTCAATGAAAACAAAAACCACCACCATAAAGAACCAAGAGAAAGAAAATCACTTTCTCTAAGTTAACTGGGTAACTAATATGGGACAGGGGCTGATAGAGAAGGGGAGGAACCTCTGCCTACCCCCAGAGTCCTAATCAAAGCCCTCCACTCCACGGCGCCCTGTCCTCCGCCTGCTGCCCACCCTCAGCTGGACTGGGTGCTCAGTCCCACACACACCACTATGGGGCCTAAGGGTCAGTCATGTCTGCATTTTTATTCCTGCTATGTGGGCTCAGGGTGAGGAAACATACAAGGGCAGACTATGAAGTTGGAGTTCAAGGCTTAAGCTGGATCCATGGTTCCCATCCCTCCCTCCCCACTCAGCCCGGTGGGCAGATACTAACAGGCCCTTGCTTTTCACCTCCTTACTCACCCGTCCTTTGTTGGGCATCTATTAATATTATGAGTCTGAGAAAATCTAAGTCACTCTAGAGAAGACGGAAGAAACACATGCCCCCACCCTCAATCTCAACAGAGAGACAAGAGGGCTACAGGAATAACAAAAGAGGAGACAGGGTAGCATCTGCTGATAAAGGGAAAACACAGCAAATTGTTCAGGGAGCCCGGAGAAGCGGGTCTATTTTCCTGAGGAGTCAAGTCTTGAGCTGGCTCCCATAGAACATCATGGCACAGACTATTAAAAGGCAAATGGCACCCTATTCCAGTACTCTTGCCTGGAAAATCCCATGGGTGGAGGAGGAGCCTGGTGGGCTGCAGTCCATGGAGTCACGAAGAGTTGGACACGACTGAGCGACTTCACTTTCACTTTTCACTCTCATGCATTGGAGAAGGAAATGGCAACCCACTCCAGTGTTCTTGCCTGGAGAATCCCAGGGATGGGGGAGCCTGGTGGGCTGCCATCTACAGGGTCGCACCGAGTCGGACACGACTGAAGTGACTTAGCAGCAGGATATAAACAAAGCAGAGTGACAGCATGTGAAGGAATATAGGACGAAGCTCTGAAACGAGGAAGGTACCTCCAAGTCTGGCCCTACTGGGGTGAAAAAGCCCTCAGTGATAGTAATGACACAGAGGGGCAGTGGACACAAGGCAGGAAAGAGATCAGGTTGATGGATGTCCAGGACGTGATGCTGAAAAGCTTCCTTTCCATATTGAAAAAGAAAGAAAAAGTTGTCCAAAGATCCTGATCAGGACAGAGGTATGTATAAGGAAATGATTCAGCTGCATATGTGATGACAGAGGAGAGCTGGGCAAACCTGTCACCAGGAGTCAAGTTACGATGCCCTTATAGTGAAGGCACCCATTGGTGGCAACCCCAATGAGCAGAGAGATGACAGAAACAGGCAGGAGGAAAATAAGATCTTGGGTTGATGAAGGCATCAAACATAACAGAAATACATACACGACAAGAAGGATAATAAATTCCCCCAAATTCTCAAGCGTGTAGGTTTCTTAGTGATCATTTAATAAAATGGTCCTAAATGTGGGTCACAGGTTCCTTTGATAAAAGCTATGGACCCTTTTCCCGGGGAAGAAATGCTCATGTATATACTAACTTACAATATGATTCTAGGTGATTTAAGACTCTCTAAAGCCCATCCATCCAATTCTTCTAGGCTGCAGCTGGGGTTGTCACAAGGAACTGGAGGTGCCTTGGAGAAGATGCCAGTATTCCTGACATACATCAAGGTCATTTCCTTGTAATCACATGGACAACTGACACCACTGATAGAAACAGTGATGTTGGAAATGGTATCATTTTGTAGCAAAGAATTTAATCAAACAGAAAAATCAAGGAGGTAGTACCCTGCTGTGCTAAGTTGCTTCAATCCTGTCTGACTCTGTGAGATTCCATGGACTGTAGCCCACCAGGCTCCTCTGTCCATGGGATTCTCCAGGCAAGAACACTGGAGTGTTCCCTCCTCCAGGGGATCTTCCCGACCCAGGGATCAAACCTGCATCTCTTAAGTCTCCTGCATTGGCATTACCACTAGCACCACCTGGGAAGAAAAAAGTTACCCTTTCTGGAAAATCTCTGAACTCAGCTGAAAAAAACAAATCACCCTTTTCTCAAATCCCTTCATCTTTGTTTTTGTTTTTAATACACAATTAAATTTGGAAGAGATCTGCCCTTCATAAAATCACCAAACAGGCTTTTCTTCCTCCCTCCTTTCACATACATAAAGAGAAGATAATCTCATTGAGAAACGGGTCTGCCTCAAATAACACGGCGGAATCATGAGTGAAATAAGGGCTGAGTCGCTGTTCTTGTGACAAATTCATTGCCAAATGCCCAGGATCTGCATTCCAGAAATGATGACCTGGGGGAGTTTACTCACAGAAAATTCCTAGGGTAAACTCCTCCTGGCAAGGACAAGATCAAACCATTCAGGGTCAGGGGCTGGGAAAGCTACTCAGCTGTGGAGAAAGAAAGTTATCCCTTGGAGCAGTTTACAGAAAGGCAGGGGGATCCAGCCCTAGAATAATTCATAGAAACAAGCTATGGCAATATTATAAATTAATGCTACATCAATTTAAAATATTTTTTAAAAAAGGAAAGAAAGGCTTTAAAATCCTTTTAATGAAATCTCTGATAAAGCAAGCAAGCTGTTACGAGAGCACAACTGCCATGCTGTTTACATTCAAGAGTTCTCCTTAGGATTATACATGAGATGGAGGATACAGATGAAAGTATAGGTGCAGATGTACTCTGTTGTAACCTCAGGCAAGAACATATATGGCACGTCGACAGGCACCCATATGGGCAGATCATAAACCATAAGCCTGTGCGTATCTTCTGAAAAGCTGCATAATTTCTTATTCTTTCTCTTCTCTTCCATCTCACCTCTCCAGCCCCGCAGTGCCCAGGAGCACCATCAAACTTTAATGGGCTCCCTCCTCCACAGCACCACGGCCTGAATATAGATAAACTGCATAGGGCCTCCAGGACGACTCCTACTGATGCGCGGAAGGCATGGAGGAAGGTAGACAGGAAAAGGCAGCAACAGTTAGGAAGGTACCAGACACTCTCACATATGTCATTCCATTTAATCTCCTCAACATTTCTACAAGACTAGTACTGCTCTCTTTGTAGAGCAGAAAATTTAGACTCAGGATGGTTACAAGCTAGCCCTGCCGTCATACTGGAAACAAGGACGAGTACCAGGCCTGGATCAATTTTGATCTGGATGGGCTTCCCACTACAACACACGATTTCTCACTGGCACTGACTGTGTTTGACTGTCAAACTGTCAGTGATACAGTAAGTCTTAAAAATCGACTGTGAGTTCAGCATCAAGTTTAGTAATACATGTGGATTCTTGCTTATAGCCTGCAAAAGTGGGGGAGGTGATGGGGAATGAAAGAAAAAAGATAAAAAGTAGTATCTCCACTATAAGAACTTAATTTGGTTGATAATTTTTAAGAAACTTATTGTAAGATTCTGATCAATACAGGAAAAAAAATAGGGAAAAGAAACATGAAAAAGAATAATGTCTAATGAACAGAAAATACTATATAAATGAAAGCAAATAAATCGTTTATTGTAATGTGAATGTTTGTGTTCTTTCAAAAGAGGAAGAGCAACCCAGAGGGGTGGGATGGGTAGTGGGGGCAGGAGGGAGGCTCATGAGGGAGCGGATATATATTTATGGTTGATTCTTGATGTTATAAGGCAGAAACCAACACGACTCTGTAAAGCAATTATGCCCAATTAAAAATAACAAAATAAAAGAGGACAACTCAGATGTGTAATCAGAATGCAACACACACACACACACATACAAAAGCACAAAACTATCATGAGATTTTGATTGTATAAATATGAAGGGAAGGGAAGAAAATAAGATATTAGAGAGGAAATAAAATGGACTGATGTCATGGAGTAAATGTAAAACCAGAGCTGGAAAGAGAATTTTTTAAAAAGAGGGCTAAGGAAAGAAAAAGAAGACCACATACATCAGGCAAGCACTGCTATTACTTGTAGCCAGCTGACACTGTGCTGTATTAGGTACTATTAGAGGCAGACCGGCTTTACTATTATTAGATAAATACAGTTGTTCAACTATGATTTGAAACCCCGTATCCTAGGTAAACAAGAGCTGTGAGTACAGATCAAATACAAAGTGATTCAGAACTCCGGAGTCCACCCAAGATTTATTACATTCTAGGAGGTAATACGACCCAGTACAAGTAACAATGGGCAGAAGACGCAGGACACTGACTTCATCCTGGCTATATCAAGAATTTCTGCAGGGCTCAGAGTAACTCAATGGATGTACTTTTTAATTTTATGCTTCCCTTTCCTCATTAATAAAGTAGTAAATAGCAAGAGATGCTATTCATCCAAAATCTACTGAGTACAAAGCACTGTGCCAAGTGTTTGACATACATCATATCATGAAAGTATGTTAGTCACTCAGTTGTGTCTAACTCTTTGTGGCCCCATATAATTCTCCAGGCCAGAATACTACAATGGGTAGCCATTCCCTTCTCCAGGGGATCTTTCTGACCCAGGGATTGAACCCAGGTCTCCTGCACTGCAGGCAGATTCTTTACCATCTGAGCCACCAGGGAAGCCCACCACATCATATCATGATGCTCATCAAATATTCATCAATATTCACAAATACCCTGAACCCTTAACTTCCCAATGAGGAAACTGAGGGTCAGTTCAGTTCAGTTCAGTTGCACAGGCATGTCTGACTCTTTGCGACCCCATGAATTGCAGCACACCAGGCCTCCCTGTCCATTACCAACTCCCGGAGTTCACTCAAACTCATGTCCACGGAGTCAGTGATGCAATCCAGCCATCTCATCCTCTGTTGTCCCCTTCTCCTCCTGCCCCCAATGTCTCCCAGCATCAGAGTCTTTTCCAGTGAGTCAACTCTTCGCATGAGGTGGCCAAAGTACTGGAGCTTCAGCTTTAGCATCATTCCTTCCAATCAACACCCAGGACTGATCTCCTTCAGAATGGACTGGTTGGATCTCCTTGCAGTCCAAGGGACTCTCAAGAGTCTTCTCCAGCACCACAGTTCAAAAACATCAATTCTTCAGCACTCAGCTTTCTTCACAGTTCAACTCTTATATCCATACATGACCACTGGAAAAAACCATAGCCTTGACTAGACAGACCTTTGTTGGCCAAGTAATGTCTCTGGTTTTTAATATGCTGTCTAGGTTGGTCATAACTTTCCTTCCAAGGAGTAAGCGTCTTTTAATTTCATGGCTGCAATCACCATCTGAAGTGATTTTGGAGCCCAAAAATATAGAGTCTGACACTGTTTCCACTGTTTCCCCATCTATTTGCCATGAAGTGATGGCCAGATGCCACGATCTTAGTTTTCTGAATGTTAAGCTGGGTCATGGTGGAGAGGTCTGACAGAATGTGGTCCACTGGAGAAGGGAATGGCAAGCCACTTCAGTATTCTTGCCTTGAGAACCCCATGAACAGTATGAAAAGGCAAAATGATAGGATACTGAAAGAGGAACTCCCCAGGTCGGTAGGTGCCCAATATGCTACTGGAGGTCAATGGAGAAATAACTCCAGAAAGAATGAAGGGATGGAGCCAAAGAAAAAACAATACCCAGTTGTGGATGTGACTAGTGATAGAAGCAAGGTCCAATGCTTAAAGAGCAATATTGCATAGGAACCTGGAATGTCAGGTCCATGAATCAAGGCAAATTGGAAGTGGTCAAACAGGAGATGGCAAGAGTGAACGTCGACATTCTAGGAATCAGCGAACTAAAATGGACTGCAATGGGTGAATTTAACTCAGATGACCATTATATCTACTACTGCAGGCAGGAATCCCTTAGAAGAAATGGAGTAGCCATCATGGTCAACAAAAGAGTCCGAAATGCAGTACTTGGATGCCATCTCAAAAACGACAGAATGATCTCTGTTTGTTTCCAAGGCAAACCATTCAATATCACAGTAATCCAAGCCTATGCCCCAGTCAGTAACACTGAAGAAGCTGAAGTTGAACGGTTCTATGAAGACCTACAAGGCCTTTTAGAACTAACACCCAAAAAAGATGTCCTTTTCATTATAGGGGACTGGAATGCAAAAGTAGGAAGTCAAGAAAAGTGAGGGTAACAGGTTACAAAACTTGCTCAGGGTCACAGAGCCAGATTCAGACTTTACCCACAAAACAATGTAATTCCATAGCCTTTGTTCTTTCCATCCTGCCAGGCTGTGTCCTGTATTATAACATTAACTGACTTTAAAGGGCTAAATGGATAATATGTCTAAAACGATTTCAAGATTAAAGTGATAGAGAAAATCCAATAATCTATTGTTCTTTTAATCCTCTTCAATAAAAGACATCTTCCCAGTAACCAAAACCATATTCCAATGAATGGATTTTGACCTATCACAGATAAATCCCTTTACTCTTGTCAGTTAAAGGGCATCAGGAGTAAAACAAAATCAGAGTAGACAGTCACTGTGATATATGCGCTAGGAAGGCAGTGCCGCATCATGGTTAAAAACCTAACTTCTGGACATAGAGACCAGACCTGAGGCTGCCAAGAGGGAGGTGGGGTGAGGGAGGGAAGTATTGGGAGTTTGGGATTAGCAGATGCAAACTAGTATATACAGGCTGGATAAACAATCAGATGCTACTGTATAACACAGGGAACTATAGTCAATATCCTATGATCAACCATAAGGAAGAGAAAATGAAAAAGAATATATATATTTGTAACTAAGTCACTTTGCTATACAGCAGAAATTATTGAAATCATAATTTATTTTGAAATTTTAAAATTCAAAATATTTATTGAAATCAACTGTATTTCAATAAAATTTTTAAAAATAAAACAAATTTGAAAAAGCATAAGTTCTGGGATTGGGCAATTTCATTTGAATCCCTGCTCCACTAACCACTAGCAGTGTGATTAGGGAAAATTCCTGAACCAGCTAAGCCCTACTTTCCTCATCCAGTGGTGATAATAACAGTATCTACCTCACAGGGTTGTTGTGAAAATTAAAGGAGAAAACCCTTCAAAATATTTAATGCAGTGCTTCACACTGACCATCAGCTGTTAACTAAGCCAGCACTCCTGAATAAGCAGGTAATTCCAATTCTCCATCCATCCTTCCCCTCCCTGCCTCCTGACCTGGCATTGCTATAACAAGCGTCAGTGGCTGAAATGAAGGAGCCCTTTTCCAGAGTTGGACATAGTGAGTATCAATAAATAAAGCTAAATAATTTGGGTAACTCCTTTCTGAAACTCATTTCATTAGGGTCTTGATCTTGAAGCCAAACTAGCCTCTTCCCTTCAAAAAAGCTCTCCTAGATCTAATGACATAACCCCCATACAGAAGGCATGTGAGAAGCTGCAGCAAGGAGCAATGTAATTGACATCCCTAAGGACCATTAGAAAACTCTGGCCGCAATAATAAATCCCTCTCCAAAGACCTACAACAATCATTTATTTGCTACTGACTCCAATTTATTTGTTGTAGTCACACACAGTTCACTAGTAAACATCTGACTTCTCAACCTTTTTTGTGCCAGCCTAGGATAGAAAAAACATTAGCAAAGGAAGAAGCTGGTTTTCCCTTTGACACTGGCTCCTGATCTGTCCTCCTGGCCACAGAGTTTGCAGTTTGCCAAATGTTAACCAGCAGTGATATCCAGGCAAACACGAACGTTTTATAAATAGCCTCAACTGGTTCCTTAAAGAGGAAAAAGCAACACAAAAATAAAATGAAATGAAACAGCCTACTTGCTTCTCATTCTTACTTTCAAAGCCTGATCAAAATAGGGGGCAAAAGTGTTAAGGGCTGCTGATACCAGCTTCCAGTAGAGGTGTCAACAGTTGCGTGATTTCCCAATGACCTTCCATCTCTTCTTCATTTAACTCTATCACTGTCCCTCTTGCCATTCACAACTAGACCTTGTACACAGAAAGCACTTAATAAAAAGTGGATAGATGGAAAGCTGAATGGACAGAACAGATTTATTTGCAAACTTTCCTCCTGATCAAATGGTTAAAATTATCTGTATATGGATGTTACCTCTATAGATATCTTCCTATTTCATTCCAATACTCAGTAAAGTGTTTTGTATATGCATAGGAAATATTCCTTGAATCAATGGGTATTACTAATAATTAGAAGAGAGTATTTATTATATACCTACCATACATCCAACAATTTACATTTTTTTTAACTCTTATACAGACGATGATGAGGAAAAATGCACAAGCAACCTCCAAAAAAGACTTAACTATCCAAGTTACCTTGGATTGACAGTGGAAGACAAAGAATCCAAAGGCTAAGTATGGATTACCTAACCTTGGATCAAGATCTGGGTGTCCCTGGTCTGGCTTACATCTTTCCCTCTTCTAACCACTACTAGAGACTGAACCAGCAACCAGAACAAAGCTGTGTCCTGATCACACTGTACTGAGCTGTCTTATGGACAGATACACACACACATATATTCTACTCCAACCAAACCATTCTGTTCATGAGTGCCAGTACTTAAGGTATTTTAGACTTTAAAAAAAAAAAAAAGGTTCCAACGTTGACGACAGTCTAACAATGGTTAGACAATGATCTAACTTCCATGTCTACCTCAACTCCTGACCAAAATTGGGTGTTAGCTGCCGGCAAGTGACCCTCCACCCAGAGACAAGAGCACCAGGACTACACTAGAGTTCAAGTTCTCAGAGCCCTCTCTGGGCCTCGGCCCCTTCGTCTGTAATAACGGGTCACACTGAATCAGCCGTTCTTACCCTTTCAAGTGCAAGGTTCCTTTTTTAATGTCAAAAATCCAAGGTTCACTTCACCCTCCCAGACTAGCTATTTCATTAATATAGCTCCACAGCAACTCTGGTAGGTATTACTATCCATCACTACCTCCCGTCTTTTTCATAGAGATGAAGACACCGAGGCTCAGAGAAGCTGGATCGCTTGCCCACAACCACAGAGCTAGTAAACAGTAGAGCAGAATCAGGAACTCCAGTCTGCTTATCTACAGAGCCCAAACTGTTAACCACTATGCTATACTAGCTAAAAGAGAAAAACAACACCACTATTTAGTCTAAGTGTATTTATATCTGATAAATTACAATGGCACCCACACGCATTTTAGAAAAATGATACCGTGGTACATATTGTGAGAAACACTATTCAGGAAAC
Source organism: Oryx dammah (assembly GCF_014754425.2). Taxonomy (NCBI): domain Eukaryota; kingdom Metazoa; phylum Chordata; class Mammalia; order Artiodactyla; family Bovidae; genus Oryx; species Oryx dammah. The sequence continues at coordinate 18,275,157 of NW_024070205.1, forward strand.
AGCCGATGCTGGGCGCAGCCCTGAATCTGTATGTCCACTGCAATAATTCCAGGGCTCTCTTAACGTACATTCTTTTTTCCTTTATTTAAAAACATATTTATTGAAGTATCATTTACATACTGCAGAATTCACCCACTTTTTTTTAAGTTGGAAGATAATTGCTTTGCAATGTTGTGTTGGTTTCTGCTGCACAAAAATGCAAATCAGTCATAATTTTATACACACACACACACACCCTCCCATCCCATCTCTCTAGGTGGTCACAGAGTGCCAGGGTGGGCTCCCTGTGTTATACCGCCAATTCCTGATAGTTTTCTGTTTCATACATTAAAGTGTGTGTGTGTGTGTGTGTGTGTATATATATATATATGGACTTCCCTGGTGGCTCAGATGGTAAAGTGTCTGTCTACAGTGCGAGAGACCTGGGTTCAATCCCTGGGTTGGGAAGATCCCCTGGAGAAGGAAATGGCAATCCACTCCAGTATATTGCCTGGAAAATCCCATGGACAGAGGAGCCTGGAAGGCTACAGTCCACAGAGTCGCAAAGAGTCAGACATGATTGAGTGACTTCACTTCACTTCATATATATATACATATATATGTCAATGCTACTCTCTCAACTTGCCCCGCCCTCTCCTTCCCCTGCTGTGTCCACAAGCCCGTTCTCTATGTCTGCATCCCCATTTCTTCCATAGGTTCATCAATACTATTTTTCTAAATTCCATATTTATTTAACATACCATATTTGTTTTTCTCTTTCTGACTTACTTCACTCTGTATAACAGGCTCTAGATTCATCCACCTCCCTACAACTGCCTAAAATCCATTGGTGTATTCTTAAAGTATATACGTGCTTTTATTTTCTATCTGTGGTCCTAAAATGTTAATTCCTGGGTGACTTCCTAGTGCTCAGCTTTAGTTTGTTTTCAGATCAGTCACAACTGGAGAGAGTCAAAGTTATCATGGAAGTCCTCCTTTGTTTGCAGTAGAAGCTGGTCAAACTTTGAGCTATCAGATTCCCAGGAGGGAGAACCCACCTCATATGTGGATCTGCTTGCTGGAGAAGAGGGGTTGAATGTCAAAGTCATTCTGCAGACAGAGCTCTAAGAAGGTATCTGCCGGAACTAGCATCACATACATAAGCACATACACAAATACGTCACTCTCCATGGCACCTGTCCCCAACTCACCTAGTCTTTTATTTTGAACTACAGTGAAAAATGAAAACAGAGAAAGGTTAGGGAGAGTAAGAGGAGAACAAAGCAAGAGCAAGGAGGAGGAAGCCAGAACATTAAAGAGCTGGCTGCACTCATCTGAAGAGAGGATGTGAATTTAAGTACTCAGTGGGGAAGCCTGGGGTAAGCAGTGAACACCTCCCACCTCGACATCAGAGCCCAGCTGAGAAGCCTCCATCTGGGTGACCTGTCTCTAGAAGAGAGAACACAATACTTACTCAGAAAGGGAGCTGAGAGGGGAGGCCTCTGTCTCCTTTCTCGACGTGAGAAGTGGGAAGAGGATGAATTACAGAGCATCTTAAGCTCCCGCCAGAAGGGGCCCCTAGATCACAAAATGGTATATTTATGGTGGCTATTAACCAGAGTTCAACTCAGATCCAGATTCGGCATCATGATGTGCACGGGCTTAGAGAGCAGGAGGGAGAGAAACATCTCATCAACAAGCATGTGGGTTGGCTTGATCTTTTGACTATTGTTCTATGAGAAAAATAAAAATCCTAATAATCATATAGCAATGTTCTCAGAAAAGCATTTTTAAAATAATTTCTCTGCTGAACATCAAAACTAAAAGCCCACACACTCATCAATTCTTACCCATTATTTGAATCAGTAGGAGACACTCAGAGTGCGAATCCAGAAGGCAGGACTATGTTTCTACTCCGGGCAGGGTTAACAGATCTTTAGCGTAGAACGGGTTAGATTATAAGGTCTAGAGACTGGGTTTTGGTACAGTTCCAATAGGTTAAACAAAATTATAGTTGAGAGCCACTGTTGGATGGAGGAGGCAAGGGAGAAGGAGGGACTCTTTGAAGACATTAATTTTATCTTAACACTGAGCAGACTTGGAATCATTCAGGGAAGTTCTATTTTCTCAGCGAACATCACCCATCCCCATTCATTTTCTGCAAAATGTCGACTTCCCTGCTTCCAACCAGCTGACGGCCTCCCACTGCACATCCCTGGTGGTGCCAGGCAGACCCTGAATGACGTGGCCCCTCCCCTTCTCCAACGCCCCTCAGGTTACCCTCACCTTAGTCACTACACGCTGGGCTCCACTGGCTTTCTTCTGTTCCCCAGGGCCACCCTCTCCCACCTCCAGCCCTTCACACTTGCCCCAACCTCCACCTAAACCCTCCTCATCCTTCCCTTCCCTCTTCTCTCTGTTCCTAGTGAAAGGTTACTCCATCTCTGGGTTTCGACATCAATTTCTTGACCTTCTTCCCCTCAGATTAGGTTAGAGTCCCAGTGTAAAATCCTCCTAGCACTGTAACACGTCTCCTCTGAAACCCTGATACACCTTTAAAGTTTAATTTAGTATCTGTCTCCTCTGCTAGACAGCTAGCTCCAAGACAAGAGAAACTAGACCTCCACCCAGGACTGCGTCCCTCCTACTCAGCATGACATCTGGTAAACATAAGAGGCCCAAGATGAATACTGGCTGCTTCTATCCTTCCCTCCCCCTGGTCTTCTCCTGGCCCTTCCTCCTCCTATGTCTTTCCCCATAACTCAAAGTGTCAGACATGGGGGCAAGGGTGACCCTGAGTGGGAGGCCCAGGAGATAAATCCTTCTGGTTTTCCCACCCATCACCCAGAGTTTTGATCAAGACTGCACAGCAAAGATACCCCAAATCAGTTCTAGTCCATCTTCAACTTCCCGTGGCCACGCCTGTGGTTCTGGACTCAGAATGACTCCTCCAGGACTAGTCCAGCCCTAGAGGGTTGGTGGGGGAAGAGGTGAGATGCACAGAACCCCCACAGGGATGTAAACTGGGAGACTTCACCACATCTGAAGTGTGAAACAGTCACACCTGTCACTCTGCCTTCCAATCACTGTCCCAGAGCTGGAGGCCAGGGAGAAAAGCCACGACCTTGAGCCCCTCTCCTAACCATTCTGTCACCAAGGTCCAGGCTCCTGACAGAAGAGTGACAGCCGAGACGGGAGGAGATGAAAGGCAAGGGGGAGGATATCAGAATTCAGCCTTTCCTGTCAGCTCTCCTCAGAGAGAGAACTGGAATGGTCCTCCTGACTGGACCCTCCTCCCAGGCAGAAGGGGACTCTCCTCAGCCCTCCTTTCTAACGTCCAGAGCCCTCTGACTTGTGTATGTTTGTGTGATGTGGGGGGCCAGAAGACAAAGAGAATATTTTCTTTAAAAAAGAATCTGGAAAACAGTGTTGATGAGGTTAAAAATGAAGGCCTTTGTTTTCACTTTTACTTGGAATTTCTTTATTGTTGTTGATAATAACTGCAGGAGGATTTGACTAGTTCAGATAAAATAGATACTTCTAAGAAGAAATAAGATATACCTCACATCAGTTTGGAGGAAACTTCTGTCATTGAGCAAAATGACAACTAACGGGAAATTTTAAATCAGCCATAGTCATGGAATCTGCAATATGTTGCGGTGAAACTTGTCTGTGTGGTTGTTAGTTTAATGGAGATAAATGGCGATTCCGAATGAGGCCTACAGAACTATGGTGTTTGGAATGTTTTTAATTTTAAACATCCTTTTTAAAAGGTGCTCAAGGTGCTTTAGGTGTATTTTAACACTTATCTTCATAACATCACTGACCTAGGGGGAAAGTATTTCTGCTCACCGATTTCGTATTTTGCTTCACTGTCTTTCAAAACACGCTGGCTGAGACAGCTGTGTTGTACAGAAGACACTGCGTGGGGTTTAGACGGCTGATAATATAATACAATGAAAATGCCGGCCCCTCCCCTTAGTAAGTGTCTGGCCTTGAGCTCGTGACTTAGTCTCTTTGAGTTTTGGTTTCCTCATCTGTAAAACGGAGATAATATCTGCCTTGCTTTGTGTTTCTATACATAAAATGATGTATGCAAATGCTGAAATAGTATATGAGGGTTTCCTCATTTGAGATAAGACATGCAAGCTATAGGTAAAATGTGAACCCACATCACCAGCAGCAGCATCGTCATTACTGAATTTTCTTGTTGTAAGACCTAGTGAGGTAGGCAGTGGAAGTCCTACCTTTATTTTATAAATGAGATTTAATAAAGGAGAGCTGAGATGGTTTAGGTATCACCTAGTATCATACTGAAGGATCAGAGAGGGAATGTATACGAGGGTGAGGACCAGGACCCCAAACCCTGAATCATTTAGTCCACTATATTAAATTCTGTTTCCATATAAGTTGCACATGTATTCCAGCCAAATAATTTTTTTAAATCTGAATTATTTCTTAACACCCCAGTGGCCTGAATACAATCTGGAAGTAACAGATTCTCACTGCCAGAGAGAGTGGAGTATAGCTTCAATTGAGCCTGAATCCAGAGTTGACCAACCAGGACCCAGCTCAGCACATTCCAGCTCCAAGACCATGGACATGTGGCTTACCTATGTGGGTCTCAGTTTTCTCTCCTGTTAAAAATAATAAACACGGAAAGCTGGACAAATTTATCATTCCCCCAGGTCTCAAATTCGGTGGCTAAGTCTTAGCAACCTCAGACTTAACCTTCCTTTGTACGTTCTCCTGAAGCCCAACACACCCTCTTGTTCCTTCCAGCATCTGCCCTGCTCCCCTTGGGGATCTCTCTTCACCCCTCGTATCTGTTACTTTCTGACTTCAGGGAAACACACTGAACAGGACTGTTCCATCTCACACTTCGCACAGAGCTGTACACTACACTGACAGCAACAGACAGACGTACCCAAGGGAGGAGACGCACAGCACGCGCAGAGCGGAAATGCAGACAGGCCCTTTAATTCTCAAGTCGCTCTTGTAAATCTGGAGAATGAACATTAATGCCATGGCCACCTCTGCGTTGCAGTCCTGCCTCAGACTTTTCACCCCTGCTGCCCTCTCTCACACACACTCATGCACCTGCCTAAGACTGGATGCATTTAACTGCCTTCAAATGGGAGCTCCAGACCCAGGGTGGTGGTCTAGCTTAGAGAGTACCTGGTCGTCGTGTCTTTCCCTCTGTTACCCTGAATGAACGTAAAGCCAGAAAAATGCTCCCAAACCAAACCACCCGAGCATTCTGAGCTTCTTCCACTTCCCTGGCTTTCCTTCCTCCTTGTTGACACCAAGACCAATTCAGGACCCCACAAGTTCTCTCCATTTTGAGCTTCTGTCAATCTGTGGAGGTGACATGAAGCAACGCTTCAAGAAAGAGAAACTAGCCCAACGGCAACGTCATACACCAGAACATAGTAAGTAGGGACTTACATAGTAAATACCTACTCTAATCATGCAATAAATACCTGTAGAATGAATCAATGATGAGTCTCAATAGAGAAAAGGGGTCAAGGGTCTATGTACTAAGAAATGATCTCCCAGCCAAGGAGCAACTGCAGCTCAACTGCCTGTCAACTACTAGATGGTACTCTCATCTGAAGTCCCCACAAAAGAAAGTTTGCATCATCAAAGAGCAAAGAAGAGACCTCCAAAAGCTCCACGTTTTGCCTTCTGCCCATCTCCTCCCTGAATCCAAATTCCGTATCCTAACTATCTTCTCCATCATGACTCCATCTGGAGGCAAATGCAATTAAAACAGAGAACTAATGTTCTGACAAAAGGAGAAGCTGCAAGCAGCAGCTGTGTTCCCCCGAAGTGGAGCTAGAAACGAATGAGGAGTCGGTGAGGAGGTGGAGGTCTCTCAGACGAGCAGCCCAACTCCACTGGGAGAGAGAACTTGAGAAGCAGTCTAGCTTAGGGCTAGCAGAGCACCCCAACATCAGGATGAAAGCACCCGAGATCTCATCTGCTTCTACTGCCTCAGTTCCTTTGAGTAGCTCCTAGCCCCCCACGCTGCCTCACTTGGCCTCAGTTCCCCCATCTCTGAGACAACAAGCGCCAATGACTCCTCCCTGTACCCAGCCCTTCCCTGCTTCCAACCCCCCACTTGCTTCACCCACTTAGAGTGAAGAGAATGAGTAAAAGACAGGTCTGTAAAAGCTCGCCAGGCTCACTGGCACGGAGACACTATATAAATCCCAAGTGCTGTCATTCTAGTACCACAGAGATTTAAATTGGGCTGGGGGCCCTGGGACTGCGTTATCAACACTTCCCCCACATTCTCAGCACTGGGAAGACGGTGCTAGGGAAGGAAAACTGTGCTTTCCTCGATCTTTAACTGCTCGGGAAACGCGTGTATTAGGGCGGCCTCCTTACAGAAACCCTCTAAAAATACCTATCGATGTATATTTAGCTCCAGATAGCGTCCTCCTACCAATAGGCTCCAGGCTGAACCACTCTGCTTGTGCCATGGTGAGAAGCTGGGGACCTCCAATGGCAGCTCCCAGCTCTTCTGCGGCATCTCCTCGGGCTCTTCTCCTCCCCCTTCCCTTTTCCCTTCATTCTTCTTCCCTCTGCAGGGTGAGGCACCTCCTCCCAAACTGCAGCTCAGGGTATGGCAATGGTGGTTCCCCCCTCTCTTTTCCATGCCCTTTACTCAAAGTGAATTCCAGGATGAAAAAGACCTGCACAGCATCGAGCACAGGGTTAGAACCAATCACTGCTCAAACCGGTCCCTGCTCCAGGCCTTCAGTCGGTCCCTCTGCCTCTGGCTCCACTACAAGCTCCTCCCAGCTGGCCTGAGCTGGCCCCGGCTGCCCTCTCTGGGAGCATTGCTCACTATTCCCCTGGCCAACTCCCTGGAAGCATCCTGTGTGCTCTCTCTCAGCTTTAAGGATTTGTACACAAAATTATCTTACCTAGAAAAGCTCTTCCACTTTCCCTCGTCTAAGTCCTATCAGCCTGCCCTCACATCCCAATTTCAATGCTCCTTCACCCAGGAAGTCTTCCCCAGTTCCCAGAGCTAGACAGGGTGCCCTTCCTCTGGGTTTTCATGACATGTGGCCCCTGCTGGGGACACTCAGCCCTGCACCACCCACATGCGGCACAGTGCCTGGCACATTGTGGGTCCTCAATGATATCTCCTGAAGGACTTGAAGAAAGACAGAGGGGTGGGGACAGGTGGTCACCTGGGCCCTGGAATGACGGTCTCGGTGGAGGAAGGAGGCTCAGATACATCTGCCCACTCTTCAGAGTTAGTACTCATGTTTCTGCAGCTAACAGAATAGCCAAAGGAGGTCATTTCCCACAGAAAAGCTAGAAAAACTGATCATAAAGCATGTTCTGAGCAATAAAGATATAGATATAAATGTAATTTTTGCAATATGGGTCAATAGATGGCAGCTTTCATTACATGGCAAATGCTGGGTGAGGCAATAGAGCCCTTCTCTCCATATCCCTCCATCTGCCCATAGCACCTCTAGGAAGTTGGGTCGTCAATATTCAGCTCTGACCCCATCCCTTGCACTCATCACCCAGGAAGCAATCCCAAAAGGTAACCCTGAGAGTCCAGTCAACAGGCCAAACAACAGGAAGTCCACTATTCCTTACTCACCTAGAGACTCAGTTCCCAGTTTTCGTTTCTCTAATGGAGTGATCAGGATTCGAGCAGCTGGGCTGGGTCATAGCTACCTGAGAGAGCTGTAGGTAAGGCTTGGCTTGGACCGACCAAGGGAAGGACTGGGAATAGGTGTCCCCTCCATACTGACAGTTTCAGGGTGGCCCTAGCACTCTCTTTCACATCTAATCGGTGACAAGAGAATCTGGCATGGACCAAGTGATTCCATTCTACCAGTATTTATTAAGTACCTACTCTAATCATCCACAGACATGAACAGGGTTCAAAGACACAATCCTGGCCCTCACTTTCCTATTCCTACCCATGGGTTAGGAGTGCCTCTGAGTTCTCATCCTCCTCTATCTTCACCCATCTATTCTAGGGGCTGTGACCTGTTTTTAAGGCTAATATGTAATAATGACTTCAAATAATTTAGAATTATCCAGGTGGCCTAACAAATATTTAGAAATAGCATCTCTTGAATTGTTACTGATATGAGAGAGATCCCAAGTTATGTAAGGCAATAATTTGTTAAGAAAGTGAAAGTGAAGTAAAAGTATTCACTCAGTCATGTCCAACTCTTTGCAATGTCATGGACTATAAGCCCACCAGGCTCCTCTGTCCATGGAATTCTCTAGACAAGAATACTAGAGGGGGTAGCCATTCCTTTCTCCAAGGGATCTCCCTGACCCAGGGATTAAAGCAAGGTCTCCTCCATTACGGCAGATTCTTTACCATCTGAGCCACCATAATTTGTTAAAAGAATGGCAAATTCACTGTCTTTTAGAAGAAATGAGAATGAACAAGCCAACTTAGGAAACAAGGTAGGACTTCTGGTTCAGTTTTTACAGACGAAACCATGAGAGTTAAGTAATGTGCCTTCTTAACCACAGAGCAGGGAGTTGGCTGTATTCCAAGCCCATGGATAGAAGTCTTAGGATGGACACATGGGGCTCTAGTCCTCTTCAAGTCACATGTGAAGCTTAAGCTCTGGCTCCAGGACATCTGCCTGATTATACTGAGCCCATCCCACATGGCTTCAAGGGGACTGAAGAAACACCCAAGCACAGAGCTGCAGAGCCTGTGAGGTCACTGACAGCATAAGGAAATGACTGTTGACGAAGGAACTTGGAGCCAGAAAATGTGGGCTCAAGTCCAGCTCTAGCACCTCCTAGCATATCACGTACTCTTTCTGAACCTTGGTTGCTTCATCTATAAAATGGGGATGACAAGATCCCATTTGGGGGATTATGAGGGTTCGATGCATAATGTACATAAATTATCTCTGAACCATAAATTGCCTCAGCTTACAGACCTAAGAATTCTCAAAGTTAGCAGGTCTGGGGTTCAGGCAAAAGGCAGTGGCCCAGGCCCCCCAAACCCCATCTCGGAACAAAGGACATTGATGGTAAGTCCTTGGTTGAGCCAGCTGTCTGGCACCTCAGCTCCCTCCCTACCTCCCATCACACACTGAGAGCAGAGAAGCTGGACAGTCTCAGCCTGAGGCGATGTCCCACTCCAGCAGTGTGGGACCCACTCCTCCTCTGCACAGAAGGCAGATGTAGGTGACACCTGGAGCTGAGATGTGAAGTCAGAGCAGCCAGCATGGGCTGCTCATGGGACAAGTGTCAGGAAGCCTGGAGAAGGGGCTGCACCAGTAGGAGCGACACACCAGCCCTGGGTCAAAGGACACTTTCCAACTCTGGATCTGCTGTCAAGCTGCCGGTGGTCCTGGGCTGAGCACTTACCCCCTCTGACTACTGGATGACTCCGATCTCAAATCTGGGCTGGTATGACAACATACTCACTGTAGCTAAGACCCCAAGAGTTGTAGGTGCCCCGTGGTTTTACTCACCACCAAAAGAGACGAATGCTGTCAATTAAACTATATCATGCCATTATTGTAAGATGCAGGCTGTATGTTTTAGACATGCACCAGCAGGAGAAAAATGCATTTTAGAAGCAGTGTGACATAGTAGATGAAAGCACTGTCTGAACAGAAGACAAAATTTAATTATCCATTCCCATGGGATAGAATCACAACTCTGAGCTTGGATCTCAAGAGTGCCATGCCCCTTCCCTGGAAAGAAAGAAAGAGTAGGTTCAGGAAGAACAGGGGCAAAGTCCTATCGGTTCGGATGGACGGCAGTGGCCTTTCAGCAAAGTTTGAGCAGCTGCTAACAATGGCAGCTATCGGGGCTGGGGGGAGAGAAAACAGAGAGGACAAGTGGCTTGGCCAAGGGCTCAGCACCCATGCCCACTCGTGTGCACCCCACACAAGGGGACACAGAGGGCCTTACTGGTTACACTGATGAAGGATTCTGTTGACCTCTACAAATCTGCCCCTTCAATCATGTGGCAGCCCTCATTTGAAAGCCAAGCTTATGGCTCCCACCAGCTTCTCTTGGCCTTCAATGCCAGTTCCTACATCTTCCCTCACACATCCTACTTCCTAGGCCTCACCCCAGCAAGGCAGATTCTCTTCTAGAAGAACTTCAGCCTGTCACAACGGCTCTTAAAATGTGACACCCAAAAGATGTACACTGGGGCATCTTTAATAATTATTCATAACAGCCAAATCCAGAACGAAACCTAAGTCTCAGATAATTGCAAAAATGGATACAGAAGCTGAGTAACATCTACTCCACAAACTGCTGATCAGTCTTTACCGCTTTTTAGCAAAATATGGAGTAACATGTACTATGCCCATAATATACCGAGAAAATGCAGCAAAATTACAAGCATTGAAAAGAGAGCTTGCTAAGCATTAAAAAGGCCGGAAGGAAATACCATAAAATAATCAGGAATTTTTCTTAGTCAGTGACTTTCTTTCTTTTTTTCTGTATTTTCCAAATTTTCCTTATTGAACATAGAATAGTTTGAAATGAAAATAAATGGACTAGATAAGAAATTTCAAATGGACTCTGACACATATAAGACTTAGTGAGACTAAGAATTCACATAATTTTAACGTTAATCCACACATTACAGTAGTCTTCTTTTGAACAGATCATATTTCTAAAATGACTCAGACTCATTTAAGGCCTCTTACTGTATAGATCTTCCCTGACTTATGATGAGGTTACACCCCAATAAACCCACCATAAGCTGAAAACAACAATAAGCTGAAAACACATTTAATACACCAAACCTAATGAACAGTGGAAACAGTGAGAGACTTTATTTTCTTGAGCTCCAAAATCACAGCAGACAGTGACTGCAGCATGAAATTAAAAGAGGCTTCTCCTTGGAAGAAAAGCTATAACCAACCTAGAGAGCATATTATAAAGCAGAGACATTACTTTGCCAACAAAGGTCCATCTAGTCAAAGCTATGCTTTTTCCAGTAGTCATGCATGGATGTGAGAGTTGGACTATAAAGAAAGCTGAGCACCAAAGAATTGATGCTTTTGAATTGTGGTGTTGAAGAAGACTCTTGAGAGTCCCTTGGGCTCCAAGGAGATCAAACCAGTCAATCCCAAAGGAAATCAGTCCTGAATATTCATTGGAAGGACTGATGCTGAAGCTGAAACTCCAATACTTTGGCCACCTAACGTGAAGAACTGACTCTCTGGAAGACTCTGATGCTGAGAAAGATTGAACGCAGGAGGAGAAGGGGACGACAGAGGATGAGACGGTTGGATGGCATCACTGACTCCATGGACATGAGTTTGAGCAAGCTCCAGGGGTTGGTGATGGACAGGGAGGCCTGGCGTGTTGCAGTCCATGGGGTCGCAAAGAGTCGGACACGACTGGGCGACTGAACTGACTGACTGACTGACCGTAATGAACATCATAGCTGAGCCTAGTTACCTAGTTAGCTGAGCCTCATCATAGCTGAGCCACGTTACAGATAACTTGCATTAGACTACAGGTAACACTTGCATTAGACTATACTTCGGTAAAATCATGTAACACAAAGCTAATTTTTCAATTAAGTGTTGAATATCTCATGCAATTTATTGAATACTATACTGAAAGTAAAAAAACACAACAATAACCCTCATGATCTTAGGGCTGACTGGGAGCTGTATCTGCCACTGCCCAGCATCACAAGACAGTACCATACTGCCTATGGAAAATATCAAAATTCAAAGTTCAGTTGCTACTGGAAGAGTATTGCTTTTGCATCATCAGAAACTCAAAAAAATTTTAAGGTAAACTATCATAAGTTGGGGACTATTTATATAGTATATATTATTTTATGGACATTTGAATCATCCCCAAGCTATTAATATTAGCAAAAAGTCAAAAGATAACCATTGTTGGTGAGGATGTGGAGAAAAAAGAATTCTTGTGCCTTGTTGGTAGAAATGTAAATTGGCCAAGTCACTGTAGAAAATAGTACAGAAATTCCTCAGAAGAATTGAAAATAGAGCTACCATATAATCCAGTAATTTCACTTCTGGGTATTGTGTCCAAAGAAAATGAAATAGACATTTCATGTTCAAAGAAAATGAAATCATTACCTCAAACAGATGTCTACAGTCCCATGTGCATTGCCGTATTATTCACAATAGCCAGATATGGACACAACCTAAATTTCCACCAATGAATGAATGGATCAAGAAACGGATACAGATATACATGCACACACACACACACACATAAGAACATTATTCGGTCTTTAAAAAGGAAACCCTGCCATTTGCAACAACATGGATAAACCTAAAGGACACTATGGAAATAAAGACAAATGCTGTGCCATCTCAGTTTTATTGATTATACTAATTTCTTAGAAGTGGAAGTCATAGTAACAGTGGAAGGAAAGGTGGTTATGAGGGACTAGGGGTAGGGAAAAGGAGAAGATATTGATCAAAGGGTAAAAACTTTCAGCTACAGATGTATACATTCTGCAGACCTAGTATTCACCATGGTAAATAATAATGCATATATTATTATATTATCACTATATTATCATATAGTAAATAATAATGTATAACATACTTGAAATTTGCTAAAAGTGTAGTTTTCAAGTGTTCTAACCACCATAAATAAAACTGCATGAGGTGATGGATATGTTAATCAGTTTGATTGCAGTAATCATTTTACAATGTATCAAATCATCACACTGTATACCTTAAATATAGACAACTTTCATTTGTCAATCACAGTTTAATTAAGTGGGGATAAAACCCACAAGACATCACCCAGGTGTACTACAGTCTATACTGTGTACTTCTGAAACACGACGCAGAAGCTGTATCTTTACACACTAAATCACACTTTAAATGCAGTAGTAGCATTTTCTTTTAGAAAAATAACCTTCAGAAGATCCTTTTGTAAAGCAACAGATGTTTTTAAACAGAGAGAGTCATCTCTACTACTTATCTGATCCCTATACTAAGGGGTTCAATGCTCACTAGTTTCTATTTATACATTCTAGTCTATTACACCTTCAACTTTTCCCCTTTCACTTAATCATAGTTGACATGAACGTTAAACGTACGACAATTATGTCTGTTGCAAAAGACAATGAAAAGATGCAAGTGTTTCTAAACTCTCACTCTTGCCAGATTTTACCTGCCCCAACTCCTCTGAAAAAAAAAGAAAAAGGTCTTCTTTGCTCCCCTCTGCCTTTGGTCAATAATAACAGTAGCTCATCTCTCCCCGCTCCTCACTTTTCCACCCAGCTCTTAACTTGTCCTCACAGGTTTCAATTTCTGGGCAGCGGGTAAAGGAATTTCCATGCTACACCTTTTGCTGCCACAGCCACAGAGGACCCACGGGCTGCCCCCTCGCCTGCAGGTACCAAGAGCAGCCTGATATAGAGACGCACGAGAAGCCACAAAAGCCTGAGCAGGCATGCTCACCATCGCCAGTCCCAAGGCCCACCACACATGCTCACAACAGCACCGGACTGGCCCCAGGAGAGGTACACTGCATTCATTTTCAAAAGCAGAATTATCAAATATTTAAATAAAAGTACTGCCATCACGTATACCACCTGTAACACAATGTAGTGTTACTATGTCAATTCCCAAAGGGACGTGTTATCAAACATTTTCACATGATTCAGTTTTACAGCTTCTCATATTATAAATATGCATAAATTTATAAATAAATAAATCTGTAAATCACTTTTTAAAAATCCTCTGTTGTCAAGACACGAGTCCCAAGTATCGTTTCAGAGAATATACTTAAAAGAGCCTTTCCCAACCTCCTAAAGAAAACTGTACCTGATAGCATCCTTTGGCCCATTACGGGGGTTTTCCCTCGTGCCAAGGCAAGCTGCTTGCTTTAGTGAAAAGACTCATTTGGAAACGTGTGTTCAGCACTAGCGGAGCATAGAATGGGAAACCAGAAGCAGCAGCAGCCAGACCTTGGGTCCACAGCCTCTGTCTAATGCCTTGTGCATCTCCAGAACACTTGCACTCCCCTGCAGCTGGCTCAGCCATGGCTGAGTACCATGGGAATCTTATCCTTGAACTTCCTCCTCCTCCTCTCCTCCACAGAATTGTCGCCACCCCCCCTCCCAGGTTCCTTGCACCAGCCACTTCATGACCCCACAGGCGCCTCCACGTACAAAGAAGAGACGGGAAGAGGACTCACCCACTGAGGACCACGATGAAGTCCATGACATTCCAGCCATTGCGGAGGTACGAGCCCTTATGGAAGATGAACCCCAGGGCCACGATTTTGATCCCAGCTTCAAAGCAAAAGATCCCAATGAAATAGGGTTCTGTCTTCTCCTGCGGGATGAAGAACAGAGGTGTTGGTAAGAGGAGGATTGCTTCAACCAAGGCACCCCCTGCCTAGCTACCCCTCTGCTCTGACTTTTCCTGTCTCCTACAGGACACCAGGATGCCTGTGCTGAGCAGCCCCATGTACAGCTGGGAAGTGAGGGTGCTGCAGGACTCACGGAGTACACAAGAGCAAGGGAAGCCAGCTGCAGAAGTGGGTGGATGTGGGGCTCACACCCAGGACCAGCTGTCTTCCCAAGGCAAAGACTGATGGTGCTGGTTTGGCCTTGAAGGGGCTGGCATTCCCACAGATGGTCATCATGCTGGAAGCTTAAGAGTCCTTTCTCATCCATGGGTAATCAGACTGGAGCCACTTACCCATTTGTTTGGATTTTAAGCATTTTGTTTGTTCTCTTTGAGGGGGGGTACTTTAGACATGTGGATAATTTCTTTACAGAGAATATGGACAAACATTTAGGAAGTTCAGAACCATGAAGGCACACAGGCTTTGAGCATCCTTCATCCTCTCTCCTTTACTCTCCCTTTTTCCTCTCATTCTCAAAGTCCCCCAGGAAGAAGAGAGAAGAAAGCAGACCCTGGGCCTTTCCTTTCTTCTTGCCTGGCTGCCATGTGCTGTAGGCATAGAACTTCCTGGGAGCAGGAATTTAAAAGGTCAGTCCTCTTTATGAATCCCAGTGGGGCTTGTCACCAACCTGTTCCTCAGCAAAGAACAAATTCACAGAAGTGTAGTAGAGTAGGAAAAGACAGAAGGGGGCCGGCGATGAAGCAAAGGAGAAGGAAACCAGGGAAGAAGAGGAACAGGGGGAAAGAAAGATGAGAAGGAGAGAGGCACGTACCAGTCTGCGGGACATTGGGGTCTTGTCATCCTCAGGAAGATGTTGCTCCAGGGCCAAGACGATGCAATTGGCAATGATGGTGGCCAAGATCATGTACTCAAACGGCGTGGGAAAGGAGGAGTTAAGAAACAGAATCACCAGAGAGAGAAGGACAGCCTCCAAGATGGCTATGTACATCCATACACAAACTTCATCAACCCACATCATGTCTGTGCAGTCAGCATGATTGACAGGAGCAGACAGGCAGGCAGAACAGTGGCTGGTCCTTAGCACATGGAACTAGAACCGTTTATGATCAGACTCTGAAGACAAAGCATTTTCTCAAGGAAAGGAAGAATGCAGTCAGTAAATAATGTATTAGACATATGGTAGACATTCCAGATTCTTAGTGAATTCAGTGACATATCCGGGAATTAACCAGGACCGAAAAAGGAAGTGGGACAAAGAGAGGAAGAAACAATGATGCTGTTTGCAGGCTCCATGTTCTTCTCTATCTTCAAACCACTGATGCTCCAGCAAGGATCCAGCTACGACCGTTTGTGGCTGTCTCTGGGAATCACATCTGGAGTGCCCTTCTCTTGAAGCTCTGCTCAACTGAATAGAAGAAGGGCCCTTAGAAAAGGAGCCACTTTCTCCATGAGCTCCCTTTTATTTTAATATCCAGTTCAGGATAATATTTAATGGGTCCAGGAGAAACTAGCTTTGTCCCACTTTATTTTCTCCTAAGCTCCTACGTCTAAAGAAATCAGAGATACGTATCACGAGCTTGCAGCCAGGGCACCAAAGTCAGGGCCTCTAGGAATCAAACTACAAACGAGAGGATAATGAATTCAGGTTCGGTTTTCTGTTGCATTTTTCTGAAGAGAGGTGAGTGGGCTCCCTGCGACTTTTTGAAAAACAGGACTGTGATTCCAGTCCCAGCATCCTGGCTCCCGCAGAAAGGTTGTGCTGTAAAACCAGGGGGAGGCAGGAGTGGGGAACTTCTAGAAAAAAAGAGAGGGAATCACCAGCTCCAGAGTCATTCTGCACATGGGATTTCTTTCTACAACTACTGTTGGACAAACAGCAGTGAGTTGCTGCCGCTGGTCTTGCTGAGCAACCTGTGATCTGGCAGCATTTGGAATCCAGGTGGAAGCAACAGGTAGAAAGTGCGGAGGAAGGGGAGGGGATCTTGTCTCTCCCCCCGCCCCCATTCAGGCTGGCTGTGCAGGACGTAGGGCCCAGAGCCCTCCCTAGGTGGCACAGGAGGAGGACAAACCATAAATACGTCCCCTGATGCCCCACCATCTCCACCAGGTTATATGTGGCCGTGAACATCAATGGTCAAGGGGCACTCGCACATCCCTGACAGATGGAGGGGAGGGGGTTCCGTGCAGGATGCAACTCGCCCGCCAGTTGCTCTGGTCCTGATGCTAGAATGGTAGGTTGCAGGGAGTGAGATGGCTGGCTTGCATCCGAGCCTCTGGAACTTTTCATTTAGCAGCACCTCCTCCCTGCCCCCATCCATCCCTGAGTCACAGCCCCAGCAGCTGGCTGTCTTCCTTTCCCACACACCCAATACTCGCCCAGAACTCATACCTTCAAGACAGTTCTGCCGCCTCTGCTGTCCTGCAGGGCAAAGCAGCCAGATCTGAAAACGAGATAGGGCTCAGAGAACTTCAGAGGCAGCCTCCTGCCTCCACACCCTACTGTGCTCACTGAAACCCAGCTCAGTCAGAGGGGAGCCTCACGGCACCACCCGGAAAGCCCCCAAGCCATCTCACCATCCCTTCTGCTTCAGTCTCTCTGGGTACCAAGTTAGGCCCCTGAGAGCCAAACACTAGCAAATACACCTCAGAGATGCTCATCTCACTTAACGTGCCTACTTTCTTCCCCCACACAGCTAGTCCACAGACAAACCGAATTCCCATAGTTTCACCTTTACTTCTGCACCATAATTTCTTCATCCTGAGGTCGGAGTGCTCTACAAGGCCTAAAGGAACACCCCTCTCAAGGATGTATGTATTTGATATTTTCAAAATTTTAAGCCAAAGGATCACTGCTCTGAATGGGCCCTTAGACATCAGACTGCAGGCAGAGGGTTTGGGTTGGGAGGATGTGGAAACAGGGTCTTCTCAGAACCTATGAATTACTAAACTCTCACTTTTAGATTCTAGCCTCCTAGGCTTGGGTGTTGCCATTTATTGAGCCCTCATGAATTCTCAGCCATCCAGATACCTGGCCAGTCACAGGAAATCTGACTTGTCAGCCTCTCTCCTGCTGTGAGCGTCCTGTATGGTGATGGCCACACCTTGCCGAGGAGGCTAGCCCTGTGTCTACCACAAGGCTGATCTGTCTGCATCCAGACATTGTGGGCTAGGTGAGCTGACTGGTCTTAACAGGGAGTTCTGCGCTTCGGTTATCTGGCCGGGACACAGAGGTGTGAAGTGGGTGTGAGGATGGGTGGCAGAGGGGGTCCAGAAGCCCAAGAAGACTAGGTGAAAGAAAGAAGGGGGCCAGGGAAATCTTAGGAGAGAAGAACAGGAGAGAACACCCAATCCTACCCAGGCCCCAGCCACTCCCCCTTGTAGCTCTTCCTTTCAACCTCCTGTCTGCTGCTCTTTCTGAAGGAAGTACAAAGAATGGGCCCTTCCATCTCAGTGCTTTTGCTTCCTCCTGCAACGGCCTTTCTCCTCTTTTCTTGGTCATATATCAAGATCAAGGTGAAATATCACCTGGCCTGTAAAGCTTTCTCCCTGTGCCCCCCAGCTCTCCGCAGGGTGCAATTTCACCATCACATTGATCTCCCCAAAGAAACTCTACCTGGACAGCAGGGGCAGGGCTCAGCAGAGCTCCAGACACAGGGAAGAAGCTCACTCAGTGTTAAGCACAGGCTGAATGAAAGGGAGGCGTCCCAGTCTGTGAGCTGCAGCTCCACTGAGGGGCCCTCATAGTGACTAGGCTGTAGTCACCTCCGCTGGCTTGGACCCCCATCTGGGAGCTGACTCAGGGGCACCGCTCCCGGTCTTCCCAAAACAGAACTTCAGGCCCTTAGCAAGGGCTCTGATGTACCTCCCAGGGGAAGAGCCTGGGCTGCAAGGAAGGGCCCACAGGGTACAAGCACACACCTCACAGGCTAGACAAAGATGTGCTCAGAAAGGTCAAAGGCAACTCCGCGTTGCCAAAGCCTCAAAGAGCAATGCCCGTCATGAAACAGAACAGGCTTCCCTGTCCTTTACCATCTCCCAGAGTTTGTTCAAACTCTTGTCCCTTGAGTCGATGATGCCATCCAACCACCTTATTCTCTGTCATTCCCTTCTCCTCCTGCCTTCAATCTTTCCCAGCATCAGAGTATTTTTCAATGAGTCAGCTCTTCACATCAGGTAGCCAAAGTATTGGAGATTCAGCATCAGTCCTTCCAATGAGTATTCAGGGTTGATTTCCTTTCAGATTGACTGGTTTGATCTCCTTGCTGTCAAAGGGACTTTCAAGAGTTTTCTCTAGCACCTCAGTTTGAAAGCATCAATTCTTCAGCGCTCTCTACGGTCCAACTCTCACATCCGTACATGACTACTGGAAAAACCATAGTTTTGACTATACGGACCTTTGTCGGGCAAGTGATGTACACATATTAACTCTTCAAAAAAAGAAACCAGCATGCATAGAAGATCCCTTTAATGAAAAAAAAAAAAGATTTTATAAGAGCAAAGGAAAAAAATCTGTCTTGTTAGAAGGATAATGAGTTTTCTTGGGGTAGTAGGATTACTTCTTTGCTCCTTAATGCATTGTGTTATAATGAGCATGTATTCATACACAGCTGTGAAATCAATCAAAGCTAGATTTATTTTGAAACAAACAAGTAAACAAACCAACATTAAAAACCCATACCAACCTGAGGGTCATGGAAATTATTAGCTCAAGACTTCTGAGAGGATCAAATGCAGGAGCACAAAGAGACTGGACCAAATGAGGAAGCGGCCACGGAAGTTCTTTGAAACCTGCAAAGCTGCCTCCTCTGCATCTGTCTCGCTGTCTGCTTGCTAGGGGCCTCATTTTATAAACTTTCTTAGCAAGCTCCCCGAACACCCCTTCATTCCTTTCTCCCTCTGAGCCCGTTAATGAGGACCTGTGTCACTCCCAACTCTCCCTTCCCCGTCTCACAGCTTCAAGACAATCATTAGGGAAATGATAAAAATAGGTTTCCTTATTGATTTATCTCCGTTACCCAATGCTCCTTCCTTCGAATGGTTGACTTGTTTCCTTAGCAACACAGCTAATTCAAGCAGCACGACTTGGCCTGCACACCTGATATTTGTTCATCTCCTTTCCTGAAGCCCAGAGAGCTGGGGCAGGAGGCGGGGGCGGGGAAGGGGGGTGCCCTCCCAGTGAGCTGCTGGCTACCATGGCGGTGCTGGCTCTGCCTGTCCACAGAGCCCCGGGGGCTGGGCCTGGGAGCTGTCTTCCCTCTGCCCACCCCACAGGGACTGATGTGCAGGTACAGGACTAAGCAGGACTTGGGGCCCATGCAGCAAACCTGGGTGCCCCCAGGGAGACAAGCATCTCTGTACCACCTGGGTGCTGATCCTAGGTCCCTTCTACTCTCAGCAGCCTCATCTCAGAGCTGTGAGGCTGGAACTCCGAGGAGACTGAATGAGCTCAGAGGGGCCGAGGGCCCACCAGAGGCACAGGCAGGCAGATGAAATGCTGTGCTCTCATTCCAACCCCAGGGCTGGTGGAGCACGTGCTTTTGTGGGGAGCAGCCTGTGGGTGCCTAGGCCATTCCTGTAAACTCCTGGGGGAGTCCGGGATAGCAGAGTCTCAGGATAGCAGGCCTCAGGACCCGGACCCATCTTCATCCCTCACCCCAGGACCAAAGCACACTCCCTATGGGCAAGCCTGTCTCCTTTCCTCCTGTCCGCCCTCGACTCCTATTTGGGGATGCCCAATTCTAAGAGATGGAAGGAAGTCAGAAGACGGTCTGGGCATTATTATGCACAATCTCCGCTCACAGCTGCACAGACACATTCTAACAAGTGGAATGTTGACTCAAAGACAGTCTTGGGGTAGGGGGTGCTGCCAAGTCTGCTATTTCTTCAACACCAAAGGGATAATTTAAAAATGAATGATAGTGAAATCTAGCTATCCAAGACCTTCGGGCTGCCTTTTTAATATGAGAAGAATCAGAATCTCCCTCATGACCTGGAATGCGATGGAGAATATGTAGTTTGGCAATGGAAACCAGAGCCATGGTTCTCCACAAAAGTCACTCCAACATGGTACTCAAGTCAAGGAAAACCACCGCCACCCAATCCTCCAGAGCCAAAGAAGGACAATGTGAGGATCAAATTCTAAGATGACACGTGAATATACACACACTACTATGTATATAAAAGATGATCAATAAGGGCCTACTGTATATGTAGCATAGGAGAAGGCAATGGCACTCCACTCCAGTACTCTTGCCTGGAAAATCCCATGGATGGAGGAGCCTGGTAGGCTGCGGTCCATGGGGTCGCTGAGGGTCAGACACGACTGAGCGACTTCACTTTGACTTTGCACTTTCATGCATTGGAGAAGGAAATGGCAACCCACTCCAGTGTTCTTGCCTGGAGAATCCCAGGGACGGGGAAGCCTGGTGGGCTGCCGTCTATGGGGTCGCACAGAGTCGGACACGACTGAAGTGACTTAGCGGTTAGCGGTATATATAGCATAGCGAAGTCTGCTCAATACTCTGTAATGACCTATAATGGAAAAGAATCTAAAAAAGAACAGCTACATGTATATGCATAACTGAATCACTCTGCTGTACACCTGAAATGAACACAACATTGTACATCAACTATACTCCAATATGAAATAAATATTTTTTAAAAGAAACCTTTGAAAACCATAAGGTGCTACACACATGGGTATTCGTTTTTATTCTCCTACTAAATCCATCTTTAAGCATCAGCCGTGGCTTGAAGCTTTGGGGGAAGCATCTGTGAGTGGTCACAGCCGCCGGGAGTGGGCTGGCTGGCTGGCTGCAGCCAGGGGCTGACATTGAAGAGACCCACAGCAATAAAGGATTGAAAAGAAAATTATGGTAATGAGTCTCCGGGAAGAGAGCAAAGACATTTGGCCCAGAACCTCCTGGGAATATGGAAAGCACATCCAAACAGCAGTCCCCAGAGGAGGATTTATGAAGCTGATGGCTCTGATGCAATCTTTCCCAGTGATTAGCAGGGACATTCATCACACCCAAGGCCAGGGCTAAGAATGGGAGGGGTTGAACCATCACAGAGGTCCGGCTCTGGCTCCTACAGACCCTGATGGAAATGCAGTGAGATAATGCTGGTGAGATCATACCCCCCGCCTGGGCCATGGAGAACGATACATCTGCCCTGGAGGGACCAGAAGTAGGGCAGAGACGGGACCTCATGCCTAAAACCCAGACACGGACAGGGCCACCACCGTCATCTCCACAGACACTGTCTGCACCCCTCCCGAGAGGCTGGTATTCTCACAGGAATAGTTGTCTCCCAGCCTTTCCACACATGCCATGTGTACAGTTCTTCAATGCCTCCCAGACTGAAAAGAAAATCCAAACCAGCCCTGGTAGGCCTGGGGCCAGCTCTCCTTCCTGGAAAGATGTTTCACCTTCTCTCCAGACAGATCATGGGATGAAGTAGGAGTGACTATGAGATAAAAAGATGATGAGCCAAGAGGGCTTTCTAACACTGTCAGCAAGCCTTTGTAGCTCTGCCTGACCTAGGTTCAGAGGTTAGAGGTCAGATTCAGAGGTCAAAGGCCAGGTTCAGAGGTAAGTCATGGTCCAAGGGAGCCTAGGCCCAGAGGCTAACATGCTCCTGGATAGGCTCCTCCTGGACTTCTTTGAACCTGCTTCTGTGGCTGACCCAGCAGGACAGAGTATCCAAAGAAGTCTCATTCAGAAAAGGAAATAAAGAGAACCATTGCTTTCTTTGGGGTTCTGAGGGGTTACAGATAAATTTTTCAGTTTCCTGAAAGACAATGTTAAGCATGTGAATTTATCAATGTATGAACCACTCCCATATCTGGGGCAAGTCATGCCCTCAACTCCACCCCCAACCCTTTTCTCAGGTTCCCAGTCCCTGTCCCAAACTTATCGATGGGGTGGATGACACATAGTCACTGAATGGCAGGAGGGCTAAACCCCAGTGTTTGCTCCTGTGATAGAAGAATCAGTACACAATTCTGACTGCAATTCTGGAAATCCATCCTGGATCTGTCCTCCCTTTCCCATCCGCATTACAGCAGAAACACACTGCTAACAAGCAGAAAAATGAGGTAGAAGGCTCTGCATACTTTGCATTGTCCCATTTCATTATCTCATCGCTTCCTTATTGGAATTTTTCTCACCACCCAACTCGCCTTAAAAAAAAAAATCAGATTGAAAAAACCAAACCCCTTTCTCTTTTTTTTTTTTTTTAAAACAAAACAAAAACGTGTCATGCGACTTCCAGCCTTAACATCAGTTTTTTAACTTTGGTTTCCATGGTGGTGGGATGCAACCTACCATCACCATGACAACAGCTGCCTCTGTTCAAATTCACCATCTGACAGGCAGTCCTGAACACACCTCTCTCCCTCTCTCTGTCAAGAAGGTGGAAATGCCATTACACCTACTCCTAAAGACTGAAATCCTAATGAATGAAAGACAAAGGAAGCAATGTTGAGAATATAGCAAAGAGGCAGAGAACCCCCCCACCAAAGGCTTTCTGTTTGCCCATACAGCCCACTGCTCTCTTGGGGAGGTCAATGGACTCAGTTACTCAAAACAAAAGATTCCCGCACTAACCCTGCAATGTTAGCTGTGTAGCTGCATTGAACTTTTCATTGCTTTTAGACCAAACAACTCCCATCTCACTCCCATGTCCCCGCCCTCTATATAAAATAAAGGAAGTTCACATCATTGCCAACACGGTTAACCAGTGCTCAGTCTCAGCTGAGCCCAGTTCCGAAAGGATGGGAAGTGGTGATTCTGTGAAACTCAGCCAGCACCGGCTTCCCTCTCTCTCTTCTCTCACTAACAGACAGCTGGATAAGCCTTAACAAATTCCCTTTTTGTGTGTCACACTGAATCCTGGACTCAAAACGCTGTTATTCGACAGAGTTTTGGTGATCAGGAGACAAATGATTGAATGCTACAGAAAAGGGAAGAAAGAAAGGGGAAATATTAAAAGCCTCTGGAAGGAAAACAAAACAGTGGTGGGAAAATTACCTGTTTCAGAAACCAGAATCTGTGTTTTGATGACACTCGGATGAATTCAAGCCCATCAAGCCTTTCTGGCAGCAACACGTGTTTTAGGCAAAGAATGTGGGCTGCCATCAGCAACCACACCCAAGACTGTAGCCTACTCTACATCCCCACTGACTCTGTGGGGCTCAGGTGGTACTCTGAATGCAGAAAGAAAAGGAAAAGCCTTCTGTGAAAGAGTCCACAGATCCTCTCTGGCAGTTTTTGTTTTCCTCAAAAAACCCTGCTATTGCACCCCAACATTCAAAGACACCTAAGAGCCTCCAAACCACATGAGAAAATGTTGACAGCACTAAGGATTCTCAGCTTATAAAAGGAAGACTGGAGAAAGACATCATAGATCTTATCAAATATCTGAAGGGCTAGCTTGTCAGAGGGGATGCTGAAATTGTCTAAGTTCTTCCAAAGGGCAAGGCTGAGACCACCGGATGGAGCAGCCACCGAAAGGCAGATCTGGGGCAATTCAGAGAAGTTCCATAAGCAAATGGACTGTATTGTTAAGTAGTAAACTAAGTGTTGCAAGAATAAATGTTTAAAAACCATCTAACCTAAAGAGGGAAAACACCTGGTGCGTAGCAAGTGTCAATTTCTGGAGTGTAAACCTGTCTCCATGGCAATCTCAAGCTATCAACTTGACATCTATGCACACGGAGTTGGGAAGAGATACACAGAATTGAAACCTACAAGCTGTGACTAGCCAGTTCCACACACCACTCACTGCAAGCTCCACGTCCCTAGGAAACATCAAGGATACTAGCAGATGCCTAAATTTGACAGCAGTTGAGCCGGACAACCCTCCTACACACAAGGAGTTAACAAACGGGAAGGAAGAATGTCGATGAATCTTCAGTCACTTGCTCAAGGGCCTCCTGGGTCATCAAGACTCACTCTGCCCCTTAGACTCGAGATGCTCCCCTAGTAGACCTGCCTTCTGGAAGTCTGAAGCATCACCCTTAGCACAGAAGGCTAGGGACCTGTGCAGCCAGATGTGTGCAAGAAGCAGCCACAGGTGAACCATCTGCCAACACCATGACACAGAAGAATCAATCACCCCATTCTTTCAGGTTGAATTCTGGGAGGCCCCTCCGCTTTATCACTGTGGCTATAAGACAGCTGAGAGGAAGCAACCCAGACACGTGATTAAAAGCATATTTCAAAGAAACAAATCAGGTAAAGGCTCTCCTCTTCTAGATCGTCAGGGGATCTCAGCCTGTCTACACAGCAGAATCACCTGGGAGGCTTTTAAAAATTAAAGATACAGGTATTCCATCTTTAGAAATTCTAATTTAATTCATTTCAGCTACTGTCTGGGCATCAGAATATCAAGAAGGACTCAGGTTGATTTTCATGTGCAGTCAGGGAGAAGAACGCTGCCTTCCATGGTGAAGGCAGTGACAGCTAAAGTTACCCTCAAGTCACGTGAGATAACAAATGAGGAAACTAGAATCCGGGGGGCACCTCAGTAAGAAACGAAAAGTGCCTTAGAGTTCTGTTAGCTAATCCTGCACACTCATTTTATAGATGTAGATACTGAAATCACAGAAGGAATAAGATTTTTCCAGAGCCAGGATTAGAAACCTCTTTGGATTTCTGAAAAGCTTAGGAACCTATTATCAGAGCAATCAAATAAAACTCCCTTGGCTTCCTGGCTTGAATGGAGGCTTCTAAAAGAAAGGGATCTTTTTATTGAGTTTACTTCTCCATCCCTACTTGACTGTTCTCAAGAGCATCTCTCTTAAGGTTAGGGTCTGGATGGTTTACTCTCTCAGGACCACTCAAGAGTCCAGAAAACACTGTGAGACAAGTACATGTTGGAGGATCCAATCTCCCATCTACTGAGACGTGGTCCTTGCACTGGGTAGAAGCTCAGTGCCTGTTAACTACTACCATTTCATAACATTCTCAAGCAACATTTTAGGAGAAGGACATATTAGCCATTGTTCTGAATCACTGCCTCCCATTCCCATAATCCATTCTCATGGATTGCCTCCCAATCCCATTCATGGATTCAACTGGATCCATGCTGGTTGGCTTCTCTTGAATTTTCCTTCTCTGTTCCATTCCTCCTTTTTCTTAATTAAGTCCTTTCTTATTAATCATGATCCCCGCCTTCAATGCCTCAACCTAGAGAAACACTAAAAATATGAAATGGCAACCCACTCCAGTATTTGTGCCTAGAAATTCCACAGACAGAGGAGCCTGGTGGGCTACAGTCTATGGGGTCGCAAAAAGTCGGACACGACTGAGCGACTGATACTAACTAAAAACAGGAGGAAAACATCCCAGAAAGAGGACAAAGGGATAGAAGGATGATGAGTAGACAAAGACTGAGGAAAGCACAGAGGAAATGTGATGAATGAAGTCCTGAACCGAGAGTCAGGAACACCGGATTCCAGCCCGGCCTCCACCACTTACGGAGAGACCAGCGGCAAGTCACTTACCCTCTCTGACCCTCAGCTTCCTTACAGATAAATGAGGCTTGATGCGAGTTTCTCTTAGGTCCCTGTAACTCTAATATCCTACTAGTCTGTGGTGCTAATAGCTAACATGATGAGAAGGGAAGTGAGACAGAAAGGAGGAGCCTCCATTATTACAATGGAGAGAAGCCACCTTTGGAGAAGCTACTAACATCCAACAATAACAACCAAAGCAGAGTCCTGGCACACCAGGCAAGTGTCTATAGCAGAAACATTTCTAAACTTTCAATAACAGAAGCTCCGTGACAATTGACTAGAAATACCTCCATGAGATAGTTAATGAAAAGTCAGAATCCTCAAAATGGGGGCCTGGGGGCGAACTTAAGGCTGCTTTTCCATAAACCTACCGGAAGCCTTTCCTACACTCTCTACTGAGATGGTAAAGTCGTTCCTGCAGCCCCTCTATCCCCACAACCCTCATTTTCCTCAACTAGCCACAAAGCCAGAAGCATTCAGTAAAAGATGAAATTCCAGAAAAAAAGTCATAAAAGTTGCTTTCTCCCACTATCACTCACACTATGGGTG
The DNA here is from genome assembly GCF_014754425.2 of Oryx dammah. Classification (NCBI taxonomy): domain Eukaryota; kingdom Metazoa; phylum Chordata; class Mammalia; order Artiodactyla; family Bovidae; genus Oryx; species Oryx dammah. The sequence goes on from NW_024070205.1 coordinate 18,301,567, forward strand.
CCCTGGGAAAGGGAGGGCTGAGAATAGACTTTTTGAGAGCTGGAAAACAGAAAATGGACTTTCTATGCTAATATTAAAAAGAAAAGGAGAATTGACACTTCCAAATCAAAAGTCCCTGCAGAGTGATGAAGAGAGTCTGACAATGGAGCTTTTGGTGAAGACAGGAGACAAAAATAGCAAAGAGCCCCAATTCCAATTGACACAGGGCAAATTGTCACAGACCCATTTTGTGGTGCTGGGGAAGAGATCTTTGCTCTTTTCCCATCCACAGATTCCTTACTCCTCCATTGATTAAGCCTTATACCCAGCAGGTGCTACTGATGCAGGCAAGCAGTTCAGGGTCATCCTAAAAGGATGCTCTGTTGGAGAAGAGTACTTGCTACTCTTCTGGTCTGATCCGAGGCAGTGTAGTACAGTGGAAAGAGAAGAGTCAACGGAGTTGGCCAGACCACGTCTTCCTGTGACCCTGGGCTAATCATCTGTCAGAAGAGACAATAATATCTATTTCCCTCAGGACTGGGTAAAGTGACGGATGTCTCTAATGCACACTGTAGAGTGCTGGCCACACAATAAGTATTTATTAAAGGTTAGTTTCCTCTGAGGGGTTTCCCCAGTGGCTCAGCAGTAAAGAATCCACCTGCAATGCAGGAGATGTGGGTTCAATCCCTGGGCTGGGAAGATCCCTTGGAGAAGGAAATGGCAACCCACTGTAGTATTCTTGCCTGGAAAATTCCATGGACAGAGGAGCCTAGTGGGCTACAGTTTATGGGGTCACAAAGAGTCTGACATGATTTAGCAACTAAAATGATAAAATACTTTCCTCTCAACATTGCCAGGGACGTAAACTGAGGCATGGAAAACTCTCCAGGCCCAGATCACGGTCCCCACAGTGTGCTGGTAAATGATACAAAAATAAATACATGAAAATAAAAAGAAATGAAGGTTAAGAGAAGGGAAAGAGATGGTACAGTTCACAACTGTTCTGAAGCCAGTCTCCTTCGTGGTGGAAGTGTGGAGAGCTATCGGACCATTCTCGTTTCCTAGAATCTGTTCCTTCGCTTGGCTCCTCTGAGCCTGCCTGCTGATGTTTGTGACATACGTGAGCTTAGTCTTTCTGAGCCTGTACATTCAGGAGTGGGAATTTGTTAGTTACTCTCTAATCATCACCAGGGAAAGAGGTTACCCAGAGAAGGAACATCTTTATCCATAAAACTCTGAGGGAGGACGGGCAGATGGCAACCTCAAAAATAAATAAATACATACATAACAATCTATGAGAAAGGAGAACTAGGTTGCCAAAATGCCCAGATCCTCTGAATTTACATGGGCCCATATTCCGCAGAACTGCCCCCTCCTGATGTTACCACATCCGCCTACTTGCCCCACCTCCAGACAAGCCCACGCCCTTCAACTGCTCTCGTATCAACAGACCAGGAGAACACATGCATCCTTGTACATCCATATGGCTCAGCTATCTCATAAATACAAACTCTCTTGCAAACACAATCCAAAGTTATCAGAAAGAAGAGGCAGTTCCTTTCACTTTTTTTAAGCCCACTCCCTAATTTCCTTTGAGTCTTCTGCCTGGCTTCCAGACACCCTACATCCAAGTTCTCCATTCACGTTCACATCTGTACCCAGTTCCCGCAGGTAAAATGCCCTCTGGTATCCTGGCTGGCTGACCTTCCCCAGGCTCATTAGGCAAACAGCCATGGGCTTCAAGCCATGTAGGTTCCCCCTCCCTGTCACACCCCTCTTGCCCTTTCAGAAGCTTCCTCCAGAGTTTATGGAATCCAATCCTGACTCCCTTTTCCAACAGAACAAAGATGGAGAACCTACATACTCAGAAACCCGAAAAAAAATGAAGAGGAGGCAGCTAAAAGACCCAGAATCCCTGAGAAGAAAACCTGTCCAGAGGCGAAGCCAGGGATCTAGGACAGACCCTTCCACATGCCTTGAATCAGGCCACCTGAAACCTGCAACTACCATTTCTGTGCAAAAACAAAACAGAGTGCCTTGGTCTAAGGCTGATGGTTTTCATCAAAAGTTTGCTAGGAAAATTCTGCAATGTTATTGCTCCTAAAGATATTGTTCTCTGAGTTGTAAATCCAAACATGTCCTCAGAGATAATGTTGGTATAAAATTGGCATTAGAGATGCATGAAAAAAGGCAGGTTTGGATGTAGGTGTTTTTTAATGCAACATTAAAAATGTAAACCCAGTAACTCTGAGAAGAAAAAAAGGGCTGGTGGGCAGACCACCTCATTGAGGTGGTTGAGAGCACGGACTCTGATCCAGGCCTCCAGCTCTTGCATACTGTGTAATCTTGGGCAGATGAGTTAACCTCTCCATGTAATCCTCCCAACTGTGAAATGCAGAAGACAAGCATGCATATCTCTGTAGGACTATCACAGGGAATAAATGCAGTAATCCATGGGACACCCTTAGCACAAGAATCTGGCACATAGTAAATACTCAATAAAATGTTAGCAGTAGTAGTACTGTTAGTTGTTCAGTCGTGTCCTAGTCTTTGCAACCCCATGGGCTATAGCCTGCCAGGGTCCTCTGTCCATGGGATTCTCCAGGCAAGAATAATGGAGTGGGTTGCCATTCATTCTCCAGAGGATCTTCCCGACACAGGGATTAAACCCAGGTCTCCTGCATTGCAGGCAGATTCTTTACGGTCCAAGCTACAGGCAAGTCCCTAGTATCTAACATCTTTACAAAGACTTTGCCACATATTAGCTGATGTTAGCCTTACAACAGTCTTCGAAGGGAATCAAAGCAGGGCAGGTGACCTATACCTCACACCTGAAGACACTGAGGCTCAGCGAGGTTACAAAACCAACATGAGGCCACATAAACATCTGGCAGTGCTCTGGTTAGAGAGCTAAGTCAGTAGAAAGCAAATGGTCTTGTTAGAAGGGGAAAATTGATCTGCAGAAATTTAATGGTGATTCATCTGAAATTAACCAGACACTAACAACTAAGATGTATTCATGGCTTACTATGTTCCAGACATTATTCTTACGTTTTACATGTGTTATCTCCTCTGATTGTCACAAAAATCCTATAAGATACAGATTGTGGGTAAAATTTCTATTATTTCCATTTTATGGTTGAGGATTCTAAGCATAGCAAGGTCAAGTAACTCCCCAAGGCACACAACTAGAAGTGGTGAAGGTGGCATCAAGACTTAAAGGCCATGTTTTTAACTGACACACTAATGCTTCCAGGCAGAGACTGGTAAATCCTAACCTCTAAGGTGAAGCTTTCCTCAACTGGTCAGTGGACTAGTTGATGTCTAATATCACTTCAACTCCTGTGATTCTAGACTTCAAACCTTCTACTGTCTAGTAAAGAAATAAAATGCTGTCTAAGTGAGTCTCTGAAAATAACACCCAGTATGGACCTCGGAGAAAGCAAGATGTTATTTCCTAGCCTAATACAGGTATGGTGATTTAGATGCTAAGCTGTGTCCGATTCTTTGTGACCCTATGGGCTGTAGCCCTCCAGGCTCCTCTGTCCATGGGGTTTCCCTAGCAAGAATACTGGAGTGGGTTGCTATGTCTTTCTCCAGGGGATCTTCCTGACCCAGGGATTGAACACTGAACTCCTGCATTACAGGCGGATTCTTTGCACAGGCATGAAATAGGTATAGAAGTGTGTATGGATTTCAGCAAAGCCGATGACAAGGATATGACAAGGATATCTTGCCCAATATCCTTACAGATGAGATAGAGGGCTATCAGCTGGTTAAAGTTCAGAAAATGCAAGAAAAGCTGAACAGTCGATGAACACTGACCAAGGTACTGGTGGTAAGCAGAAGGGAGGGTCCCAATTCTAACCATATTTCCATCAATTACTTGAATGAAAGGATAAAGCATATGCCCATGCCGGCTGCAGTTGACATAGCGCTCACATTAAGAGTGCTCACTATCCTGAAAAGGGTCTAGAAACAATGTATAATGAAAACCACCTAAGCTTTGGATTCAGACCACCAGGGTTCAAGTTCACTGGTGATGATGTTGGGCAACTGACTTAATCTTCTTTAGCCTGTTTTCCTATATATAAAATGTGGATAATAACATGTATGGGGTGTGAAGTTCATGGATGTTCAAAGAATGTTAGTTCCCTGTCCCCACTTTAAAAGGATCTCTACAGGATGGACTGTTAGACCAAAAGCAAGGAGATAAAATGAAATAAACACAGAGTCCTGAATTTACATTCAAAAATTAAACTGAATGAGAACAGTGTCAGGGAAAATTAACTCTGCCATCAACTCATAGCAAAAGATCCGAGGTTTTCAGTTGACTACAACCTCAAATCATCAGAACCAGAATGCAATTTCTTCACAAAAAGAAACCTTAAAAAATTATTTTAATTTAAATAAACATGTTTAATGCCAATGTTAATAAGCACTGTTCTATGTCCTGGTAATTTAAAACTTAAAGATAATGACCTCTCACTTACAGGGATTTAAAACCAATACTAAAACTATGGGGTAAGTACTACAATAAAGTAATAAACCAGGTATCATCTGGGAGCCAGGAGGAGGGAGTTGGTCTTACTCTGCTGAGAGAAATCAAAGAAGGCTTCCTGGAGGAAATGACCTCAAGTACAGTCTTAAAGCCGAGCAGTCAGGGGGAGAGAGAGAAGACATTCTAGGCATAGAGAGCAGCAAGTGCATGAGCACAGAGGCCTGGGAAAGGATGGTCCCTTCAGGCAGCCCATTGACACAGAGGGAGAGAAGGGCATTATAGCAGCTGAGACAGCTTGGTGCCATGTGCAGAGTAGATCACAAGAAGGCCTTTGTACCAAGCTAGGGAAACCTTGTCCAGTTACAAAGCGAACAATGGACAGATCCCAGGTAGCAACTCAGCCTTTCTGACTCTATGTAGCCTTCCTACCTCTGCTGCCCCATACTGTGGCTACTAGCCACATGTGGCTATTTAAATTTGAATTAATTCAAATGAAATAAAATTTAACACTTGGTCATGACAGCCACATGTCAAGTGCTCAGAAGCCACATGTGGCTAGCAGCTACAGCATTAGACTGTGCAGATAGAAACATAACCATCATCACAGAAAGTTCTAGCCAACAGCACTGCTCAGAGCTATAGTACTATGTTCACAGCACAAGTGAACAAGCAGATTTGGGTCCGTGTTGCTTTATAGAACAGAAAAGGAGGGAAAAATAACTAACAGGTGGAAACTATAAGGACGAGTATTTCGACTTGCTATCCTTTAAGTTTTCTAATAACGGGAGAGCACTCTGACACTGGAAGCCTGATGGTCATCTATCAGGGAGATACAGCAAGAGTTCGTATACTACCCTAGTGCTCACTGGTTAGAATGCACACGTTTCATCATGGCAGCATGCTGATGTACTCGCACCAACATAGACCTATAGTTCTTCCCTGTGGAGTTTCCGTCATACTTGTATCTATAGGCTACGATGGCCCAGGATCCCAACATCCCAGAATGTGGAAATTTTCTAGCATAGTCAGCATTTTTAAATTGGGATCCACGGACCATCCCCCCACTCCCAAATGAAATGTAAGCAAAACTGTATTACATTTTGGAAATAAGGGGCCACAGGGTCACTTAAAATGCAATAGGATTTGTGATTTCAAGATAGAAAGCAAGAAAACAGTGTACCAGAGGGATATAACTGTCCCCACACTCTAGGAACAATCATCTAGATGTCATCAAGACAGTCATTCTGGTCAATCTAAGTTCCAACTAAGTTCCAGTCTAAGTTCCAACTCTAAAGTTCCATAGCCTTGAGCATCTAAAGACCATCACCACCTCTGATCCTGATCAAGCAGAAATGAGACAGGAGTATAACAGCGCACAGAACAGTCCAAGGTACAAAAGTTAGGTGAGTCGGTCAACTTGGGAAAAGTATCACCTGTCAACTTCTTGTGCTGTGCTAAGTCGCTTCAGTCATGTCTGACTCTTCGCTGCACTATGGACTATTGCCCACCAGGGTCCTGTGTCCTTAGGATTATCCTGGCAAGAATACTGAAGTGGGTTGCCAGGCCCTCCTCCAGGGGATCTTCCCAACCCAGGGATCGATCCCTCGTCTCTCGGGTCTCCCGCACTGGCAGGCGGGTTCTTTACCACTAGTGCCGCCTCTTGCTGAGATGCTTATTAGAGACTCTCTTGGAAATTTGGGGGGTTCATTTTCAATGTAAGCCCACAGAACCAAGCACATCCAGTTAGATGCAATGCCAGCTTGTCAGCTGGAAAACTCACCCAGTAAATCTAAAGCCTGTTGAGACAACAATCCATTTAAAAAATAATGACTTTGTTCTAACCACCACCTGACATCACGACAACTGTATGAGGGTCCATCTCTAGGTCCCACAGCATTGCTAGAATAAAAAGGACCCATTTTTAGAACAATGCCAAAATTCCTCTGTTATCCAGTATAACTGGAGAAGAAGGTTTTAATTTAATGGAAAAAAAAAGTGATAATGAGCCACTTTATATAATCAATATGGATTATATATTTGCAAAAAACTCCAAACACAATAAAGTACACACACCATGCAAACCATGTTGAACATAATGTAATGAATGCTTTGTTGATCATATTCAGAAAGCACCACAGCATTTTGTGGTACCTAGGGACCATCAATACAAATCCCAATTGTTATTAAACCATAGCTCTCTGGGTGCCAATTAATAAAGAGTTCTGTACAAGCAAATGCCAGATAACAGCAGACACAGTGTACTTTTTGCACAGCCTGTGGTGAATGTTACAGAAACTAGAGCGACCCTGACCAACCTTCTGAATTAGGTAAAGCTACTTTTTACAACCTCCAACTTCCCATGTAATGACCTTCCAATCCCCTGCCAGCTATCCAGTGCCCTGACCACCTCCTACCATCCTCCTCTCCCACGACTCAGGCTACACCGGGCCCTATAGGACCTGGTTAGTGCAACAGTAGACACTAACAGGCACTTCAGTTATGCTTGTGTTTAATCAACAGTAACTGATGAATTTGATCATTCAACAACAGATTACTGAATGCTCACTGAGTGCCAACATTGTGCTAGGTGCTGGAATTAAATGGGACATGTCCTTTGACTGTTCTCAGAAGAGACTGCTGTCAATCATAAGCCCAGAAAGAAGAACTGACTAAGTTGATAAAATTATATACTAGCTTAACTATGTCCCTGCTCCCAAGATCATCTCCATTTTGGCAAAGAAAGTCTCAAAGACTCATGACCCGAACCCAAAAGAACTCCTGTTAACAACAAGGCTTCGCTGTTACATGAGACAGAGATTTTCGACAAGTGATTTGTAAGACTAGTCTTCTCTAAAGGCATCGCCAGGCATAGCAGTTGTTCTGAATGTACGGTTCCAAGGCCAGCAGTATCAGTGTTACCTGAAAGCTTGCGACAAATGCAAATGTTTAGTTTCTGGAGGGAATCGGAAACTCCAGGACTGAGATCTAGTCACCTGTATTTTAACAAGCTCTTCAGGAAATTCTGAGACACAGTGAAGTTTGAAGACCAATGGTAGAGATGAAACTGACAGACTGCATACGTATGACTTCCACACAAAGAGGCTAAATGAGGAATTAGCTTTGATGCTGATAGAAATCACCTGCTGAAAAGAAACATCCCTGATGGAGCTGGAGTGAGACAGCTTCCAATAGCACACAGCTGGAAATGGCCAGGACGTCAATGACTGACTGCTGAAAATCCATTTCATGCTTTTTGACTCTGACCAGCCCCTTGAGACAATGGTGTGGAAACTGACAAAGAGGCACAGAAAGTTTGAAACACTTCAAACCTAAAACTGAGCTGAAGGCTGGGAAAGACTTGAGAGCAGGAACTTCCTCCTCTCGCTGATTTGCAGAGGCTCTTCTCTGGGTCCCAGAGGCCACTAAGAGCCCCTTGTGTCTTGGCTATGGAAATGACACCTGAGTCTAATCACTGATAAACCTCATCAAACACAGCACTTTTCTCCTCTAACGTGTTACCTACTGTTTGGTCACCGTTTTTTCATCTCCCCCAAATGGGAGGACGAAAAAAAAAAGTGACATCCCACCCCACTGCCACCGTCTGGCTTTATTGACATAAGCCTTCAGAAAGCCAGTGCATACATCTGAGACAGGCTTTCCAAATTCTCCAGCGATTTGGGGAAACAGATGCAGCAAAAATGCAGCAGGACCAAATGCAGCCAAAAAAAGCCTCAAAATTATGCAGAGTTGCAACAGCAATTCAAATCAATTACCCACAGGCAAAAAGACCACACTCGGCACAGGAGGGCCCCGCCCTGAAGCCACTCACTCGTCAGGACCACAGGAGCCTAGAGCTGGAGCCTAGCCTGGAGTTACATCCTCAACCCCTGCCCACCTGCCTCTGGGATGAAATGCTTTATGAATGCATTCATTGGAGGCCTTTAAAAAAGTCCAAAAGGGCTGAGAGTGGAACTGTTCAGTCCAACAAACTTAGAACTCAAAATCCCAATACAATAAGAAGTCCCTAAGGGGTAAACTATTGCAGTGCCAGGGACAGGGTCGAGGATGGACTGGGTACAGACACTTTAAAGTCATTTAGCGCTGTGCTCCTTAATCTGGCCCATTTCTGCCTCTTAAGGATATACCTTCTGGCTGCTCCTTGCTTTCCAGAGATGGGGACATAGGGGCTCATAAATAGGGTTAAGAGTCCGTAGCCGAATGTTGGTCAAAGATGTAGGGAATAGAAAATTCAGTAAACATTCTGTGTGTGTGTGTGTGCACACACTCAGTCACTCAGTTGTGTCTGACTCTTGTGACCCCATGGATTATAACCTGCCAGACTCCTCTGTCCATGGAATTTTCCAGGCAAGAATACTGGAGTGGGTTGCCTGCCATTTCCTACTTCAGGGACTCTTCCGAACCCAAGAATCAAACCAGTATCTCTTGCGTTTCCTGCTTCGGCAGGCAGCTTCTTTACCACTGCACCAACTGGGAAGCCCCAAACATTCTTTGGGTGCTCAGCACTCAAAAATGCACCATAGACAGCACTGTGAAGTAAGCTTAACACATAAGAGACCACTCGGTTGGAGGAGCCTAAACACTTTGTGCTATACTTTCTGTCCTTAATTAAGGATGATGCTGACAACAAGGCTGATGACACCCCCACCCCCACCCCACACTCCACCAGCCCTCTCTGTGTAGGTTTGGAATGTTTGCAAGGAGAAGCCTTGATAGAGGTCCCTCGCATTTTTATCCTTCTTCGAAAAAGATTACTTTAGAAGCCATGTACTGATGGGAGCGGAGGGGAGGACGATACACTAATTTCAGTATCTGCTCCCCACTCCAATCCTATATGAATCCACACCGGAATTTGAAAAGCAGCAGCTACAGAAGCTTGCTTCTTAGCTCAGTGGCTCAGCATTTATCAGCGTGAAGACCTAGGAGGATGAGAGGATTCAGAGTGACTAGTGCTTGGGGACATAAATATCTTCTTGTTAACCACATTCTCTGAATACAGGAGGGGAATGGCTGCATACTGATGGGGCACCCCAGTGAAACAGGACTGGAGAGGAGGCGATCATTACAAAAACTGCAAGAAAAAACCTATTTAAAGAGATATTCCCCCCAGTTACCTTTCTCACATGCCCCAGTCCCACTGCAAAAATACGGAAGACTTAGAGGGAAAAGCTGATTTATGAAGCTGGCCCTCTGGAAGGGATCTTGCTCATAACCAAGAGGAAGACAAATAACCTTCCTTTTCTAAAAAGCCTAGGAAAAACCCACACATATAATGAATTATTCACAAAGGCTGAACCTAAAAATGAGAGGGAGAAATATAGAAAGATGAAAAGGGCGGAGGACTGGGCAGAAAGAGAAAGTGAAGAAAAGGACCTGGTCTCTCTCTCCTTGAATAAAAGGGTATTAATTACAGTCACGTGTGAGTTCGCCCTTTCATGTCTTCGTGGTCAGTGATAAACAAAATTAGATCAGCACAGTTGCCTCTGATGGGCTGGACCACATGGCTGGGCTTGAGGAGCTGCAGTTTCCCAGGCAGCCCTGCAGATGACAAGAGGGAGGCTCCTGATGAGCTGAAGGAACACACAGAGCCAAAGAGTCTGCGAGAGTTCTGAGAGTTTAGCACATCTTGACTGCATTTTATTTGAAGAATATGAAGATGGAAAGAAACCAGATGTTCCTATAAAGAGAATAAAATGCAGTAGGGTTTGAGGGGAAAAGAAAAAAAACACCTACATTTTTTACAGCAGCAGCTAAAAAGAGATAAGCAATTTTGGCTCCAGCTACTAATCCCAGAGTCTGGATCTTTCAGAAGAAGATAAAAAAGAAGGCCTGTTCTCCTTTTTCCCTCCTCCTCCTCTAATTCATCGGTGCACCGCACCCAGCACAGGGGAAGCAAGTGGAGGAAAGTGGGGAAATGACATGCAAAACAACAGACAAAACCATCACAGCCAGGATATTTCTGTCTCCATCTTCAAGTCATTTCATTTCTGTCAAACTCCTTCACTCCAGCTTGCTTTCCAGGCTACCTCCCAACTACAAATAGTCCCCCGACAAGTTCCAGCCTAGTTTCCAGAGGAAGTATTTCTCACACACCTTATTTCAAGGGCAAAGTCACGGGGCAATGTGGAGATGGTCCTCGGAGCTTCAGCAAATGAAGACCTTTATCCCGTAGCCTCAGTGCCAATTACAGTCGCTCTCTGTTTCACTGCCTCCTTGTCCAGGTACACAGAAGATGTGAAGGCTCTCCGCATTATCTGATCATAGCCTACAATTACAGACTCTGTTCTTGTTAACTGCCAGCCTCTGCCCTAATCAAGGTGATCTGACTCATGAGCCACTGGAGTTACATCCAACCTAAAATTCTTGCCAGGATTACAGTCTACTATCTTTCAAGGCACAATATATTTATGCGCAACAAAGCAGGAGACAGGTAGACGCCATAATGGGAGACTGGGGAACTAAAGCTCTCAGTAATCTTCACCAAAATCCTCCAAAAATAATGGACAATTGGCAGTGGGAAATTCTCCCTAATACAGCACATAATCTCAGACTCAAAGCCAGAGTCCTTTGGGGCTATAATGAAGTTCCCTACAATAAGAAATCATGAGTCAATATCTGCAGGTTCATTATAATGAGCTTCATTAGCTCAGTGGCTAACAACACATTTGATCTTCCTACTTTAAACCATGCTCATTTCCACATGAAACATGTGCTCCCCTGCTGAGATGACCCACACCATCAGTGGGGGAGAAGTACCCCACTGCTCCTCAATGACAAAGTCAGACATGCCATTTCTTTCTTTCCTCTTCTAACCTAGAAAAGCGCAAATGTGTGGGGAGCATCTCACAAACCATGAGGGAGACCCTGTAGGTCTACAGGGCAACCGGCCCTGGCACAGAAGGGTGAGCGCCAATAAGCCCACAACACAGTAAATGCAGGGTGACATTCAGAGCAGCCAATTCCCTGAGAAAAAGAGAACCCTTTTGTTAGATCTATTAGATGAGCAAGAAAGAAAAGAAGAATCATGTAAAATGTAATACCACATTTTAAATCAGATTAACATTTTCAAAAAGGTTATGGTATCCACTGCAGAAGAGAGTGCCATAAGAAAATAAAATTTTCTCCCTATGCAGATGTAGCTTCCAAGAAAAATGAAACATATTCAGAGTAGGCTGTTGACCTGCCACCATTTTTCATGCCAAATCTGGTTATCCTAGGCATTTTTTCCCACAAGTACAAGACCTTCCCTATTAATAACTGGATAAGGTTACCACCCTCCATCCAAATCAGAGAATCCCCCAAGTAGAAGTTACATCATTCCTTACATTTAACTTTTCAGGCCAATGTGATTAAAGACTTTAATGTAGTGGTCAGAAACCACTAACACAGCACACAGAATTATACATTTTCCTCCTAGCTCTCCTCCTAGCAGGAGTAGAAGGGGACAACAAAGGATGAGATGGCTGGATGGCATCACCGATTCAACAGACATGAGTCTGAGCAAACTCTGGGAGATACTGAAGGACAGGGAAGCCTGGCATACTGTAGTCCATGGGGTCAGAGTTGGACACGACTGAGCGACTGAACAACTCCTGGTTCTCCAGTGACTTTCTGCAGCCAAAAACAGCTGTATTTATCTCAGCTGCACTGTATGAATAATCAAAATCCTCAGGCATGTTGCATGTGAATATGACAGTTCAAAACAGGTCTTGACATGTGTCCTGAATCTTACATTCTGTGAAATTCTGGCCCTTAAGTAGAGCACAAAAGCATTTCCCAAACAAATGGGCATACTAATCACCTGAGGATCTTATTAAAATGCAAATTCTGATTCAGTAAATCTGTACTGTGGCTTGGGATTCCGAACTGTTTTTACGTGAAGCATAGTTGATTTACAATAATAGCTTCAGGTGTACAACAGAGCAATTTGATATCTTTATAGATAATATGCTGTACAAAGTTATTATAAAATATGTTGCTGTTTAGTTGCTAAGTTGTGTCCAACTCTTCTGCAACGCTGTGGACTGTAGCCCACCAGGCTCCTTTGTCCATGGGATTTCCCAGGCAAGAATACTGGAGTGGGTTGCCATTTCCTTCTCCAGGGCATCTTCCCCACCCAGGGATCGAACCCATGTCTCCTGCATTGGTAGACAGATTCTTTATCATTGAGCCACGAGGGAAGTCGCATTATAAAACACGACTATATTTTATATATTTCCCTGTGTTGTACATTACACCCCTGTCTTATTTATAACCAATAGTTTGAACCTCTTAATCCCCTTCACCTATTTAACCCCCCCGCCCCCCCTCTCTTCCCTGTGATAACCACTGGTTTCTTCTCTGCATCTGGAATTCTAAATTTTTAACAAGCCCCTAGGTGATAAGGATGATGCCCCTTGCTGTCTGTGGGAGGCAAAAACCTAGAAGACTTAAGTCACCAAGAACTAAGGTCCCTCCCTTTGGTATGCTAAAATTTCTTACTGCTACTGCTACTGCTAAGTTGCTTCAGTCGTGTCCGACTCTTTGCCACCCCAGAGACGGCAGCCCACCAGGCTCCCCCATCCCTGGGATTCTCCAGGCAAGAACACTGGAGTGGGTTGCCATCTCCTCCAATGCATCAAAGTGAAAAGTGAAAGTGAAGTCGCTCAGTCGTCTCCGACCCTCAGCGACCCCATGGACTGCAGCCTACCAGGCTCCTCCGTCCATGGGATTTTCCAGGCAAGAGTATTGGAGTGGGGTGCCATTGCCTTAAGGACTCTATTAATATTTATTGGGTAATTAGGCAGTGCTCTAGGAACCTGACATATATTAATTCATTTAATTCTCCCAGTAACTCATTATTATCACCGTCACTTCACAGATAAGGAAACTGAGTCACAGAGAAATAAAGTAACTTTTCAAGGTCACAGGGCTGGTAAAGGAACTGAGATTTGAACCCAGACAGTTGAGCTTTGCTGGAAAACCAGTGCTCAGACTCCCAGCAAGAAGAAGGAACATAATTCCGGAAAGGAATTAGAAAGGAAGAGGGGTGAGACCAGGAACTTAGATGCCCTATTAGAGCACACGCAGAACCCCCAGAAGTGCGATGTTTCCACATGGTCACCACCAGAGGGAATATATATTAGTCAATTACATTGTACAGCCAGGAATAAAAGGCAAACGTGGTGTATTTTAAATTTGCCAACAGGGCTCCTCTACACACCTTAGCAGATGTTCTCCGAACACCGTTACAAACAGCCTACATGCTGTAGAACCACAGCGAAACTTCCAACAATGGGATGGAAAGGACCACTGGGACGGGGCTCAGGGCCAAGGCACCGAGTAGGATGCTGAAATTAACTCCCTACTATCTCTTTTGACTTTTTGGTGCATTCTGGCCGAAGACATGGAAAGGGCGCAGTGAAACCCACAGTCACACCTTGCGCTGCTCGCAATGCCTGCTAGAAAGGCGACGTCTTTGCCGCGGAAGAGAAAACGCGAAAAGCAACGACCTCGTGGTGTAGGTGAAGCGCTTAATTTCCCCGCCCGGGAGCCTGGGCCGGGCCGGAAGTGCCCGAGGTGCTAAACCCGGAGGAACGGTGGAGCCCAGGCCGCGAGGGGAGTTACGGGGCGGGGGGGTGCCGTCCGAGGTGCCAATGCTGGCCACGGGCACACTCTGCCACCCGCGGGGCGGCTGGGCGGCTTTGTCTACCGCCTGGCAACTGGAGGGCGCCTGTCTGGGTAAACACGCCCCTAAGAGAGGCACGCTGTAAAGCAGCACAAGGTGGGTGGGAAATTTTGGAGAATTGTAGAAGATGGGCGGGCGGGGAACAGGGTGCCTGCTGGGAAAATCTGTAGGGACCTGGCTCGCGGAGTGTTCGCAGCCAGCCGCAGCACGAAACACAATGAGAGCTGTCGCTTTGTGCAGCGGACCGGCCGGGCAGGACTGCAGGGGCAGGACCCTTCCCCCTTGCCCATCCCCTCTCACCCCAGATAGGTTTAACTCTGGCACCGGCTGGCCCCAGGATCACTCTGTGGGGGTGGGAGGGAGAGGGGAGTGCAGGGAGAAGGCGGGGTGGGTGCGAGCTGCAGCAGGAAGAGTATCTGCTTAGAGATGCTCCCCCGTTTCTAATGAGGGGTGCTCCGTAGAAGCTCCACACGCCAGCCAATCGCGGTGCAGCTGAGGCAGAGAACTAGGGAGGAAGGAAAGGAAGGCCAGAGGTTGGGATGGGGGTAGCAGCGAGATGCCTAGGCCCCAAGGGGGGCAAGCCACGAGCTTCCAGGATACTGGAGACCCAAGGTGGCTCCAGCTGCCTCCCCGATGCACACATGGAGGTTGGGGGTGGGAGGGGGCAGGCGAAGGAAGACAAGGAGTTGCCTCTTTCTGCAGGTGCATCCCTCCCAAGAAATCTCTCCACAAGCATCAAAGTCCCATGTCTCCAAGCCTACACCCGTATATAATCCGCCCCCCGCCCCTCCGGCTTGCTCCCTACTCATTCCCTCACCATCCAGCAGCCCCTGATTTCTAAAGACCTTGCCAGATGCCCATATTCTTAGTGAAGAACAAGGCTGTGAGATGCCTCATCAGCAGCCTGCATTGGGTGCGCGTAACTAAACCTGTCAAGGAGCTCCTTTTCTGCTCGTTCACCCTAACACTGCCACCACCAGTTCTTTGTGGAGAGCAGTTCCTATGGAGCTAGAGAGAGACAGATTGCTTGCACACCTCTGGGCTCAGCTGATGCAGCCCTCCACTGATGAATTCAGGCCCAGCAGGTCTGCCTGGATCCTGGGAATGGGGAAGGCACTCAGCTGGTCAAGCTTGAAGAGGCAGGAGAACCCAACCCGGACTAAGAAAGGATGGGCCCTGAGGAGCTGCTCTGCCGTGACTAAGAGCACCCGAACTCTGAGCTGTTGGGTTGTGTCATTAGAGACTGCCTCCTGGGACACACTCACTCACTCCTCTTCCAGCAGAACTTAAACTCAGTCCCCAGCAGTTAGCTGGGTCCCAGGCCAAACGCTTGTGTTATTTATCCATTTGTCAATGTGTCTACAGCGTTTGGGCTCGGAGCTCTTGAAGCTTCTGAGCTGATAAATCCTCTCACGGAGCTTCGACTTTCCTCCAGGCAGACAGTCTTCCCAGCTGGTGGGGATAGGGGCAAAGGGGATGGCTTCAAGGGACGGAAGAGGGGCTGAGTATGAAAGAAAATCCTGAGATTAGAGGCAACCCATTCTATGCAGCTTGTGAAGGGACCAGGGAGCCGAGAATCCAATCAAGCCCAGCTCCAAAAGAGGCAAACACCGCAACACCATGCACCCAGGAATGCTGGAGACTTTCACGGAGGAAAAACCAGAAACCAAAAGTCTTACCTTGAAAAACACTAGTGCACACATCGGTTTCTACGGCACCATGCTTGCCTCTTAGATGCACCAAAGTATAGAGTGCACTTCAGCAAAGGGGCAAATCGGCACCGGGAAAGGGATGGGGGGCAAATTCCATGCTAGGTTCCCCCCTTACCCGAAGAAATGCAAAGGGGAGAGGGGAGTAATGGTGGGCAAGAAAGGATATGGCCAATCGATGAGCTTCTTGGCGTATTTCCTGACAATGTTATCTTCTCCGAAGATGAACAGGGATCTGTTGACGGTGAAACAGTTCTGCCGGACAGGAATAGGGTTGTACAAAGCCATAGTCCGCGCCCTCTGCGCTTTCGACTGCTTGTAGGCGGCCGCCGGCCCGGAGGCCGGCACGGGGGTTCCTTGCCGGTTCCTGCTCTGGTCCGAGTCTCCATCGCCCGACCCCGGCCTGCCGACCACCGCCTCCCCGAAGCGAGCCATCCTGAAGTTTAAACAGACAGAAGACACACAAAGGTGATCGTGGCCGAACACCCGCACACAGCAACAAGCAGAAAGACACACGGAGTCTCAGAGCCGCATCCAGACGGGCACGGGGACCACCGCCTCCGGGGAGCCTCGCGAGCTCTTCGGAGAGGCAGCAGCAGCAACCCCGCCGCTGTGAACTGTTGAATCTAAATGCAATCTCTGCGAAGCTCCATTCCTCAAGGAGGAAAAAAAAGGGGGGGAGCTTGGGGGTGCTCCGTTTCTGGAGACAATTTTTTTTTTTTTTTTCAAAATGCCAGTGTGTGGTGGCGTTCAGGGACTGGAGAGAAGAGGGGTGGAGTAGGCTGCTCTTCAAACATAGCTCCTCTTCTGGCAGACGCACCACCTAGTTCTGGGAGAGAGGCAGGCACCGGCCCGCTAGGTAACAGTTTGGTAATTTATTGATGGAGTGGGGGGGGGGGGGGGGGAAAAAAAAAAACAAAAAAACTTTTCAAAAAAAAAAAAAAAAGACAAGGATGAGGTTACGGTAACATGCTTTATAACGCCGGCCCCTGCAAGTCCATCTAAGAAATTCCACAACCAAGACTTGGGTCTTTAAACCTGCCAGCACAGACGCATCCAAAGGTGGAGAAGGAGAGAGGGAGGGAGGGAGGAGAGCTGTATTGAGGTTCCTGCGTAAACCGCAACGCCCAAAATATCAAAATAAGAAGTCGATCCAACCGGAGAGGGACAAATGACTTCAAAGCTCCTGCGCTTGGGAGAGAAGTTGAAAAGCATCCAGAGAGCAGCGAAGCCCGAGTGCCAGCATCCTCCCGGAGCGCTCGCCGCCGCCGCCGCCGCCTCCCCGGATCAGCATGCAACAGCGATCCGCGGCTGCGCCGGGGAGAGGGCGGGAGCGAGCGGGCGGGCGGGCGAGCACTTGGGCGAGGGAGGAACAGGTTGCAGCCGAGCCCAGCGGTGGCCTGGCCCGCGAGTTGTCCAGGGACCGAACTTGCTCACTGATGACTCGGTCTTCCTCTTCCACCCCGGCAGCTCTCCCCTCGATGGAGCAGAGAAGAAGATAGGGGACTGGGAGACCGGGAAAGGCGAGGAGGGGGAGAGCGAGCGGAGCGCAGAGGCGCAGCGAGGCGCGCACGGGAGCGCCCAGAGAGGCGGGGGCGGGGCCGGCGAGCGCGGGCTGGAGCCGGAAGGACCCCGGCCCACGTCGGCCGGAGGGCTCCAGGGATGCGGAGCTGGTGTGGCTCATTGATCGGTGTAGGCGGAGGGAAGGGGGCCTCCTCTGCCAAAGACCGGGCTAGAGTAGCCTCTCCCCAAGTCCTGCGGAGAGGAGACAGACCGGCGCAGCTGGCCGCGCGGCAGAGTCTCCGCCGGAGAGCCGAGGCCCGGCGGGGGCGCACACGCACGCGCGCACGCTCTCGCGCCGTTAGTGCCCGCCTGGGCTGTGCCCCACGCAGTGCCCGGCGCGCGGCCGCCCGGACCTTTGCGCTCTGCGTGCCCTGCACCGGGCCCGGTCTCCGCGTCTCCGCACCTCCCGGGCTCCGAGAGCACTGCCCTAGCATTCCTCGCGGAGAAGGCAGCACTCCTTTCTGCCCCTGTCCCCACTTAGCAGCCTGGAGGCCCGGTGAACGACGCTAGGACCTCCGGGGTCTCCGCACTCTCGGGTTGGAGCCAGCTCCGGTGGGAGCTTTTTGCATTTAGAGAGCCGCCCCCTCTCTAAACGCAATCTGGGATGGCCTCTTGGGTTTGGCTCTAGGAGAGCCCTGCATTTCTGGAAAGGTGGTCTAGACACCGGGTCCCCAGTAGTGAGTTCTACTCACTAAGATTTCAAAAAGACTAAAACCACTTTTTTGAAATCTTAACAATCGGGGGATCCGCCCATCCCTACCTCTTACCCTCAAGTCAGCTCCACTGACTTCCTCGAACCCACTCCAGTAATGGAGAAAAAGTAGAATTAGTGTTGGAGCTGCAGACGAGGGAAAGGTGGACTTCAGGCCCCAGAGAAAGTTCCCCGGTTTAGCAACCACGCCCTTCCCCACGTGAGTCAGTGGTCTCATCTGAAGACAGGTATCAGCTGCCACTGCTTTGCCTGAATGCAGGGTTCCTTTCAAGTTGTTCCCACCTGAGCGGTGGAAGAGAAGGGGGTGGGCCAGAGCCCAGAGGTTGGAAATCCTGGATGAGTGTTCCCTCGCAGATGTGAAAGGCAGTGCCTGTGTGGGAGATGCTGGTGAGAAGGGAGACGACGTGATGTGAGTGAGAAGCTGTGTGTGTTCCTCCGTGGGGCAGCAAGGCCATGTGGGCACTCACGCAGGTCTGCTGTGTGAGAATGTCTCTGTGTGTGTCTGTGTGAAAGAAAAGTCTCCGGTGCTGGAAAACCCCCACCCGCGGCAGGCACTGCTCCCTTTGGGCATGGCAGGTTGACCTTTTGCTTCAGGGGAGCCCATTTGGGGTCCAATTATGATTTGAGGTGAGTCAGCTCTAATTAGTATTTTGCTCTCCTTACTGCCTTACTCTGTCCGTCTACCTCCTTTAATTGGAGGGTCCTTTTCTGTCTGAACACCTAGTCAGAGTGAAAGGGAAGGTGGTACTGTGAACCCAAAGCCCCATCAGCTGTCAGTTGTTTCGACCCAGTCACAAGCGACTCTCTCAATAGCCCTGTAAACTACAGAGGGTTAGAAAAGGCTCTCAGAGAAGACCAAATCCATGCTTTCAGAGGTAGGACCGTAACCCATAGCACAAAATTCATCCAAATCACTGGACAAATATTTTTAAGCCCAAGGCGTTGTTTCAGGAACTGAGCACACACTCCTGAACAAAATTGTGTTCAGTCTTGTTAAGCCGTGTCGGACTCTTTACAGCCCCACAGACTGCAGCACACCAGGCTTCCCTGTCCTTCACTATCTCCTGGAGTTTGCTTAAACTCATGTCCACTGAGTCGGTGATGCCATCCAACCATCTCATCCTCTGTCACCCCCTTCTCCTCCTGCCCTCAATCTTTCCCAGGTTCAGAGTCTTTTCCAGTGAGTTGGCCCTGCCCATCAGGTGGCCAAAGTATTGGGCAAAATAGATGATGACAAAAATAAAGCATCTGCTTCTGTGATTAAATTATATAACCTTACCGGCTGGAATACATGATGGATCTCATTCTCATGCTGCAATATCACCCTCTTTGCTCCTTGTCCTGGCCTTTAAAGGCTGGAAGGTGGCATGCCTGATTGTTAATGCTCAGAGAAGCAAGGCTCACCAACATATTACTTCCAGGAAGAGGTTTTGGGAAGACTAGGAACCCTTCACTTGTGTCTTCAATGTCGCCCATACAGCAGAGATCCAAATTCCTTTGCTCTCTCTACAGTGTCCTCTGTGCTCTGTGGCTGTTATAATTCTTTAGGGACCTAAAATTCCCACTGCTGCTGCTGCTAAGTCGCTTCAGTTGTGTCCGACTCTGTGCGACCCCATCCCTGGGATTCTCCAGGCAAGAACACTGGAGTGGGTTGCCATTTCCTTCTCCAATGCATGAAAGTGAAGTCGCCCAGTCGTGTCCGACTCTTAGCGACCCCATGGACTGCAGCCTATCAGGCTCCTCCGTCCATGAGATTTTCGAGGCAACAGTACCAGAGTGGGTTGCCATTGCCTTCTCCGAGAATTCCCACAGCAGAATATTATTCATAGAAATGTGAGGGGCTCCTGGAATTGAGGCTTCCTTCCCACCTTCCACCGTCAGAGGAGGCACAAATCACAAATAAACGTATGGTTGGGGATGATGTAAAGTCTGCCTGGGAGCAGGAGTGCCTCTGTAGGGGGGTTAAAACTGTGACTTCCCGGAGGGTGCAGCCCAGGAGCACAGAGGCAAATATGATGGCGTGAATCGCTTTCAGAATGGACTTGGCCTAAAGACAGTAATACTGGGAGGAAGGCACTCTCTCATATTCACCCCACCTTGCTTCACAGCTCTTGAGCCCTCTGAGATCTGTGGACTGCTTTCATGCTCTCCCATGGCTCCATTCTCTCAGCCCTCAGATGTATGAATAATAGTTTATATGTCCTTAATAATTTTCCATTTATATAAACCGCACTCCAAACCTCTGAGGTCAGCCTGGCAAACGTATTATGACCCTGATTTGGTGGACAAATCAGAGTTTCATAAATGTTAAGTAGTTTGTCCACATCTAATGAGAGGCAAAGCTGAGACTTATAACAGCTCTTCTGACTTTCGCTTGATGGTTCTTTCTAATATTCAGGCTAATTTTTTCTGGGCAGTAATAGTGTAGTTCCAAACTGTCCACCATCAAGAGAAGAAACTATACAGCCATGCTAAGCCTATGGGAATACTGTGCTTACCATCCTCAAATTGAATCTGATCAGTGGCCAAATGCTCCTGGGACTATGCTGGGAAGATGCTTAACTGGGAACACATCTACTGCCCTCAAGATCTGGGAGGATCCTTAGGGGGGGGGGAAACACCTGAGATTAGGTCACTGCCATAATGTTCTTTGTAAGGGAACTTGGTGGGCATTCTCCTTCCTGTGTCCCTAGTTCCACTGTCCTCTTAAAGAGACCACAAATGGAAATGTAAAAAATCAGCAATTGGTCATAACTCAGATTGGAAACTGGTTTCCTAAAATCCCGTTCCAGCTCCGGAGGGATATTAGCCATATTTTTGTGTTGTTAGAGCACCATCTACCGGTCACATGTGAGCACATAGCTGTGATCTCAGATACTTGGCCAGCTCACACCTCATACCTTAGGGCCAAGACATTCCTAAAGAGGTGACCTCTGCTCACCGGACCTCTATTCCCCTGTCGTACTTTCTTGAAGCCCAAGCCCAAAATTTTACCATCAATGCAACCAGGCATCTCTTGGTACTTGAAACGTGCAGTCCCCCACACTGGACATAGGGGTATGAGGTCAAAACACACACGCACATGAGCTAAGACAGTGCAGCCAAAAGGTCTACATGTATTTTCTGCACAAAGTGACCTGCAAACTATAAACCCAAAAGGATCTAAGAAAGCAAGTGAAAACCTTTCCTAGCGTATAAATCCAATGCAGACAGTAACCCTAACCCCTCAGCCCCTCTGCTCCAATGCACCATTCAGAGTGCAAGTAGAAGAGGAGTTAACTGGTAGAGGGTCCCTCCAGCTTCCCTGGAAAGGAAGGCGACAAGGAGGCCACACTCCTCCTGAACCAGGCAGGCCATGGGAGTTTGTACCAAGATGGAGAGACGCGAATGGCAAGGATAGAAAAGCACTTAGCCTCTTTCCCTCATTCATAAAGCTCTTCCGGGATCCGTCAGGCCTTGGGCCATCTTCACGGGAGATTTCAGCCCATCACTGAGGAGTCTGCAAACCTTGCCTCATCCAAAAGGACTGTTCCCTCCCACCAGCCCCACCCCCCTCTCCACTCCCAGTTCTATCCAGATAGCTTATGCTTGCTTAAGTGATCAGAGCCCCTTTTGTTCTATTTTTCCCCTGCTGAGCCTTTCCAAGAAATAGACTCTTATGCAAAGCAGTGCTCTAAGGAACATAATGCAGAGAGGATTTGGGAGTGGGTTTTAAGAAAAAAGTTGGCAGGAGACCATGTGCAAATTCACAGCAGAGCATTATGGCGATGCAGACATCTTGGGAATCTGGTGGCTTCCACAATACCTTACAGCCCTGACTTGGGTAAAAACATAACTTCACATCCTTATGTAATGCCTGTGCCTAGAACCAGCATTTCTCAAACCTGTGCCCGAGAAACCCCACAGCACCAACACTCTATCAACTAACTATAGATGTGCAAATTTTGCTAAAATATGTTTTTTAAACCATTCATTTATGACAACTCAATATTTCCTGGGTGCCAACCGTGGTGATATTATCTCACTACATCTTTGCTGCACGACTGTGAGACACTATTATCTGGGGACCAGAGCTTCAGGGATGTGCCCAAGTGCACAGAGAGAAGAAACAGAGGTGCAGCTCCTGATAAGAAGGTCAGAATTCCTTACAATGCACAACCACTCTTAACACACTGCATGTCAGGATAATGTTTTCCTTGCTTAAGAGTCCGGTCATAGGTATGATCTTAGACTTTGGAGAATAAGCCATGGCCTTGAGCCAGAGAGTCTCACTGAGGGTTAAATTTATAAGAATACCCATCGCCTGTCCCATAGGGATGTTACCAAGTTAGCTAAGCTCTTAGATCAGTACCTGGCACACAATAGGTGCTATATATGTATTTGTTAAATACACTTCAGCTATGGTAGCTGTGACCACCGTGCACACAGCGAACACTGTACATCTGGCTGTTTTTTCTGCTTCTAAAAGCAGACTTCAGAAGCACAGCCCAGGGGTGTGTCTGTGGTGTGTGCGGAGTAGACAGAGGCACCAAGAAATGTGCCTGAAATTTGGTCAGAAAGACCATGAGGGAAAAAGAGAAAAGAAAGCAAAAGATTAGAGACCAGAGTCTAAAGAGCCCAAAGGCCTTGATACCTGGGAAAAGGTGCCTCCTTAATTCATAAGCCCATGGAACAAATAAGCATTAACCCCTTTTAATGTGCCAGGCATTATTCTCAGGGATTCTGAGGCTCAAGGGAAAATTAGACACATTCATGGCCCCTCAGAGCTTACAGTTTCAAAGAGGAAAAGGGGAAAACATCCTTATGAAGAACACTGATAGCAGTCAGAATGTGGCGTGCGCTCTAAGAGAGCACAGGTGGGGAAAGACCCAAGGAGGGAGACATTCCCTCAGGCTGGAGGCAGCTTGGAAAAAAGAATCAGCAGGACACTGGGGGCCCAGAAGCCCTGGGGAACAGGACGGCCTGAGCTGGGATGTGGTGATGAACGATAGGGAATTCCTGAACCAGTCAGCACTTCATTCTCTTTCCACGCATCTAGGATCACAAAGAGTCTAGCATTACCACTTCAATCTTTTCGTTTCCATAAGATGAGTCACTTTTCAGCCCAAACAAAAGTCAACCTTAAGAGAAATTAACCCCCTGGTGGCTCAGATGATAAGTAATCTGCCCTCAATATGGGAGACCCAGGTTCAATCCCTGGATTGGGAAGATCCCTTGGAGTAGGGAGTGGCTACCCACTCCAGGATTCTTGTCTGGAGAACTTCATGGACAGAGCAGCTTGGCAGGCTACAGTCATGGGGTCACAAAGAGTCGGATCCTAAGCACTATCACTTGGGTTTCTCCAATGGCTCAATGGGTAGGCAATCCACTTGCAACGCAGGAGACACAGGAGATGCAGGTTCGATCCCTGGGTAGGGAAGATCCCTTGGAGAAGGACATGACAACCTATTCCAGTAAGTATTCTTGCCTGGAGAATCCCATGGACTAAGGGGCCTGGGGGCTACAGTCCAAAGGGTCACAAAGAGTCGGACACAACTGACTGGCTAATCACGCACCACGCATGCGCCATCTATTGGGAAAGTCAGTTTGGAGGTCCAGCGTCTAGCCCCAGACAACCAAGGATGCCTGCCCCATCACCTCAGCACCTGCCGTCTGTGTTTAGTCCGGCTGCCCAGTCAAGACAGAAGGCGGCAGGACCACTGGACAGAGCTCCAGCTCTGACTGACAGGAATGAGCCGAGGGTGCATCGCCATTTTACATCACTGTTGTAAGAACGACAGACAGAAACACGCCTATCCGTCCACCCCCTTGGCCTCTTGACTCAGAAAATAAAATACAGCCCACACACATTGCAGAGCTCACTAAGCCTGGTGGGCTCGGGCTGATTCATCCATTCAGCAAACAGAAAATGAGCGCCTTTCACATGTCAGGTGTGGCGTTGGGCACTGGAGTCAAGGGGACAGTGAGGAGGCTGAGAGGGTGCCAGGCTGCATCCTGCATTGACCAGCCAGTCTTGACCCACTCACTCCCCACGTTTCACTCTTGAAGACGATGTCCAACAAGGAAAGGGGCTCACAGCCCAGGGATAGCCTAGGGGAGATCTGACCGCCCAGAGAAGAGAACGCGTGCCCATCCCACCCACCAGGCTTGCCTCTCACAGGACTCTGGGTTGGAATCATCACAGATTAAGCCACCACCTGTCCATCACCACACCCTTTCTCTCCCACTCTCTCCTCCGCTGAGCAGCTGCTTACACCCACCTGGTATAAAATAATCAGAGTGAATAAGGCATTCCCATATGATATGGACTTGAGGCCAGCTTTGAAACGTGCATCCAGGCAGACCAGGCTGGCTCTGTCCCCTTACAAGCCCCCGGAAACAGTACAAAGACCCCAATGACCTTGTGTGGTCCTTGTTCTCCCCTCCTTCTCCTTGACCACACTAGAGTCTGGCACCACTGACCTCCTCTCGTCCCTCGCTTAGCATCTCAGTTTCCACTCGTCCCACCTACTCCTCTTCCTCCTCTCCCTTTATCAGGGCAGCCCCTCATGGATCTGCCCTCAGCCTCCTGACCTTATCCCTCTGACTCCTCTCCCTTTGGGGTCATGTCCTTACCCACAGTTTCAGCTACCCCTCTATTTCCCCATCCAGCCTCTGTCCTATAACTTTCACCTCATTTCCATATGCAAATACACAATTAAGGAATGGGTATCTCCATGTGCACTGGGCTATCCATCGTCATCTCAATGCATTTAAAAGTGAATTCATTATAATTCCTTCGAAGCAAGTTCCCCCTCCAAAAATTACACCTTCTACCAGGTGACATGACTCTCCCTGTCAATCACTTGACTGCAGTGATAGGTCCTCACTACCTAAAACAGGGCCAAACTCCTTAGCCTGACAAGTCAAGACAATCTGAATCCATACCTTGGCAACACCATCTCCCATGTTCCAGAGTATTGACATAGTTTTAAAACTTTAAAACTCTTGCTCACAGCACCTGCTTCAGACTGACCCAAGGACAGTCTTCTTTTCTGCTTCTCTGACTCCTAGGTATCCTTCCAGGTGTGTGGTGGTGGTGGTTTAGTCACTAAATCGTGTCCAATTCTTGCGATCCACGGACTGTAGCCTGCCAGGCTCCTCTGTCCATGGGATTCTCCAGGCAAGAGTACTGGAGTGAGTTGCCATTTCCTTCTCCAGGTGTGTGGTTCAGTTCAATTCTGCCTTTTCCACGAAGCCTTCCATAACCTCTCCAACTCTAGGGAGCTTTCTGTCACCTCTCCAATTCAATCTATGATCTCTACCTCCTGCAAACTCATAAAACTTTTGTATCACTCATGGATAGTAACGTGTTTACTCACTGTCATTGTTGCCATGGATATAAGTCCACCAGTACATTTCTATTTAATTTTACAGTTAGATATGCTGTGTCTCCTCCTCTGTAGTATAAGCTTCTTAAATGCAGAAGACATATCTTCCCCTTCTTTATTACCTGGTGTGCCTGCATCATTCTCCATGCATGTGTGTGTGCTAAGTCGATTGAGTCATGTCCGCCTCTTTACAATCCTATGGACAGTAACCCGCCAGGCTCCTTGTCCAGGGGATTCTCCAGGTAAGAATACTGGAGTGGGTTGCCATGCCCTCCTCCAGCGGATCTTCCCAATCCAGGGATCGAACCCACACCTCTTACATCTCCTGCATTGGCAGGCGGGTTCTTTACCACCAGGACCACCTGGGAAGCCTTTACTTTAGCAGGCCTTTACTAAATACATAGTCAATGAATGAATGATTGAATCTCCTGCAACTCTTTTTGGTGAAAAAGAGCTTTGGCATCAGCCAGGTAGCTGGTCCCTGTCTGAGGGACTGCCCTTCTCCTAATACATTCTGCCACTGAGTCTGTTGTCAAGTATTTCCAATTGTTCCTTCTGGGTTGAGTGTTCATTCTCGCCTTAATAAGAAAGGATGCTTAGCACTCATGTAGGAGATCAGGTGTTTCTAATTCAGGGGGAGCTTTTCTAGCACAAGAACCACCTCACCCTCATTTTATCCATCATAAATTATAGGGTTCATTCCCATATGAGGAACAGCTCCTGTTCTTTAAAAACATAATTGAATTAAGATTTGGGATATCAGTTTTTTAAAAAGAGACATCCAGATCTCTACACAGAGAATTGTTTCAGTTCCCTTTTCACAGAACATAAAACAAAGAATAAAATTATGCTTAAAAAAAAAATCAACTACAGTCTTAATCGGTTCTATCTCTTCTCTCTACAAAAAAAGGCAAATGTCATCATCATACCTCTTTCCCTTATGAAGAACTGCATGTGAAAGAGATATACTACTTTTGATTGTATGCAGATACATGTACTAGCTTCTGATCTGATCTCAAGTTCTGTCAGGCCATGTCCAAACATACACAAGGAATCTTCCTGTGCTGTTGAGAACTTTCAAACAGGCTTAACACAGTACAAAGATGAAGAATTATAAGCTTTTTTGAAGTTTTCTAAATACTCATAATGTGTCATTTAAAAATGGGAAAGGTGGAAATGTAATTCTCAATCAAAACAGAGAATTTATGAAATACTTCTCTCTAATATCCTTAATAAGCCAGTCCTTTGGACATACACATAGACATACTACACAGCTCTTTCCATTAAAGGCTTTTTGTGGGTTTTTTTTTCTTCACATAATCCCCCATCATTCAGTCACATTCTTCAAAGAAACTGTGCCAGATGTAAAGTGGTCATGTATTAATATAATCACCCAAAGCTTCCTATCATGCATGCTGATTTCCCTTTGTTAAAATAATCTATATTTTCCAATGTCATAATTTCATATTGAAGATTCCAGAACTATAAAAAACAAAGAAAAAAAATAGACATACATCAAGCAAACAAAGAATAATTACAAAGAAAAGTACTAATTAATGGGCTTCCGGTTCAAGATAGCAGAGTAGAAGGACATGAGCTCATCTCCTCCTGCGAGAGCACCAAAATCACAAGTAGTTGTTGAACAACCATTGACAGGAGATGCTGGAACCCACCAATGTCCGAAGACAAAGCAGAAGCTACAGTGAGGCAGTAAGAGGGACACAAACACAATCGAATCAAATCCCATAGCCATGGGAGAGAACAATAATACCACACACTGGAGAACAACACCACCAAAGAAATTCTTCTCTTGTTGTGAAGGTTCTGAGCCTCACATCAGGCTTCCGATCCTGGGGATATAGCAAAAGGACTAGGAATCCCCAGGGAACCTGACTGGGAAGGCCAGTGGGATTTGATTACAAGATTTCCACAAGACTGAGGGAAATCGATTCCACTGTTGGAAGGCACAAACAAAATTGCGCACGCACCAAGATCCAGGGTAAAGGAGCAGGGACCCCACAGGAGATGGAACCATACCTACCAGCTAGTGTTGGGGGGTCATCTGTGTAAGTGTGGGTTAACAGTGGCTCACCACGGGGACGGGGGCCCTGGCAACAGCAGTCTCGGACAGTCTCCTTGGCAAAAGTCCCCCTGGAGGTCACCATTAACCCTATCTTAGAGCCCACTGACCCCAGGGCTGGGTCACCTCAGGCCAGACAACTAGTGGGGAGGGAGTGCAACCCCACCCATCAGTACCTAATTGGACTACAGCTTTACTGAGCAAGCCCTGCCCACCAGAGCAAGACCCAGTTTTTCCCACAGCCAATTCCCCCCATCAAGAAGCTTACACAAGCCTTAGCCTCATCCACCAAAAGGCAGACAGAAGTAAGAAGAACCACAATTTTGCAGCAGCTAAAATGAAAACCACATTACAGAAAGCTTATCAGAATGAGAAAGCAGAAAGTTATGTCCCAATGAAGGGACAAGATGAAACCCCCGAAAAACAACTAAACGAAGTGGAGATAGGCAACCTTCCAAAAAAAGAATTCAGAATAATGATAGTGAAGATGATCCAGGATCTCAGAATGGAGAAGGTGCAAGAAATGTTTCCTGAAGACCTAGAAGAACTACAGAGCAAACAGAGATGAACAACAGACTAAAAGGACAAAATAGGAGAACTGAGGCAGAAGAACAGATAAGGGATCTGGAGGGCAGAATGGTGGAAATCACTGCCACAGAACAGAATATAGAAAAAAGGATTGGAAAACAAAAAAATGAAGGCAGCCTGAGAGATGTTAAATGCACCAACATTCGCATTATAGGTGTCCCAGAAGGAGAAGAGAGAAAAGACCCAAGAAAACATTTGAAGAGATAATAGCTGAAAATTTCCCTAACATGGGAAAGGAAATAGTCAGCCAAATTCAGGAAGCACAGAGAGTCACAGGCAGGGTAAACCAAGGAGGAACACATCAAGACACATAGTAATCAAAATGACAAAAGTCAAAGACAAAGATAAAATATTAAGAGCAACAAGGGAAAAATGACAGATAATATACAAAGAACTCCCATAAGGTTATCAGCTGATTTCTCAACAGAAACTCTACAAGTCAGAAGGGAAAGGCATGATATAGTTCAAGTGATGGAAGAACCTACAACCAAGAATACTCCACCCAGCAAGACTCTCATGCAGATTTGACAGAGTCAAGAGCTTCCCAGACAAGCAAAAGTTAAAAGAATTCAGCACCACCAAGCCAGCTTTACAAAAAATGGTAAAGGAACTTCTCTAGGCAGGAAACACAAGAGAAGGAAAAGACTTACACAAATTAAACCCAAAACAATTAAGAAAATGGTAATAGGATCATACATATTAATAATTACCTTAAGTGTAAAATGGATTAAATGCAGCAACCAAAAGACATAGATTGGCTGGGCAGATGAAAACATCCACTTCCACTTGCCACATTACTCTACTTAACCCTCTAAATTATATGTAATTATTTTATATTGTTAGGTTAATCATGTTTCCATTATGGCTTGCAATTGTAATTATCATTTATTTTTGTCTACTGATTGTGAAAACTGATAAATATCTTTTACTATTGTGATTACGTAACTATTATTCACTTAAAACCATTGTGTCACAATTAGCCAACAGAAAATAATAGAATTCTATATCACTAAAACTACCACTTAATAGAAAAACCTGTAATCACTTTTTAAAATCCAGATGCATATCAGAATTGTCTTGGAATTTTTTTGAAAAATACAAATGCCCAGGTATTGCTTTTTTCTCTCCAAACTCCAGAAGTGTTTCTAATGAGCAGTCATGTTTAAAAACAACTAAACTATATGATGCTGTTTTACTTTTATCAAGTTTATTTCACTTTCTATTTCATATTCAGTGCCCCCTTTTCATTTAGTTTGTGTTTTCCAATTTCTCCATCTCTTTTTTTGTTGTTGTTCTTTCTCAAGCCTTTATCAAGCATAGGAGAAAGCTTTTGTGTATATATATATATATAATATGTATAATGTAATATATTTTCGAAAAATTATGAATTTTTGCCTAGCTAAAAAATTTATGACATTTTTATTCCTCTTGTTTGACTTAGTAGGAATAGAATGCTAGATTGCTAGGTTTCTAATTTACATTCACTCAAAACTTCGATATAGTTCCATGTATTTTGGCATCTAGTACTACTGCTAAAAGTCTAGAAAATTTATTATCTTAGTGATTTTTTTAAAAAAATTTTGAAAGAGGCTTGAAACTTCTAATCCAATTCTGAGAATATGAAGAAATACTATGTTGTGAAAAAAAAAAAAAAACAGGAAATTAACATGGGATACAGAACTATTAACTATAGTACAGATTTTGTTCAAATTTCACAAAAATCTATGCTAGCGTCCATTATTTATTTTCATACCTTATTCAAGACTCCACATTGTATTCAACTGCACTGAGCAGCTTCCACTGCATGCAAAAGATTCTGGTAAATTCTCTTTTCATTTTTATTCTATTACAAATATTTTCTAATTTTCCTTGTTATGGCTTCTTAGATACACCCACCATTTTAAAATTATCATGAAAATGATGTTTATTTACCAAATACATGGGATTTTTAAAGTATCTTTAGATATTAATTTCTCATTTTGATATTAATGTATCATTTAAATGCTTTCTTCTCTGCAATCACTCTCTGTGTTTTTTTCAGTCTTCTAACTATTGAAGCTTTCAATGGCTAAATCAAAGATCTGTCTTGGTAAATGTCACATTGCACTTGAAAATATGTGGGTTATTTTCAAATATCTTTTGATATTGATTTCTAACACAATTCCACAGTGATAAGAGAACAAACTGTGTGATTTCAATATTTTTAGGCCATGAAATTTTGCACTTTATGTCCCTGAATATGTTCCAGGGTCTCCCAGTTTATAGCCTATGGGAACTTGAATAGAATTTGTATCCTATTGTTGTGTGAAAATTGTATCATCTTAATTGTGTTGAATTGGTTCATGGTGCTCTTCAGGTCTATTATATCCCTCTACTTCTCTGTATAGTCATTCTATTAATTTTTGAGAGTTTGATATTGAAACTCCAACTAAAAATCTTAATTTATCTACTTAAAAAATAATTCAATATAGATTGGAACTATACGTAACTTTGTTCTGTATTTTCCATTCCTCTTGTAAATCTATCCTTGCATAATTTAAATGTTTACTTGCATAATTTAAAAAAATCTTTTAATTACAGATTATTTAAAAAGAAAAATACTAATTAGTAATAATACTAATTCTTTTTATGTGCAAGGCACTGTCCCAAGTCCTTTACTTTCTTTATTTCTCAGAATAATTCTATGTGGTAGGTACTGGTATAATCTTCATTTTACACATAAGAAAAGCAAAACTGAAAAGAGACGAAATAATTTCCCTTAAGATCAGATAGTTGGTGAATGACATCGCAGAAAGTCAATCCTAGGTCTGTTTGACTCCAAAATCCAGTATCTTAACCACCACACTGCACAGCCTCTCATGATATCATTAATAGAAATAGGGTAGTCACTTACTTTCATGATGATCCTACAATTCTGAGAGGCAAGAAAATGTGCAGACACTACAGCAGGTGCTGAAGGGCCCCAGAATAAGCAAGTCATGTTTGTGTGAGACAAGACAGACTTATACCCCAGTCCTGATTGGGCTTATTACCCCAGGTGCAGAAATGACAGCAGTAGTACCTGCCCATATGAAAATAAGGAGACTATCAACAGACCAGCTGTGACAACAGACTGTCAAGTGTATTTCAAGCCATGCTGGTATTATTAGCCTGACCTGCCTCAGTTCTCCTTTGCTACATCTTCAGACATAAGCCATGCAAGAACTGAGCCCTCTTTCAAACACTGTTGAAATTCTTCAAAACATCTCAAAATCCAGAGTGTACATTACTGTACAGAGTTTACTCATGATGAACATGATTTTCCATTTACCTACTTATTATCTGATGAATGGCCAAATCTACCCCAAATGCCCCAGCCTCTGAGCTCCCTGGCAGGTCAGTCCAGGTAGCAATCTGGAAAAGTTTTCAGTCTAACTCTGGAAGGGTCACTAAGGGAGTGAGAAATGGAATATTTCCTACCATATGAATAAACAAAGGATGGCACAGACACCAGAAATTGCAGCCACCATTCAAGGTGAGCTGGTGAGCCCTGAGGGAACTCAAAAAGGAAAGAATACCTGCCATCTAGCAGCCATCAGACTGCAGCCACTCCCTACGGTGATCCCTGAGGAAAACTCAGGATGTAAAAATAGAATACTGGCCACAGACAGCTGAGGTGCATATCAAAAGAATGACTGGAGAGAGCCCAGACTCTTGCATCTTCCCATACATAGACAAGCACTAAACTCCTTAACTTGAGATATCTGGTTTTCCTTTAATTAATAATAATCTTTGGATGTTCAGACTACCTGCCCTTTGTTGCAAAACTTCTGTATAACCTGGATCCCCTCACCTCGCCACTTGAGATGCTGTCTCCTACGCTTGAAGTCCTAAAAATTCCCACCAAATAAAACAAAACTCTCAACTTTTAGGTTATGAATACTCTTTAAGTCAATAGGAGGGAAGGGAGGAAGGAGAGGAGATATTGTCCAGCCACAGAGAAGGGTCCACTGCACTGCAGACACAAGTATTAGTCAGTGCTCTGCATTCAGGAAATTCAAGGGAAGTGCCATTCTGACCATTCAGGAATATCGATCCCAGTCATTCAGTATGGCTTTAATTTTTTTTTCCATGAATACTTCTGCTGCCAACGCCTGCCACTGAAGGATTCAGCACATTTAAATCCTCATGCCTCTCAACTTGTTGTTTTCCTGCCTGCACTCCAGCAGGTAAGACACCCACAGACTCGCAGTGCTCCGGGCTGTAGAATTCACAGGAGTCTATAATGTTCAGGTTATTTTTAAACTTTCAGGCCACTTTCCCTCCCCATGAACAGCAGGCCTGCCATTTAGAACAGTGTTTAACCCACACCCCACCTGCTTGGAAACTTTAGCTTTTTGTGTTAAAAGAAAAGAAGCAATCCTTTGGGCTCACACACACACACACACACACACACCCCTAAAAACTGAAGACAGTCACCAGCTCTCTGGTGTGAAAGACCCTGCTCCCAAAATGATGCTGAGTTTGCTGAGATGATGCATGTGAAAATGTTTTGTAAACTTAGAGTGTCACACTACAGTGAGTCGTAGTATTGTGGTATTTGCAAGGACAGACATCAGGCATTATAAAGTGATGCCAAAAGACAGTTGCCTATTTCCAAAAGGGTATTATACCAGAACAATCAAAGCATTCAAGGCCCTTCATTTGCCTAGGGAGTCAGACAGGAGCTGGCTAAGGGGTGTTAGGTTATAATTTTCTTCAAATTAATTGCTTTTTTTAAGTGGCAAATATTGGAAGAGAGGGAAAGAAATTCTGAAAACAATTCAACAAAGAGAATGAAGCAGAAGAATGAAAGAAACAGCTTCAAAGCAGTAACAATCCCTACCATTTGTGGAAGGTCTAACTAATAACCACTGTGTATGTGTTACCTCATTTGATCTGCATAAGACTCCTTGGGGGCTTCAACAATTTTTCAGATGAGATCAGAGAAACAATGTCCCTTGAGAAATGGAATATTTCCTACCATATCAGTTGTCAACTTATAAAAAAAAAAAATAGTTACTGCCTTAAAGTTGAGAACTATACTTCATTCGATGGAAATTTTTTGGACTCAAGCCTGGTAGGCATGATCTCAAGTAACCCTGAGAGAACTGCTCCCAGGGGGAAGAGTCAGGATATATAGAAGTTTATAACAGAGGGCAAGTAGCCTGAATATCAAGAGATTATTGGGATTTAAAGAAAACCAGGTATCTCAAGGAATTTAGTGCTTTCCTACGAATGGGAAGATGCAAGAGTCTGGGCTCACTGAAATTATTCCTTGCATATTCATCTCAGCTATCTGGGGCTAGTATCCTGTGATTTTTCACATCATGAGTTCTTCAGTTCTCCCCATAGGGAGTGGCTACAGCCTGATGACTGCCAGATCATTCAGATAGTCTCCTTCCTGACTGCCCTGGAGGGCTGGAATCACTGATGATGGTGACATCCTTGTTTACTGATACTGCAGGAAATACTGCATTTCTCAGAGTAAGCACAGTATGTCAAAGTCGTCAGTGACTGTAGCTGGTGAGCCCTGAGGGAACTCGGGAAAGAAAGGATATTTGCCATCTCACAGCCATCAGACTGCAGCCGTGAGCCCTGAGGGAAACTCAGGATGTGAAAATAGAATACCGGCCCCAGATAGCTGAAGTGCGTATCAAAAGAATGATTGGAGGGAGCCCAGGCTCTTGCATCTTCCCATACATAGACAAGCACTAAACTCCTTAACTTGAGATATCTGGTTTTCCTTTAATTAACAATAATCTTTGGGTGTTCAGACTACCTGCCCTTTGTTGCAAAACTTCTATATAACCTGGTTCCCCTCACCTCGCCTCCTCAGAGCAGTTCTCTCAGGGTTACTTGAGATGCTGCCTCCCAGGCTTGAAGTCCAAAAAATACCTGCGGAATAAAACACAACTCTCAACTTTTCGGTTGTGAATATTTTTTAAGTTGACACCCTAAACTAAGATTGCACAGCGAGTATGCAATGGAGCCAGAATTGGAGCTGGACCTGCCTGATGCCAGAGGACACATCCACCCCTTCCCCCACGGTGAAAGCCACATGGGAAGGAGCCAGTGTGGCCTGAATGGTGAGGCTGGGCAAAAATGGTTTCAAGGGCCTGTAGTAGAAGAGCTCAGGGTCACTGCCAAGTCAGTGAGGGTCAGGCAGTGAGCACAGAGCCTCATCCACCAGAAATAAAAAAGTCTCTTTTCCTCGAGGAAAAACGTAGATCTTGCAGGAGCTACAGAAACCCACGTAGCCATGCAGGCCCTGGGGAACAGGCCTGGACAAAATCCATCACAGACAGTCCCCAAATGTCTTCCCAATGAGGGGATACCTCTTGGGCCAAAGGCTGTAGCTTCTGAAGTCCCATTGTTGCCACACTGGGACCTACCCCAACACAAATCAAGCAGCTTTCCCTCGCAGCAAACCTCTTCCCCACAACTCCACACCCAGGACGAATGACTCACTGGAGAGCCTCCTCCTCCCACTCTCCCCACTCCCCTTCTGGCTGAGGGCCTGAGAAGTGATAAAATGATCAGGTGGCTCAACACTTCTACTGCTAAATACATTCGGCTGGGGGGGGGGGCAGGGCGGAGATGGTTAGAACCAGAGTCTGTTTCCCTGGAGGCTACCAGGGTGTGTACATATTCTGCTGTATTCGGGGCTCAGTACGAACTGGCTTCCCCATTTCCCTGCTTCCCCCGCCTCTTGGGAGCATCTCCAATCTACTGTTCTCCTGCCACTTCCCTTGCTCCCCCTTCATCTTCTTCACTTTTTATTCTTTCTTTCTTCTTTCTTCTAAAGGCATGCATCCCTCAGAGCCTGTTTCCCACCCTCTTCTCTCTTTCTGGGTAATTTCATCCATCCAGAAGGCTTCAACCACAGTTAATGTCTGGAAGACTCACCCATCTTTTCCTCCAGTGTGTTCTTTTAAAAGTCTGATACCACATTCACCACTGCTCTAAGGCTCCTCCACCTGGATGGCCTGACAGGGCCGTCAATCAACTGGTTTAAAAACCCACTCAATAGTGTCTTTCCCTCTAAACCAGCTCCTCTCTGGGTCTGTCATTCTGTTTGCAGCACCACACTCACCCTCTAACTCAGGCATGAAACTTTGGAATGAAAGATGATTCTTCCTCTTGCCCACATCCTTCACCAACCTTTCCCCAAATCCTGTCACTTTTTTTTTCCTGTTCCTCTTTCACAGGTTTCCTTTCTATTTGCACAACTATCTCTCAAGTTTAGACTTGTATGCCCCCTCCTTGGAAGCTGCGAAGAGCTTCCCAACCCGTCTTCCTCTTCCAGATTTACAGCAAAATCCAAGAGTATGAAAAATGCTGTACCCTCCCCATGCCAAGCACCATGTCTGCTAAAAAAAAAAAAAAAAAATTCATTATTTACTGAATGAATAGATGAGTTTTCTAGTGCTTATCAAATAAAACTATGAAATCATGCTGCTGCTGCTGCTAAGTTGCTTCAGTCGTGTCCGACTCTGTGCAACCCCATAGACGGCAGCCCACCAGGCTCCCCCTGGGATTCTCCAGGCAAGAACTCTGGAGTGGATTGCTATTTCCTTCTCCAGTGTGTGAAAGTGAAGTCACTCAGTCATGTCTGACTCTTCGTGACCCCATGGACTGCAGCCTACCAGGCTCCTCCGTCCACGGCATTTTCCAGGCAAGAGTACTGCAGTGGGGTGCCATCGCCTTCTCTGATGAAATCATGAGATCTTATCATCTTAGGGTTGAAAGCAAACTTAAACATCACCCCAGGTAAGTCTTTGTTTCAAAGACCAGGACTGAGCAAATGGCCCACTCCACTCCATCCATCCCAGCAATATCTCCTTTAACTGTGCTGCTCTCACTGCCTGCTCCAGTGAAGCAGGACTCTCACCAGTCTCAGTTTAGTTCAGTCACTCAGTCGTGTCCAACTCTTTGCGACCCCATGAACTGCAGCACGCCAGGACTCCCTGTCCATCACCAACTCCCGGAGTTCACTCAGACTCACGCCCATTGAGTCAGTGATGCCATCCAGCCATCTCATCCTCTGTCGTCCCCTTCTTCTCCTGCCCCCAATCCCTCCCAGCATCAAAGTCTTTTCCAATGAGTCAACTCTTCACATGAGGTGGCCAAAGTACTGGAGTTTCAGCTTTAGCATCATTCCTTCCATGAACACCCAGGACTGATCTCCTTTAGAATGGACTGGTTGGATCTCCTTGCAGTCCGAGGGACTCTCACCAGTCTACAAATATATAAATACACAACTTCCACAAATGCAAATCCTCCTGCATATAATTTCCCACTTTCTTCCTCCCTTCTGTCCCCTTGCTCCTTTATCTTGCTGTCAAAAAACTAGACTTCAAAAAACTCATACCATACCTCCTCTGTGTAGCATTTTGTGATCATGACACCAACATGATCTCTCTCTTCTCTGACAAAGAGGCACTTTGTCCTCCTACCTCAGGTACTGTGGTGTATGGATCTCTCCTCCCCCACTGCACTTCAGGGGCTTCATTTATCCATCCTTTCATTCTTCACACAACAAATGCATGGCCGCTACACATGGAGGGTACTAAATACATGTTTACTGAATGCATGAATGAATGGTCACTATATGCAAAGCTAAATGGATACAACCAGCTCATGGACTTCTCACAATCTGTGTCATGTTGGGAAGGTTGTTTGGGAATAGCTAGAAGTGATGGTACCCCACTCCAGTACTTTTGCCTGGAAAATCCCATGGGCAGAGGAGCCTGGTAGGCTGCAGTCCATAGGGTCGCGAAGAGTCGGACACGACTGAGCGCCTTCACTTTCACTTTTCACTTTCATGCATTGGAGAAGGAAATGGCAACCCACTCCAGTGTTCTTGCCTGGAGAATCCCAGGGACGGGGGAGCCTGGTGGGCTGCCGTCTGTGCGGTTGCACAGAGTGGGACACGACTGACGCGACTTAGCAGAAGTGATGAACCTGTTTTGGAGGCAACTGGTTCAGCTCAAAGAAGACAAGTCTTCAACTCTCACGTCATAGGGACAAGGGCGACTTGCAAGCACAGCATGACAAGATGAATGCTCCATTGTGCAGAGGCAAACACAGTGGTCACAGTGAGCTTGCAAAGCTCAGAGCATTCTGAGTCCACAACTGCATTCTTTGGTGAGAAAGGAGCAATGTTTTTAACCCATTTCATTTGATTCATGCTTCTATGGACGTGATGTGGGTAGAAGTGGTCTGAGTTAGATGAGTAAGTTGAACAGAGCTCCCCTAATCTAGCCACACATATATCAGCCTCCTCTTCCAGCCTCTCCTTTTTACACATGAGAAAAGACATGTAAGAGTGGGGTTTCTCAACCTCAGTACTAATGACATTTTTGAGTCAGATAATTCTTTGCCACGGTAGGTGGTTCTGTGCATTGTAGGATGTTTAGTGGCATTGCTGGCTCCTTACCACTAGTGGCCCTATGCACCTCTTAGTTGTGATATGCAAAAATGTTTCCAATTCCCAAATGTCCCTTGGTGGGGGTGGGGAGGTGACAAGACTGGTCGAGACCACGGGTGTAGAATAATTGAGGTTCTCAAGATCACGTGACTCCCCAGCACTGTAACTAGGAATGCAATAGCATGCTCTTGCCACACCAACACTCTCTCTCACTTTTCTCCCTCATCTCTGACAAGGCACAGCCTTTGGGTGCTGGAGTGAACTCAGAGCTGCGTGTCTGGTTTTCTAATGGCCTCATAGCCCTACAGGGGTTCCACACCTCAATATGAAAGAGACATATTCCTAGCAGAGACTGAAGGGAGAACTCGGGGTGGAGCAAATAGTGATCACAATCCAATATCATCTGCTTAAGGCTTAGCAACCGGATCTCAGACAACTGGCATTCCTCTTCATACTTCAGATGCTAAGAAATGCAGTTACCAGGCCCCGTGGAGAATAGGTTTTCCCCCACAAATTGGCTTTGTCTTCAGTGAAAACTCCTACACTCATGCTTTCAACTCAATCCTTTACACCCTCACCCCTGCTTCTCCTTCTGTTTGCTTCCTCTTCTAATGTTTAAATTTAGAGGAGCACTTGAGTCCTTCAATCTCTCCTTTCACCAACACCTTCTGTGGCTCCACTTTGCTTTTAGAATTTACCTTCAGTAGAACTGGAGAACCATCTCCTTGCTTCCAGACTCTGATCTTTTATTTCCTAAAAAGACTCAATCACTTCAGGCAAGATATTTTTAGACGCTGCTTACCAGGACTTATCAATGACTGCTTTTCTAAGTGAACTGCCATTAGCTAAGCACTCGGGTACCATCTATCCGAAGGGGCAGAAGGTAACTATCCATTCAATGCATTGCTGTCCCTCCCCAACTTCCCTCCTCAAATCGTCTATGCTCAGTCCAGCATTGAGTAACTTCTCCGTTAGGAACATCAGACTTACAAGTCTTGGAGGATGCTGTGTATGCCCCCAGGAAATATCTTATGCTTTCCTATTTTAGAGAATTCTCTTTGTAAAAGTCATTCAAGGATCCAGTACTAGTGAGATAGCAGAATAAAAAAAGCCTCTTGCTAAAAATGTTTGGAAAACTCGATAAAGTACAGAAATACATTTTCAAATTTATTTTAAAACATATATTGCTGAACTTGCAAAATATAAAAGGAAATTCCTGGGGGGGGGGGGGATGAAAAACCTAGGACTAAGCATATACACCAAGACTGCAGCTATCCCACAGACAGTGAATAGTCCTGGTAAACTAGAAGATTCAATAGGTGGGTTTTAATGCCCATTCAAGAGTAAGAGACAAAGTGTTAAGAGCACATGTGAATAGAAGTTGAAACTAAGATTCTGCATCAAGCTGGAACACTTGAAGGACTGAACTCTCAGTTAAATAATACACCGCATAAAAATCAACTCTGCAGCAAAAGGAGATGATGCGGAAGCTTTTATCTCTGCGTGAGAAAAGCAAAACCTGAGAAATCAAAACCCAAGACTGTATATGGTACACGGATTTATAAGGTGAATTCATACCTCATGTTCAGGAGGGTTCAGGAATCCTTAAGTTAAAGTAAAAACTAGTCCCAATAACTTTCCTGGGTTAAACGAAAGAACTAAACAAAACCATTCTATAAGACTCCTCTACAAATCTGACTCTACTGTATTTGTATAGGGAAAACAAGCATCATTAGACATGAGCTTGCAATCAAAAACTTTTAATCACACAAGGAAACAATCTACTATAAGGGAAAGTTAGTTGATATAGTAAGAGAATTAGCACACTAGAGCTTGAAACAACAGAAAAGGTATACAGAGAAAGACAATAATAGAATACAATGAAAAAAGTTTTAACTGGTAAATACAATGTCTTGTAATGAAAAATCTAATCTTTGAAATTAAATATAGTAGACAAGTTAACTATTAGGTTAGACACACTAAGAAAAGTATTAATGGACATGTACACAGCTAAGGAAACTCCTAGGTATACAGCACAGAGAGAAAAACACATGGGAAATATGATTAAAGGTAACAAAAAGGGAGAACAGATGAAAAAGAGCCAAAATATTTCTAATAGGAGTTCTAGAAAGAGATAATGGGGGAAGAACAGTATTTGAAGAGCTAAAGATTAAATTTTACCGTATTAGTGAAAGACATAAATCCTTTGAGTCAAGAATTTCAGTAAGTTCTAAGCAGAATGAACAAAAATAAATCCAACCTTATACACATTTTAGTGAAATATTAAAAGTTATAAAATTATGAAGAGAAAAATCTTAAAAGCATCCTGAGAGAAAAAACAGATTACCTAAAGAAACAATATTATTAATAGGTTACAGATCTGTATAGTCAAGGCTATGGTTTTTCCAGTACTCATGTGCAGATGTGAAAGTTGAACCATAAAGAAGGCTGAATGCCTAAGAATTGATGCTTTCTAACTGGTGCTGGAGAAGACTCTTGAGAGTCCATTGGACAGCAAGGAGATCAGACCAGTCAATCCTAAAGAAAATCAACCCTGAATATTCACTGGAAGGACTGATGCTAGAGCTCAAATTCCAATACTTTGGCCACCTGATGCAAAGACCTGATCCATTGGAAAAGATCCTGACACTGGAAAAGATTGAAGGCAGGAGGAGAAGAGGGTGCCAGAGGATGAGATGGCTGGATGGCATCACCAACTCAACGGACATGAGTCTGAGCAAACTCTAGGAGATAGAGAAGGACAGGGAAGCTTGGCATACTGCTGTTATGGGATCACAAAGAGTCGGACATGACTGAGCAATTGAACAACAACAACAACAATCAGCTATAATACTAGGGGCTAGAAAATGATGGACTAATACCTTCAAGTTCAAAAAATACTCAGTAAATGGTTACTCAAAACTGAAATTTAAATAAAGTCTTTCTCAGAATAATGAAGAAGATTTTACCACTCAAGTTCAGGTGAAATAAGTACTACACGATATTCCTCAAGAAGGAAATTCAAATGGAAGAAAAGACTGCCATGCAAGAAACAGCATGATAAGCAAAAGATAATGGTAAATATGAGGACAAATCTAAAGATAGACAGATAGATGACAGATAAGAGAGAGGGTATACCTTGTGACCTCACAGACACAAGACAAAGCCATATCACTAGACAGGAGTGCTATGCAAGGTGGGAAGGGTGACCAGAGGTGAGGTATCGTTCAGACTTGAAGGCGTACAGAAGTCAAGCCATATATTTGAAGTAAGGTATGTGACTAGGACACCCACTAAAAATATTTCTATTCATTGTTGTACTTAAAGTACTAGTCAGTGTAATAAGTAATGAAAAAGAAAGAAACGGCATATGGATTTTAAAGGAAAAAACAAAGCTGTCATTATTCATAGTTGATACTGCCTACATAAAGAATATGACTGCCTATGGTGGGGGCAAATAATTCAAAGTAATAAGAGAGTTCTGTGAGCATGCTGGATATGAAACAGGTACACAAAAATACCAGTTCTGATAAAACTACAACAAAGAACCAGAAGATACAATAATAAAAAGGCATCACGCAATATCATCAAAACTGTTAAGTAACAGATGTGCAGTACAAGATGTAAAAAACACTTTAAATCCTTTGAGGGACTTTAAAGAAGATCTAAGCATAGGAAGAAAGGTGTCATGTTCAGGGTTGGAAAAATAGCTTGAGGATTCCAACTGTCACTCAAATAAAACTATAAATTCAGTTTCAGTCAAAATCCCATTTTTAAAATGAAATACAACAATCTTATCCTAAAAGTTTTATTAATGAATAAAGATCAATATCCAAGACAATTTGGCAGGGGTATGGGAAGGCACTTGAGCAAACTCCAGGAAATGGTGAAGGACAGCGAGGCCTGGTGCTGCAGTCCACGGGGTCGCAAAGAGTCAGACACAACTGGGCAACTGAAGAACAACAACAACAAAATGGGAAGGATTTACCCTAAAATATCAAAACTACAAGCTATAAAACCTAAATTAGTGAGACAGAGATAAAATGGATATACTGTTAGACCAGTGGAAAAAAAATAAGCTGCTCAGGAACAGTGGAAACAAATTAACTAGTCACTAAGTGTTCTTGCCTGGAGAATCCCAGGGATGGGGGAGCTTGGTGGGCTGCCTTCCATGGGGTCGCACAGAGTCGGACACAACTGAAGTGACTTAGCAGCAGCAGCAGCAAATGGTGACTAATGGGACAAAGGACTAACCATGGGGCTAGGGGGAGGAATAAAAGATAAAATTAGAACTTACCTCTATACATGAAAATTGACTCTAGCTGAAGTGAAAGAGCCAAATGTGATAAGCAAAAACTAAAAATTTTAGTTTTAAAAACAATACAAATGACTTCTTTTTAACCTAATATGTAGAAGGAATTTTTCAAACGACAAAATGAACAAAAATCACAAAGAAAAAAGCAGATATCTTTGACCACACTAATATTAACAACTCTGTATGACAAAAAAACACCATAAACAACATGAAAAAGACAAGCCATGTGATGGAGAAGATATTTACAACCCACAAATCATATCTATGTGTAAGAACTCTCACAAATCATAAGAAGAAAACAAAAACTATGTGATAGAAATATGGGAAAAGGATATGAACCTACAATTCACCTAAGAAGAAACTCACATGGCTAATAAACATATATGAAAAGCTCAATTTCATTTGGGGGGGGGGATGCAATTAACACAATAATTCAATTTCATTTTACACCCAGATTCGTCAAATTTTAATAATTCTGATCTTCTCAGGTGTCGTGGGCAATATACGGAAACGGGA
Source organism: Oryx dammah (assembly GCF_014754425.2). NCBI lineage: Eukaryota > Metazoa > Chordata > Mammalia > Artiodactyla > Bovidae > Oryx > Oryx dammah. The sequence continues at coordinate 18,344,036 of NW_024070205.1, forward strand.
ACTCTGCATACGGTGGGAAAGTAAATGACACAGTCACTCTGGAAAGCAATGTGGTAACACCTAATAAAGCTGGACATCTGCATTCCAAACCTCAGTAATTCCACTGTTAGGCACCAACCCTAGAGAAAAATTTCACCTGTGCCCAAGGAGACATGGACAAGGTTGATCATTTTCACATTGCTTGTAATAGCAAAAGCATCAGAGCAACCTAACTCACCTCAGAAGGGGAGTAAATTAACCACCTGTGATTTATTTCCACAGTGCAGTGGTAAGCAGAAAGTAAAACAATGAACTAAGTGTGTGTGTAATAACACTAGTAAATCCTAAAAATAAATGTTCACTTTGCTGCAAAAGGGCACATTCCATACATCATTTATATAAAACTTTAAAACTCACAGAAATTCACATGCATATTTTATGAATATACACACTAGCAGTAAAATTGCAAATGCACATGGTAAGGAAATATCAATTCAGAAAATTGACTTCTGGAGTGAGGGATAAGGATAAGGGTACATACATGCATCTGTAACATTTTATTTCTTTAAAAATAGGAGAAAGAAGTAAATATGGCAAAAATCATTATCTATTTAATCTTCATGTTAAATACATTTCTGTTGTTCAGTCACTAAGTTGTGTCTGACTCTTTGCAACCCCCCAGTCTGCAGCATGCCACACTTTCCTGTCCTTCATTATTTCCCAGAGTTTCCTCAAACTCATGTTCATTGAGTTGGTGATGCCATCCAACCATCTCATCCTATGTCACCCTCTTCTCTTCCTGCCTCAATCTCCCAGCATCAGGGTCTTTTCCAATGAGTCAGCTCTTTGCACCAAGTGGCCAAAGTATTGGAGCTTCAGCATCAGTACTTCCAGTGAATCTTCAGAGTTGATTTTCTTTAGGATTGACTGATTAAATACATGGATGTTTCTTAACTGCTTTCTATACTAAATATTTGAAATATATCATAATTCAAATAAATGTTTAAGAGAAATTCAGGAGATATTCTTAATTAAAATACAGACAGATGGCAAAGATCTGGGCAATCTTATGCACTACTGACAGGGGTATAATTAGTACAAACTCTCGTGGGGGAGACTGGACAATATTTCTCTATCATCATAAATATATGCACTGCCACTCAATGGTTTGAGCAAACTCTGGGAGATGGTAAAGGACAGGGAAGGCTGGCATGCTGCAGTCCATGGGGTCATGAAGTCAGACACGACTGAGTGACTGAACCAAAAAACGCCCCCAATAATTGCAAGAATTTATCTTTATGAGATCACTGAACTTGCATGAAAATAGGCATTTGTAAAATTGTCCATTGGATTGTTAATTTGAATATAAAAAACCACAACCTAAAATAAGGACAATAAGAAACTGGTTAACACATTATAGTATAATCATATAATGAGGTATTTGACAATCATTAAAAACCATAGGCTAAAATAAATCATATGGTAAAATAATATATAATGACATAGGAAACTGCTCACAGTAAATTATTAGTCAGGAAAGCAGGTTATAAAAGCAATATGCATGCACTATAATCCCCACTGAGTATAATAAATTGTACATGATGAGATTATAGATAACTTAAATTTTCTTCTCTATGCTTTCCCATACTTTCTAAAATAAACATAAAGTCCTCTTGTAATTTCAAAAAAGCTACATTATTTTATCTAAGAAGGGCCTAATATTCATGAGTTGTTCACATCAGCCACTGTTAGTGATGATTTATCCTTTAAGTGCCAGGGTTATTTTTGGTTGAACAAGGGAAGAAGAGAACACAGAGGGGTAAATGCCTTAGAGTCTGATTGCAAAGTGAGAAGCCACAACTGCCTGAAGGATTACAATCTTCCATCTATAAAATGGATTGAACAACACTTGTCTCAAATTATCTCACAGGGCCACCATCACAGTAATTCATAGATGGATGCTGCCTGGTGCCTCTCAGAAGAAAGGGCTGGATTCTAGCCTCCTGAATATCACTAAAGGAATGTTTTGTAAGGATCTATTACCTGCTTCCCCTGGGGCTTCCCTCGTGGCTCAGACAGTAAAGAATCTGCCTGCAGTGCGGGAGAATCAGGTTCAGTCCCTGGGTTGGGAAGATCTCCTGGAGAAGGGAATGACAACCCACTCCAGTATTCTTGCCTGGAAAATTCCATGGACAGAGGAGCTTGGCAGGCTACAGTCCATGGGATCATAGAGAGTCAGACATGACTGAGTGACTAACATACACACACACACACCTCCTTAATGACACAAACTGCAGAACCTCCAGACTAAACCCTGGAGAGAGATCTGCCAGATGAGGGCCAAGGCTGAACCCATCTCACCTTAACCTCACTGAACTGCACCCTCCACAGGACTGATTAATTATAAATGCAGAGAGCAGGTTATACACCAAAACCATTTAACCCTCACAACAACTCCAGGCAGTTGGTGTTATTAATCTCCATATTGCAGGTAAGAAATTTAGACTGAGGACATATAACTAGGAACTGGTCAAGCTGGAATCAAAGTCTAGGGCTCTCAGAATCCAAGACTCAGTCTGGTCTTATTTTGCTAAATTACTACTCATCAATAGAAGTATTTCCTTACATTTTTTTAGCCATGGATCCTGCAAAAGAAATAACCACTCGAAGCATAAATAAAAGAAACAAATGGAAGTGAAGGACTACTCTGATTCAAGAGTAGAAAACCCCAAGATCTTCCCCCTGAGTAAGGAGCACTTTGAATAATGCTATCCTCAGATGACTGTTAAAATTAAGAGACGCTTGCTCCTTGGAAGAAATGTTATGACCAACCTAGACAGCATATTAAAAAGCAGAGACATTACTTTGCCAACAAAGGTCTATCTAGCCAAAGCTATGCTTTTTCCAGTAGTCATGCATGGATGTGAGAGTTGGACTATAAAGAAAGCTGAGCACCGAAGAATTGATGCTTTTGAACTGTGGTGTTGGAGGAGACTCTTGAGAGTCCCTTGGACTACAAGATCCAACCAGTCCATCCTAAAGGAGATCAGTCCTGGGTGTTCATTGGAAGGACTGATGCTGAAGCTGAAACTCCAATACTTTGGCCACCTGATGTGAAGAACTGACTCATTTGAAAAGACTGATGCTGGAAAGACTGAAGGTGGGAGAAGGGGACGACAGAGGATAAGACGGTTGGATGGCATCACTGACTCAAAGGACATGAGTCTGAGTAAACTCCGGGAGTTGGTGATAGACAGGGAGGCCTGACGTGCTGCAAGTCCATGGGGGTCACAAAGAGTCGGATATGACTGAGCGATTGAACTGAACTGAGGAAACTGTAAAGGTCTTCAGTTCTCCCGAGCAGTGTGCCCCAAGGGCGAACCTCGCTACACTCAACATAGATGAATGTCCATAGGAGGATGTAATCTATCATCGCGCTGAACCACATATGTGAATGCCAAGCCTAAAGGCTGCTGTGTAGAGGTGAGTCCATTTCTGAGAGCAATCTGACCCACAACCCAGCACACGTGCAGCCTTGCCTTATGATCACCCTTGTCACAGACACACAGGCCCATGTCCTCCACAGCCCCCATTCTTGTTTGGGTCATCATCCATCTCTTACCTGAATTATGACAATAGCCTTTCCCACTGTTCAGCTTGATTCCACCCCTTCCCTCTTTCAATTGATTCTCCTAACTACATCAGAGTCATCTTTTTAATAAACCATATCATCATTACCCTGTTCAATATTCTTTAACTGCTTCTCAGAATGAAATACAACTCCTTACCATGTCCTGCAAAGCCCTCCATCAGCTAACGCCTGCCTGTCCGTCTCAGCTCAGTTTAGAAAGCAGAACCTGAGACAAGAGTTTACATGCAATCATATGAAGTAGGAGTGATGCGACAGGGAGGGAAGACACAGAAACAGGCAGTCAATATGAGGCTGTACTACCAAGCCAGTCGCTGCTAAAAGCCCGAGGAACCGCATGTTGGAAGAGTCCATCAGAGAAAAACTCATCTGCTGGGCACCCTACTGGTCAAAAGTTAATCATCCAGTGAGTTAATTTCTTTCTTCAACTTGCAGTTGCCCAAGAGAATCCTGAATATCTCACAGGTCAGCATCAACAGAGAAATTCCAGGGTAAGAAGTAGGAGGTACATAGCATGCGGTGAAGAGCATCGAATTTTACATGCAGAGAGTCGGCCAACCACTACAGTGGCATCTGGGGTAGAAAAAGCAGCCAAAGGTCCCAGAAATGATTGGTGAGGCCAAGAGGCTCTGATGTGGGCTCTGTAAGGTGTCTGAGACGACGACTCTCTGACCTGACCTTTCCTCATACCTCCCTCTTCCTCACTCATTCCATTCACAGTGGGATTTTTTGATATTTCTAAGCACATGGGCTTGCACTGCCCCAGGGCATCTAAGCCAGTCATTCCCTGCTGGGAATGCTCCTTCCTCAGTTTCCCATGGTGACTACTTCCTGGTGCTACAATCTCAGCTTACATGCTATCTTCTTAGAGGCCTTCTGGGACCATCAACCCAGAGATCCTCTATGACATCACTCTATGTTAATCTTCCAGTTTTTACCATCTGCTATTTTCTTTTATTTGTTGTTGATCTGTATTAGAAGAATGTAAACTACGTGAGAACAGAAACTGTCAATCTTGTTTACTACTATATCCACATAGTTGGAACAGTACATACTTGCAACAGGTACTCAATAATTATTTCTCCCATATTTGTTGGAGAGACGGATGATCAGGTGGATAAATGCATAGATGGAGGAGTAAATAAATGATTTTAAATGTACATATGTAAACCAGCCATGATGTGATAGGAAGTCCAAGTGAACGATGAAAAGGCTAACATGTGGTGATGCAATGCACCAAAAATAGAGGAACCTCAACAGGGAAGTCAAGAGCCTATATTAAAAACTTGCATATTCCTGGGCTCTGAGATTCCCAGCTAGAGGCCAAGAGCCTACAGCACATCAAATGATGCATGTTTCCTAGAAGTGGCTTTCCACAGGCTAAATTCTGGCTCCCTCTCTACTGCCTTTGTTTCTCTTCCTACTTGTGGATGGGACAATAGACCCATGTGTTTGGACATGTGTTTCCTTGGGGGCTCTTCCCCTAAGCAGCTATCCCATCTCAGCTCTCCCATAGCTCTACCCTGAAAGAGAGAGCCCATGCCTTGCCAGAACAAAAGAAAACTGCAACTATTGTTTCCTTCTCTTGCTTTTGCCTGGTGGCAAGCACAGGTTGTGGGAACAGCAGGGAGATGGGGGCAGAGCAGACCCAAAGGGGGCTTCGTAGCACCAGGAGCTGCAGAAGTGCCATCCTAGGGTCACCTGTGTCTTCTGTCTCCATGCCCTACCAGCAAGACACCCTCAGCCACTGGAGACCCCTAGCCAGCTACCATGGCAACAAGATGACAAATTGGGGTGACTGAAAATCATGACACACAGCTCAAAAGAACAGATTGAAGAATAGAAACAGGCTTTCTGGTGAACAGCTAGAAAGGCAGGAAAAGGCAGCTAGAGGAGTTGAGAGCAGGAGGAGTACTGATCCACTGCGAGAAGACACCCAGGTGGACCCACACCATGCCCAGAATGTACAGGGGTGACATCCCCACCCTCCCACTCCCAACTAAGAGAGTCCTCTTTTCATCCCTACTCCATCTCCCCTCCACGTCTCTTCCTCCAACATCCCTGGGGAACCTCCTTTCCATGGTAAGAATATATCACGGTCTTAGAACATCACCGGTTACTCATCTTCCTGTCATACACAAGCCATGCTGAGTTGAGACATTCCTCCCATTCCTGCTCTCAGACATTTGTTCCACGTACTATATATGTTCGAGTCCTGATAGGTGAGCAGGTGGAATACTCAGGCTGAGTCAGTACCTGGCAGAGTCCCCGGGGGAAGGGAATAGTCCTGTACCTAGCCATGGAATCCTGCTCAGGCTCCTCATAAAGGTGGTCCACGTCAGCCAGCACCAGTTGAGACCATCACAGTAAGGCCTCAGATTCTGTCACTAAGGCCCTGTAGTTCCCAACCCTGGAATACCTCACCTGTAAAAAATAAAATAAAATAAAATATCCATTGACTGGCAGCTACTCCCCTTCCCAGGCTGCCCAGCAGATGACCCAATCTTTAGGGCATCTTCCCTCCTTGCCTTTTGGTAGAGAAGCTAATACAAGACCCCTGACACTCCCCAGCGATCTCTGAATTATCAGCCAGGCAGTCCTGAAGATTGCAATTACATTTTTTCCCCCTTTTCAAACCTCTAGGGAAAGACAGGTGGAGGAGGAAGAGAGAAAAAAAGTCTTCTCCACCTCCAGCTGTCACATCCCACAGCCCCAGAGCTAATGCGGCAGGTAAATATTAGCTCTGGTTGGAGTCGAAGAACACCAGACACAGAGAGAGAGAGAGAGAGAGACAGACAGACAGAGAGAGAGAGAGAGAGAGAGTGAAAGAGCTCGCGGGGAGGGAGCATCTGAGTTTCTGCTGCTTAGCACCTTCCTGGGAGCGTGGGAAGCTGACGGAACAAGCAAAACATGGGTTCTCAACTCCAAGCACATAAATAAGCTCAAATAGATGCCCTGCTGAGCAGCCCGGGAGAGAGACCTAAAGAAGGATGGTCCCCTTAGCCATACCCTCTCTGTACCCTACAGCCACTCAGTTCTTGGAAGCAAGGTCCACCTTCCCCTGAGGAGGAAAGGGAAAGGCGTGAAGACAGCAAGCAAAGGAGGTGGGGGCTTGTGTCAAGGGAATACCTCAGATCACACAGAGGCAAGCACGCCTCTCCCTCACCCTCAGGCTGCTCCCCTACAGTGAGAGATGATTTTCAGCCCTTGCCAAGAATGGAAAGGATGGGTCCTTGCCAAGACCCAGGTGTATGCTCTCTCAGTTAGTGGTGTCTCTTGTGTTGTTGCCTATGGGCTCCCCATCCCACTACAGTCCACCCAGCCCTTCCTGTACTCTTTGCAGCCTTCACAGGAGGCTCCACTCTTTCCAGGTCCTTCCTCCTCCATGTTCTCTGGACCTGCAGCAGTGATGCCCCCTCCCTCCAGAAGCTCTCCATCATGAATCCTTCTTGGCTCCAAATGGACCTGGTCCTCCTCCTCCAGCCTCCCTTTATCTCCCTTCTCAGTCTTGGGCTCAGCGACTTTGGAACCAAATTCTTTTTCTTCCTCTAATCAGGCTCTCTGCCTATTTTAATCAATGGTGAGTATCCCAGACCCAGACCTGCAGGCCTCAGCCACTAGTTCCTCCCTCTTCACTTAGCCACAGGTCCTATTGAGATGTTTCCTATTCTCCTAGTCTGCCCGGCAATGCATCTTACATGCCCCTGCTCACTGGGCCCTCCTCAGGAGCTGGGGCTAACTCAGTAAGGGTGCTGCCCTCAAGGACACAGCCTAGGGTGTACATCTCTGGACAGGGCCAGAATGAACAAGTTCAGTCCACCTCATGAGTCTAAACTGTACTCAGGGATGGAAGCAAGAGGTCAGAACCAGAAATGAGTGACTGCTGGCCATATGTGAGTGTTAAGGCAAGGTGAAAGATCAGCATTCAAGAGGATGGGCCAGAGCCAGAACACCACTGAGACTGGGTCATTGATTCAGTGACTGGTTAATTCAAGAGAGTTACAGATCTGTTGTTATTGTAGTGACAGCTGGGTAAACTTTTTGTGGGCACAGCAGGTAAATAGACAAGGCCTCCCAACTCCTTCCTACAACCCTAATGGAACTCTCCAATGTTATACCTAGAGTTCTCATATTACTCCCTCAAGGGAAGATTGCCCACACCCTTCCAGTTTATCAAATCCTTTGTCAAACAAAATTGATATTTGTCCTTGTCCTGGGAGCTTTCCCTGAACACTCTAGTACTCAGTAATTGTCTTCCCCATGATTCTGGACGTGTATGCACACCAAAGATTCATTGGCTTTTGAATTTCAAGTATGAGCAATATTTTAAAAAGAAACGTGCTAAGTAGCCAATTTTTTATTTTTCTAAGTATGGGCTTTCAAAAAAAAACTACTACTATTTATATCCCATCATTTTATAAAACAAAGAGCATTATAACACTAAAATTTCAGAAGCATATAATCTCAGAAAATCCTGTCAAACAAATACAGGTTTGCCTCAGAGATATCATGGGTTCCATCATACAAAATGATGCAAAAAAATACCGCAGTAAAGCAAGTCACCCAAATTTGTTGGTCTCCCAATGCATTTAGTAGTTACACTTACACTATACTATAGTCTATAAAGTATACAATAGCATTATGTCTAAAAAAGCAATGTACACAGTTTAATTTTTAAAATACTTTATTTCTAAAAAATACAAACCATCACCTGAGCCTTAGCAAGTCATAATCTTTCTGTTTGTGTAAGGTTTGAAAGATGACAAAAATTTCTACCAAAATGTGACCCAGTGACACAAAGTGAGAAAATGTTGTTGGAAAAAATGGTGCCCACAGACTTGCTCAATGCAAGATTGTCATAAACCTTCAACTCATAAACAAAGCAGTACCTGCGAAGTGCAAAAAAGTGAAGTGCAATAATATGTTATCTTATGTAAATTGAGCCTTATAAAATAATCACTACTTGCCTTGTTTTCCTCACTTCACAGAAAGCTGATGAAAATGTTGTCATCAACAGGCACCAACCCATAAATTAGCATTGGAACCACAGAGATTTTTCACTTGACGCTTAATCATACAGTGTGTTGCAGTTTTGCTTAGTTTTATTTTCTCTCACGCCATTTATCCAACTTTTAAACTGTTCATATTTTCTCTAAGACTCTCAAATTTTGTTTATATTTCTTTGTATCCCCCATAACACTCAGAAAGCCTTATTCATATGGGATACAGTAAAGTCCCCTACCTATGAACCTTCAAGTTGCAAACTTTTTAAGAAGCGAACGTGCATCTGGTTCCAGCAGGAAACCAGAACTTGTGCCATCATCATCAGGCATGAGTGAAATTGCAGCTTGCCCCCCCCACCGTCAGCTATTGCTGACGACCCTTCGGCTCGACCGTCTCCTACCTCCTCTCCCTCCTCCAGCCAGTAACTCTTCCTGCCTGTTCACTCGATGCCAGCCCCTGTACCCAGCTGTTGTGCTGTGCCATTGTACTTTTCAAGGTCCTGTAATGTAAGATTTTAAATGCTTTCTTTACTTTTTGTGTGTTTTTTTTAATGTATTATTTGTATGAAAAGTATTCTAAACCTATCACAGTGCAGTACTATAATATATAACCAATTTCGTTAGTTGGGTACCTAGGCTAATTTTGTTGAGCTTACAAATTGGACATATGAACGTGCTCTAAGAAGGGAACTTGTTGATATGTTGGGGACTTACTGCAAATATCGAGAGAGTAAATGTCAGGTCAGAGCAGGGAAACATTTCAGAAACCAAAAACAAAGAGGAAGCTAAGCAGGAAAAGCAGAGGGAAAGCCAGCACTTTTCCATGCCCACTTGATGCTGCCTTTATGGTACAAGTCCTTGAATGATGCTGACTAAAACAGCATTTGTCGATGATAAATCTGACATGTGTGGGTGGTCCAGCCAAAGGGATCATTAGTTCATGACGCATGAACTAACCTCCCAGGCCTCCGAGCTGTCACCAGCTTTTAAAGCAGCTGTTTAGAGGAGGAGTGCTCTATTGGAGACAAGGGCTACCTTCTCAACTTTGCCTTTGCAGGTGTCATTTCACCTCTTCCAGGCCTCAGCTGCCTCTCCCGTTCAATACCCTTATTTTAAGTTGTATTGAAAAATCCTCTCCAACTCTGAATGTGACTTTTTCACTCCCACTTTACCAGGGTATAAACAGGACTAACACAGAGAGAAGGTTTAGAGGCTCTGGGGAGGAGCCCGATCACTAGACCCTCCTTCCATCATGCATAGGTGAGACACTGGTGAGAGGAGGTGAGACACCCGTGTAGGCCACCACAATCTGTGGCCTCCATCCCACTCTGAAACCATTGGGTCACAGTGATCTCCGCACCATCTTACGGACAAACCTGAATGAACTTTCTGGCCAACCCACTACTATTGATTTGAGGGCCTACTATATATATATATACCAAGTACTTTCCCTGTGCTGTCCCCCGTCTTCCCAACAAGGCAGCAAGGCAGGCATTATTTCTTTCTCCTTTGTACCATAAGGGAACTGAAGCCAAGACAAGTTAAGCAACCAACACGGCAGAATGGGAAAAGGGTGCAGGGACTTGAACCTGGGCCTCTGACTCCAGAGCCTGTGCTCTCTCAGATGGAGATCTGGGGGATGAGCTAGTCCAAGGTCATGTCTCCAAGGGCTAACAAGTCAAGAGCTACTCATGACCAATTCTTCAAAAACACAGAGCTGAAATATTTTGAGTTTTTCTCTGCACAAGCATTTCTCCTGAGTCCAGAACTCCCCACCATCAACCACACCAGTTGGGAGTTGATTTATCAAGGTCAGTGCTCTTTTGCTAGACCTTTCCTGCCCTCGGACCCAGCAGAACTCTGCCATCAACCCCTCATGCTTCTGGAATGGGACATAGAAGGGTCACCTGTCAGAACATCAGTGTTCTCCCTTGGAATCTTGAAATCATCTGATTACTTCCATTTTTCAGATCACTCTCAATATTTATTTCATCCCTCCCTCCCTGCCTCTTCCTTGTATTATTTAAGTCCATGCTAGGACCAATAACTTCCTTGAAGGCAGAAATCATTTCTTAAAATCTTTGTATACACCACAGAATCTAGCACTAAGCTTTACATCCATACAATAGGTGCTCAGTAAGTATCTGAGCAGAAGAAAAAGGCTTAGGCCTTTGTTTCACAAATTATGACTCAGAAAGTTGCCACTAAATTCTAAGGCAGTTCTCAGAAATGGAAATCACAGAAATATTAATTCTTACTTTCACCGTATAATCAGGAAGCAAAATGATTGTCTTTGCCTCTGGGCCTTTTCTCTTCAGCCTCTAACTCATACCTACTGGTGCGTCAAGACAAACTGCAGCCTTAAAAAAAAAAAAAAAACAGAAAAGGATGGTCCAAATGCAGGTACAATTTCCAAGGACAAGGGAATTGGTAAATTGAAACGCATGAGATGCAGTGGTTTTAGGAAAACACTGCCACTAAGTGTCCAAACAAAAGCCCATCAAGATTTGAAGATACTAAAACTGCCCTGCTGATGGTCATGGAGTCAGGAACAATGCATGTCCGGGAAAGAATCCAAGCTGGTAAATTTTTATATTCACTCCTCCAGTGTCTGGAGTGCCAGGAATCTATAGGAGGGGGTGGAGGGACAGAAAGCAAACAGACATCCTGATAAGAAGAACTGGAACTACAGAGGATAGGAGGATAGGTCCTGAGGGGACAGACCAGAGTGAAGGCTGAAGGGATAAGGTCAAAACAAAGCCAGTGGCGTGCTAGGTCTTGTTTGGGGAAAAAAAGGACCATCACCAACTTTGGGCTTCCCAGGTGGTGCTAGTGGTAAAGAACCTGCCTACCAACGCAGATGTAAGAGACGCATGTTCAATCCCTGGATTGGGAAGATCCCCTGGAGGAGGGCCTGGCAACCCACTCCAGTATACTTGCCTGGAGAATCCCACGGACAGAGAAGCCTGGCGGGCTGCAATCCATAAGGTGACAAAGAGTCGGACAAGACTGAAATGACTTGGCACACACACACACACACACACACACACACACACACACCACCACCACCACCAACTCTGAGGATGACTGATAGACAGACCTGCCTTGAGAAGTCTTGAAGGTTCTCCCCACTGGGAAATGCTTCCTTGGGGGAAAACTTCCAAAGAAGCCTGATCTAAAAGGTTGACAATTGCCTGACAGCCTGGCTAAGATAGTCTTGGAATTGAGCACTGCTTCCTGGGTGCTTCCCAACACCCGTAACCCAACACAGTCCCTGCAGGGCTCCAAGGAACACAGTTTGCAAACCACTGGAGAAGTGTGAAAGAGCCAGCAATTGGATCTAAACACCCAGATTTAAGGTTGGCTCCATAATTTATTAACCTCAAATGTCTCTCTCAGTTCCTGATCTCTGGAATATCCTCTAAATTACCTGATGAAATGATAAAATGAGGTAATATATGCAAACCCTTCTAACACCATTCCAAATAGAGTAGCAACTGCCAAGGGCCACTATAAAGTCTCTTTGAAACCTCAAGAACTGGAAAATTACTGAAGACAAGCAGTTACAGATTCTCAGGAAAACTACATCCTGGAGAAGCACAGCCAGCCCAGTTTCAACTGAGGATCAGAATAAATATGAACTCACCCTCCTTTTTCTTGCACCTTGCCCTTTAAACTCAATAAAAAGTTTCAGACCTCAGCCCTTCAGGGCCAACACCACTCTAGGCCTCTGTTCCCTTTCCTCTCTTGGAAAGTGAATACAAACTTTTTTATTCCCTTGTTAATACTTCTGTGAGTTCTTTCACAACCTGCTTCGGCTCAGTTAACAATATAACTCAAAGGGTTTTGTAAACCGCAAAGTACATACAAAGATTCTTATTCTATTAAGAACCCTTTCCACTTATTCAAGAATCTAGGCTTTGAAAGGGAATTTAGAAATCATTTAGTTCTGAAGCACTATCTCTACTATTGAGGATTTCAACAAAGGCAAATGGACTGCCTAAGTATTCAGCTGACCTTAAGCATCAGGTGGAGGAGGGGCCTTCACACTAGGGGCTCCAGGATCTGTTGTGAGACAGAACTACCTACTATGGGATGGGGCTGCTCACTTGCTACTTCTTCATCACACGTGGTGAGCCTCTTCCCTTCAAAGGGGCAGTCTTGATCTTCCCTACCCTGGCTAGAGCATAAGCTCCTTGATGAGTTTCCCAAAGAAGCCCTTGTCAGACTCCTCTGGCACTCTTCGTTGCCCTGGGGGTTACACTAGTTGGATCATGCCTCTACTTAAAAAGCTTATTGGCTCCTCACTTCCTGTAGGGTCAAGTCCAAATTCCTTAGCCCTAGGATGTCCCTCTTCTTACTCTGTACACTCTTCTTAAAGACTCTTATCCACTCCAAGGCTTCAACCTTTAGACTGATGATATCAAATGAGTAGAATCATCCCTTGGAATCTGAGAGGCATAGGTTCCAGGACCTCCAGGGCTACCAAAAGCCATGGATGCTCAAATGCCTTATATAAAATGGCAGAGTATTTGCAAATCACCTACACACATCTACCTGTATACTTTAACTCATTTCTAGACTACTTATAATATCTAATACCATGTAAATGTTATGTAAATACTTGTAAATACAATGTAAATGCCATGTAATAGCTTCCAGCAAGGCAAAGTCAAGTTTTGCTTTTTAGAACTTTCTGGAAAAAAAATTCTTTTGAATACTTTCAATCTGCAGTTGGTTGAATCCAAGAATGCTCAAAACCCACAGACATGGAGGGGTCAACTGTACTCCTGGCCATGACCTCTCTTTCCTCAAAAAGTTGATCTTTTACAACCAACTGCCTGAAAGACATTAGCCATCTCCAGGGAGAGATGTTCAAAATATTGAACAGCCCTGGTGAGAGCACTAACCAGTCAGAACAGGAGACCTTCTGCCATGCTGCACATGATTCACATTATTGGTCTGTGGATTGATAGAAATCTATCAATAGAAATAGACAGAAGGTCCAAGTGACTGGTGAGCAAGGTGGTGGAAGGAGAACAGGGATGAGGGGCTGCTCAGCGTGGTGGCTCTTTATTGGCAGCACAGAAATATTTCATATTTTAATAACCAACCAGGCCTGGTGAGTCAACACCAACTGAAACTCCATCCTGGCCATCCTACAGCCCCTCACATTCAACATGTCGGCGCTGTACTCATCTCCACCCCAGACGCACACACTTGCTCTGCCTTTCCAGTCCGCCTAGCACTGAACGGCTGTACTGTCTGTCCAGTTGCCTAAGACAGAAATCTGGGTAAATTCTTGTCGCCACTTCCTCTCCCTGCACCCAACTTAATCAATCATCGAGACCAAGTCCTAGCCTTTGCAATTCCTAAATATTTCTCAAATTCACCCACTTCCTCCATCCCAACATTTAAGTCAGATTACTGCTTTCTTCACTTAAAACTACTGTAATGAGTCTCCTTGATTCTGATGCTGCTTCCTCCAAGCAACTCTCCACACTGCAGCCAAAATCATCTTCTTTAAAGCCAAATGTGTTTGAAACTACTCTTCCTTAATAGTGCAGCAGCTCTCCATCTCCCTGAGGTTAAAACATGCCGGGAGCCACCACGGGAGATCCCACCCATGACAAGGTCATGTGGAAGAGAACTGTTAAGCAAGGCTTCAGAACTCAACAGGCTCCCTAGGCTTTCTCGAACATCTGCCCCAAAACCAGAATCTGTCTGTTTTACTATTTCATGACTTTCACCAACTCCTCTGACATTAACAGGGGGCTATTCCTGACCACCTTTCTCTGGAGAAAATCAACTTAGGGCTATAGCTAATAAGTCTCCTGGACATGAGAAGAATATTTCCAATCAAAACCCCTCTGTTGGCATTTTAGCTTGCTTGGCAGATATATCCAGACTCTTGCAGCTACACATGTGATTATTTACAGCCTCCCAACTGTGAGAGGCACAGAAAGCCTAAAACATAGAGCCTTTCAAAGAGTTAAAAGTTATTAGAGTAGTGCTAATGTAGGATTTCATTATTGGGCCAATGCTTGTTGCTAAGTTCCCATATCTCTTATCCACTGTGCACCTGGGAGTGCATTAGTTAACATAGTTGGAAAGTAAGAAAAACAAGTGTAGCCTTGAAATTAACCACATCAGACTTTTGAGCTAATTGGTTCTTTCTTGTAACTCACTGCACCTTTGCTTTGTGAGAATGTAACTCTGTTTAATACTTTTTGAGGCTGACATAGATTAGAAATATAAGAAAAAACATTTCAAGGGAAAATAAGTTTTCTGGTTGAGAAGCCTTTATCAAAAGAGGGTCATAAAATGTTCACAGGCCTCCAAGGCCAGAAGATAATGTACACAATATTGTTTATGGGAAAGGTTTGCAGAAAAATCCTGGTTTCAATAAAGACAAAACACATAGAATGTTTGGGCTGACTCTGTATGACTTTGCATCTTTCATTTCCCTCTATGTACAAGTAAAGGTATAAAAGACCCTTTTAAAAATAAAAACAATGGGCCTCGCTTGAAGAAGCTTGGTCACCCCGTGTTTTTCTTTTTTCTCTTTTTTTCTCTCTTACTTTCTTTTTCAGGCTGATCCCTTGGAGCATAGAGGCTCCCTGAGTTCACTTATCTGCCCGGGTTTCTAAGACCTGAACGGGAAGATGCTCTGCATCTTCACTCCCTCGGGAGACCGGGAAGGCACCTGTGGCCTCCGTAAACAGGGCAAACTTCTTGTCTCGAAGTTTTATTGGCTTTCTATGTAAACCAAAAAATACCAGCCTCTTTCTCTCCTCTATTTTCTTATCTACAATATTCTTTCCTTATCTCTCTCTAAATCATCCGCCGATGCCATTTTTCCTTCAGGTTCCCCTGGATCCTGCGGGGGCTGGACCCCGGCAAAAACACAAATTTCTTTACTTGGGCTACAGATCATCATAGTTTTTCAGTTCCCCTAATCTAATCTGTCTCCACTTTCCATCCATAATCCACCCCTGAATCCCACTCAACATCTCAGCTTCCAATTCTCTCATTTGCCTAATTCTCTCTGGCCTCTGGACCTTTGCCTATGACATTTATTCTGCCTAGAACTCTTCTTCACTTCTTCTCGAACCTCCTACCTACACACACACACACACACACACACACACATACACACACACACTCCTCTGACCCTGAAGAAAGGAGCTCTGGCTTGCTTTTAGGTCTAGCTTGTATGTCGATTCCTTAGGGGAGCCTGTCATGCCCATCCACTGCCAAGACTGGGCTGGGCACTTTCCTATGCATCTCCATAACACCCTATACTTCTCTGTGTCATATAGTGTCTTCTCTGTCTCTATAGTGTTACAGATTTAGAACACTCTATTGGACTTGCCTTTTTAACTGAGGGAGATGTTTGTCACTATCTTTGAATATCCAAAGTAGATGTTCAACCAATATTTTCTAGAATGAAGCAAAGTGGCCCACAGCCCAGCACCTTCATATACAGGTGGTCTGTGGGAAGGAGTTGGTCATCAACAGAAAGAGGCCCAGGTGTCTCCTCCTCCCAGGCTCCTCCCACCCTCCTGGGTGGTGCAAACAGAAAGATGCCAACACTACTTCATCACAATGCTCCAGCCTCTCAGTGCAGAAGCTAAGAGGGAGAAGACATTAGGATAGACATTAGAAATTCCTCATCAGTCAGAACTCAGAAGCAAGTTAGCAACTTGCAATCCTTATCTGTCAGAGTTGCTTTAATCAACGTGCAAAGACAGAATCATGGTGCCCTGCCAGTCTGTCAGAGAAGTACCAAAATTGGAAGAAAAAAACAGAATACTGAAGCAGGACATAAGCTGATCACATTATTTAAAGTGTGTACATGAGTGTACATATGTGTGTGTAGACGAGACTGAAAATAGCTTCAGCCTCCCCAAGTCGTTACTCTGGCAGGCATCTCAGGAATGGGACTGCGTGTCTCTGGGAATCTTTCTAATTGAGGCACAAACCAAGTGTCTTTGGCTTGAACTGTGAGCTTCCAAAGGCCACTGCATCAAGAGTCAACCCAGATCCAAAGCAGCTGCCTCCACAGGAAATTAATGATCATACTACCTGGGTTTTCACACCAAACCTGGCATGCCCTCCTGCCCCACCCTGTGTCTCTTGTCCCTGCAATTCCTACAGAGCTCCTCTAGTTCTGATGCAGGGGGTACAGCCACTCAGAGCCCCTCAGTTTCAGTCAACTGGGAAGGCAGGCATTGCTTACCCAAGGCCAGCCTACTGCAGGGCCCCAGGCATTTGAGATAAGCAGAACAGAGGAAGGATTTCAACCAGTTTCCCAACCCTCAAGGTAGGACACTACAGGGACAAAATTCCCAGTTCCACTTTAAGCCACCCTTTAAAGATTTTGAGCTTGGCCCAACCAAAGGCTCTGAGAGGGAGGTTCCTCACTTCCTCAGTCGTCTTTCTTATCCCAGGCCCAAGTGATATAAAATTGGTTCCCACTGCTTATCAGAGACGGGAGCATGTACACCTGTGGTGGATTCATGTCAATCTATGCCAAAACCAATACAGAATTGTAAAGTAAAAATTAAAAATAAATAAATAAATTAAAAAAAAATAAAAATAAAAATAAAAATAAAAATAAAAAAAAGGGAGAATGAGTAATCTACACTCTACCTCAAGCTCAGACCTCAACAGATTTTAATGGATCTAGAGGAAACATTTATATTTAAACAAGCCTAATTCTGAAGCTCTTGGTTGAGATCTCAGGAAAAGAACAGTATGGGATGATAGAAAGACAGCATTCAGCCTTTGGAGTTTTACCTTTTGGGGCTCAAATCCTAACTCTGTCATTTACTAGATTTTAGATCTTGGGCAAGTTGCATAATTTCCCCAAATCTCAGTTAACTCATCCCCAAATGAGTATGTATGCGTGCTAAGTCACTTCAGTTGTGTGCAACTCTTTGCAACCCCATGGACTGTAG
This sequence comes from Oryx dammah, assembly GCF_014754425.2. NCBI lineage: Eukaryota > Metazoa > Chordata > Mammalia > Artiodactyla > Bovidae > Oryx > Oryx dammah. The sequence goes on from NW_024070205.1 coordinate 18,361,630, forward strand.
CCCACCAGGCTCCTCTGTCCGAAGAATTCTCCAGGCAAGAATACTGGGGTGCGTTGCCATTCCCTTCTCCAGAGGATCTTTTCAACCCAGGGACTGAACCCGTCTCTTATGTCTCCTGTATTGGCAGGTGGGTTCTTTACCACTAGCACCACCTGGGAAGCCCCAAATGAGGATAACACTTACCTAATTAATGCACAGAATGCATGTGCAGGTCAAGCGTGGTACTTGGCATATTGTAGGTGCTCAATAGATGTTAGTTCCCCTCCTCCTGGCTGCAATCTCTAGAAGTGTATGCAAAATGGACTTTGTGAATAAACTATATATGGGGTAAGCAGAATAGTGGGCTTCTCCGGTGGCGCTAGTGGTAAAGAACCCACCTGTCAATGCAGGAGATGTAAGATATGCGGGTTTGACCCCTGGGTCGGGAAGATCCCCTGGAGGAGGGCCTGGCAACCCACTCCAGTATTCTCGCCTGAAGAATCCCATGGACAGAGGAGCCTGGAGGGCTCTGGTCCATAGGGTTACAAAGAGTCAAACACAACTGAAGTGACTTCGCATGCAGGCAGAAAAATACCCACCCCCCAAAGACGTCCACATCCTAATCCCTAGAACATGCAAGAGAATGAAGGCTGCAGATGGAATTAAGGTTGCTAATCAGCTGACCCTAAAATGGAGAGATTAACCTAGATTACCATGGTCCCATTTAATTTAATCAGAGAAGGCAATGGCACCCAACTTCAGCACTCTTGCCTGGAAAATCCCATGGACGAAGGAGCCTGGTGGGCTGCAGTCCATGGGGTCGCTAGAGTTGGACACGACTGAGCGACTTCACTTTCACTTTTCACTTTCATGCATTGGAGAAGGAAACGGCAACCCACTCCAGTGTTCTTGCCTGGAGAATCCCAGGGACGGTGGAGCCTGGTGGGCTGCCGTCTATGCGGTTGCACAGAGTCGGACACGACTGAAGTGACTTAGCAGCATTTAATTTAATTATACAATCTCTTAAAAGCAGCAGAGGAAGGAAAAAAGAAAAAACATGGATCGGAGAGATGTGACATGAGAAAGATTCAGTCTGCTACTGCTGGCTTGGAAGATGAAGGAAGTAGGTCACAAACCAGAAAAGGCAGCAGCCTCAAGAAGGAGACAGCACTCAGGTTACAGATAGAAAGAGGCTGGAGTCTGAGACCCTGTAACTGCTAAGAAAAGACTCTTGCCACCAACCAGAATGAGCAGGAAACACACACTTCTCTAGACACTCCAGAAGGCAACATTCTGCTGACACCCTGATTTTAGCCCAGATAGACCAACACTAGCTCTGTCCACACAGAACTGGAAGGTAATAAGTCTGAGGGGTTTTTAAGCTGCTAAATTCATGGTAATTTGTTATGGCATCAGTAAAAAGACTAATACACTACACTAGGTATATACAGATTTAGCTTTTTAATAGAGTTCTGTTTTGATAGGAAAAAACCTCCAAACTGGAATAGCAATCAAATGTTCTTTTACTCAGTTAGTGACTCCTAAGAGAAGGTTGGATATTCTGGATATTTGAACCCTGAGGTGCTCTTCCAGGCCTTTTCTGCCTGGTGTCTGCTGGTAAAATGAGGCTTAACTTTGGGGAAGAGCTTAAGTGCCTTGGGAATAGAATCTAACCAGATCACCCTATGACACAGGGTTACATCATGAGCCTAAAACACAATGGCCCAGATTCTTCTGGGAGTAAGAAAGACTCCAACAAGTACAGATCTAAAGAACACTGTTAAGAATGGTGTGTTTGGAGAGAAAAAGCAAACCAGATGCCATTTATGCCAAACATGGTATCTGGAAATAACACAAGGTTCAAGGAGGAGCCGCAACCCCATTAGTGACACAACGATATATTTCATATCTCTCCCATCAGTTAGAATCCACTCTGCAATCACATGACAGGGGGCAAGAGTCTCCGAGGGCACATACTGTAAAAGAATGATGGGAGTGAACAGAAAGAGTGTGGGGATCAAGATAGATTCTCTGTTTTCAGCCCCAAGTACTTCGAAATTTAGAGAGGCCAAGCCAAGAGGCTGTAAACATTAATTCAGCATGGCATTCGATCATCTTATTAAATGCCTCTGAATCTTCACAAAGTGCATTAGCCACCGAATGCCAGGAACAAGAAGCAGCTGATACCTGTAACTCCAAGCAATGGGCGCTGGGGGAGCCACAGCCCCTGTAATGAAACAGCGGTCTGCTGTATTAATAAGAGCACCCATGACAGCTTTACCCATTAGGCCCACCATCTTCTGATGTGCTTAGAATGCAACACTTGGCACCAGGCACGCCTACACCTTTTGGCTGAAATTCATTTCATCCTCTATTATAGGCAGAGGCAAAATCTAAGCTGTGGCCAGGTTAGCACCTGTGTGATGAACTCATAGATGCTGAGAGACCCCAGACAGGCCCACAGACCAGTGGCCCTAGTCACATCCCTCTTCTAGTCTGGAAGCCCCTCCAAAGAACACCGGTCTAACAAGGTAAATAAGGTTGCCCCAGACTCTGAGGTCAGCCCTGTTAGTAAGCAAGGTAAGGAGACAGTCCAGAAAAATGATGCTATTTTACCTTGAGAACCAACTGCTGGGTGGGCTCCAAGATGACTTAGTGACCGTCATTTGCAGGAAGACTCAGTTGCATCCTTAATGCTCCTCCTCTTCCATGAATGTTGAGTGTGTCAGGCTCAGAGAGCAACCAGCTCCCCAGAGTAGGGTTGCTGCTGATTCTCTTTGAACAAACTCAGGAGCCATATTCAAAGGTGCAAAGATGCTTTCCCCGTTGTGATGGTTGGCTTTTTGGAAGCAGAATGATCCTGGCAGCATGAACCACCAATTTAGGAAGTGAGGTAAGTCTGGGACCAGATTTGTCAAATGCTGCAGTTTTTAACTCTCTGACTTGGAATGTTCTCCAACTACTGACTGTGTCTTAGGCTTATGTCCCTCTGCTTCTTGAGGGCATGGCTCCTGTGTGGTGCATCAGCTGTTACATGTCACACCCCTGGTGTATGCCAAGCACAGGGCAAGTAGGCAATACGTACATGTGGGTGGGCTGGAAAAAGCTCACTGACCACTCAGCCAGCCACACTAGGAACTTGCTCCAGCCCAGAGAACCACTGCCACGCCTCATGCCCTCTACCCATCCTTCATCCTTGCTGCCATCCTTCATCTTCTCCATCCACCCTTTATCCCCACCATGCATCCTTCATCCTCTCTAGCCCTGAAGTCTAGAGTCTTGGAGCAGGGGAAATAGCTTCAAGGCTTCAGGTCTTCTGCTGTGTTCATATTTTCCTCGTGTTTGATTAAATCCATGCTAAACACAGAAGAGGCAGGGAAAAAAATATTGAGCTGGAAGATGATGTGTTGTATTTTTATCTTTAAATTTACAAAAGAAGTAAACATACAATTCCTCAAACATGAAGTTCCCCAGTGCATGTAAAAGAAGACTTGGTTAGCACTGAGAACAAAGAGATGAATAAGCCAGTTTTTCTGCTCTCGAGGAATTCAAAGTCAGAAGGGGAACGGGACACAAAAACATATAATTATAGGAGAACTGATCAAGAGAACAATCTAAGTACATGTCTCCTTTCCTTTCCCTCCATCTTGCTTTGTTTAAGAATATATCTATATAACTAGGACTGGAAATGGAGAAGGCGATGGCACCCCACTCCAGTACTCTTGCCTGGAAAATCCCACGGACGGAGGAGCCTGGTAGGCTGCAGTCCATAGGGTCGCTAAGAGTCGGACACGACTGAGTGACTTCACTTTCACTTTTCACTTTCATGCATTGGAGAAGGAAATGGCAACCCACTCCAGTGTTCTTGCCTGGAGAATCCCAGGGACGGGGAGCCTGGTGGGCTGCCGTCTATGGGGTCACACAGAGTTGGACACGACTGAAGCGACTTAGCAGCAGCAGGACGGGAAAACAAGACGTCATCAGTGAACCAGAGGGCTGAGAAAATTCTAAAAGATAAAAGGCCATGGGTACAAATTTACAGAGAGAGGACAGAGGAACAATGGCAAGAAAAAATGAAAGAGGAGACCCTAGAAAGTGAAAGTGGCTCAGTCGTGTCTGACTCTTTGTGACCTCATGGACTGTAGCCCACCAGGCTCCTCTGTCCATAGAATTCTCCAGGCAAGAGTACTGGAGTGGGTAGCCATTCCCATCTCCAGGGGATCTTCCGACCTAGGGATCAAACCTCGGTCTCAAGCATTGCAGGCAGATTCTTCACTGTCTAAGCCACCAGGGAAGTCTTAAAGGTGGGAGCAATTCAGCAGAACCAAGCAGAGTGGACTTCAAGGTGGTGAACTGGGGAACTGCCTCCCAGGCTCTGGGGCCCACTCCTCCCATCTCTCCCACCAGAGCTGAGCACTCCAGAAGATGACCCAAGGCTAAAGCAAGGACCACATTTGCTAGGGCCAAACAGGTGGGGCCCTAGGAGACGGTGTCTCAAGAAGATAGCAAGGAAGCCCTATATTCAGGAAATATATTACCTTCCCTAAACTCTTCTCCCCCAGCCCATCTCAAATCTGTTTCTCTTCCAGTTGTCTCCATCTCATTCTGCCCTGTTGCTGTAGCCAAAATCCTAAGTCAGTCTTTCCCTTTTCCTTCCCTGTCTCTCCAGGCAATCCCCAAGTCCTATAATTCCACCTTTCAGTGTCTCACTGCAATCTCCTTCTCTCTTTTCCCACTGGCCATCCCTCTCTAATTACTTTCTTAATTTTATTTACTTTTGGCTTCACTGGGTCTTCACTGCTGCAAGCAGGCTTTCTCTATTCGCAGAGCAACCTGAGCTGCTCTACTAGTAGGTGGGGCTGCTCTCCATTGCAGTGTGCGGGCTTCTTGTGGTGGTGGCTTCTCTTGTTTCAGAACACAGGCTCTAGGCATGTGGGCTTCAGGAGCTGCACCTCAAGGGCTTTAGAGCAAAGGCTCAGCAGCTGCAATGCACAGGCTTAGCTGCCCCACGGCTTGTGGGATCTTAGTTCCCCAACTAGAGAGTGAACCCACGTCCCCTGCATTATTAGCAGACAGATTCTTAATCACTGGACCACAAGGGAGATCCAAGCCTTCTCTTTTAACTTGCTCTCCCTCATGCTCTCTCATATGAAAAAAGGAAAATGCTAATTTTAAAAGCATAGTCCTACCCTATCCTTGGAAGACACCAGCTCTGTTGGGTGAATATTCTGACAAGCCACTTGGGGACATGGCAGGAAACCACTGCAAACGCTCACTGGACTGTGATCAAAGCAAGTCAGCCCAGCTCTGCAGAGAGACTGCTTGGCTGCCTGCGCATGCTCGGTGGGCACCAAGCTACTTGGAACAATGGAGTGGGTACCTAGGGGCCAAAGGAAAAAGAGAGAGAGAAGAGAGACGAGCCCTCCCGGCAATGGAGCCAAGGGAAAGGCTTGAACAGAGATGCTAAAAAGAACAGAGATGCTAAAAAGAATTCGAGGGATTCAAGAAAGTCTTCCGAAGCTGTGTGTGGTGTAAAACGTCTTCCTCATCCCCCCACAAAATCTTCAGTCAACGCTCCCTCTCTCACCAATGCGCAGTGAAGCCAGCTTTATTCCGCAGATTCGTCCAAGTGCTAAGTCCTGCTTAGTGCAGCATAAGAGCTGCCTCGTCAGGATCACGGACATAGTTAAGCACACGGTGCTGCAATGGGAAGAGGGTGGATCCTGGTGTTTGACAGACCTGAGATCGAATCCTGGCTTCACCACTTACCACTGCAGCGAGCTCTGTCTGCTCACAAAACCTCAGTTTTCTCACATCCACTGAAGGAGCAGGAATCTTGCTGGCACAGTAGTGACAGGACACCCCATCTCAGAAGCTGCTATCTTCATGAGCTTGTAGAGAGATGATAAGAGCAGTGGTTCTGCCTACAACAGGCTGTCTGCTTCCTTTTGAAACTGCAACACAACTTGTACTTACTTTTGCTCTGCAGTGAACTGTGGATGAAAGCACCAGGATTCAAAGTGTGTCAAAGCCATTTTCATAGTTGTCTTCCACATCTTAGAAACAAGAGAAGCACATTTTCTCATCAACTGGGAGAATCCAGGGAGGAGACAAACTTTGAAGTGTGAGGTCAAGGACCATGGGGACAAACACCAAGATGATAGTGATGATGGAACAGTTGAGAAGCCTGAGCCAGTCCAAGCCCGTCCAGTCTTTCATCTAGTATTTAATTTTCACCAAGACCTTTTGCACATTTTACATATTAGTTCTGTGAGAAAGAGAAAGTAGAGATGTTTTGCAGCAAAAGAAGCTGTCTTTTGTTTAAAAAGTTATTTATTTATCTTTGGGGCGTCCTCTGTGGCTCAGAAGGTAAAGAATCTGCAATGTGGGAGACCTAGGTTCAACCCCTGGGTTGGGAAGATCCCCTGGAGAAGGGAAAGGCTACCCACTCCAGTATTCTGGCCTGGAGAATTCCATGGACTGTATAGTCCCTGGGGTTGCAAAGAGTCAGACATGACTGAACAACTTTCACCTTTACTTGTTTATCTTTGGCTGCACTGGGCCTTTGTTGCTTGTGCTGGATTTCTCTACTGGGGCAGGTGGGGGCTACTCTCTATCTGCAACGTGCAGGCTTGTCACTGCAGCGGCTTCTCTTGTCGTTGAGCATGAGGCTACGCCAGCTTCAGGAGTTGCAGCACACAGGCTTAGTTGCCCCAAGACATGTGGGATCTGAGTTTCTGGACCAGGGATCGAACCCATGTCCCCTGCATTGGCAGGTAGATTCTTTACCACTGGCCCACCAGGGAAGTCCGTTAAATCCTAGAAAGCAAAATGATTCACATAGACTAAAACAGTTTGCTAAGCCAGACGCAGGACTTGAACACAAGTCTGGTGTGCTTCCCGTCACGTTAGGCTGCCCCTTGGTGCGTGGCCCTTTTGCACGTGGTGATCTTTTCTGTGTTTTTCTCCTCCTTGGTTTATAAGTATCCTGCTTTGCCCACTCTGGGCTGAGGGAAAGAAAGGTCACCCTGAACCAGGCGGGACAGGCTGAAGAGGGTGCTCCCGGGACTGAGCAGGTCTGTCGAAACGGCTGTTTTGCGGAGGGAGTGGCCGGTGGATGGGACAGCTGGGCACAGCAGTGCTGAGACACTTGCCCTCACGTGGTGGGAAACAATATTAACTGAACCCGGTACCCACCCCCCATTCACCCCATGCTGGGAATGGAAGAAGGCAAGAGAATAGAAGGATGCTGAAGGACTGCGAATGAAGGGTGTTTGAGTCTATCTGAACATTGAGAACTAGGACACAATCATGTCTTCAAACTCTTGCTAGGATCTTAGAGAAACAGGACATTCGGAAGCTGGAAGAGGCCTCTGGGGGCCCTGCCATCTGGGTGATGAGCAGCCAGCCTGCTCACAACAGAGGAAGTGGGAAGACAGACCACTGGGGAGCTCTTTTGAAGCAGCTGGGAAGAGAAGATAGGTGAACAAAATGGGGAGTAACACAGGCCTCTGCCCTTCACAACCTAATCCCCACTCCCACGTCCCCCAGTCAAGTAGAAAGCTGAGCTGCTATTCTTACAGCCACTTACAGCACCTGCCAGAGTCCGAGGTCCACGGGGGCTTTAAAATGCTGTGAGTGCACTGACTACATAACCTGTGTGGCACAGACGTGGCCACTTGAGTGTCCAAGCTGCCAGACGTGGGGCATAAGGGCTTCCCTAGCTCTCCCCCATCCTCCTTCTTCCATCACTTCTCCCAGGTTGCCTCATGTTCCCCACACGGAGGCGCCCCTGCTGCCAGCTACACTCTGGCCCCTTTCCTACTGTAGTGCGTAGAATCGGGCTAAGAGCACACAATAGTTTGCTTCCAGCCCAAACACACTCAATTGCAGCTGCCCACAAATCTCACGTCCCCGGCAAACCAGCAAAGCAGGGGAAGGAAGCAGAGGCGGCCCTCGACACATTCCTCTGAGGCCCTGTCGTCAATGAGTTCCTCCCCAGCCAATATGACGCACTTGTTCCGAGAACACAGGGTGATCCATGTGTCTGTATTAACCAGATGCTACAATAGAGCAAGCCTGGCACTGCCAACTTGGGTAGGGAATGAAAAGATTGACCGATGCCATTGTGTTCTTAAACCAAGCAACCCACCCAAGTGTTGTACTTAAAACAATACTTGCCTGGGATCAATAAACAAATACTAGAAGCACTGAATCACTTCACTTAGCCAACTGAAAACAATACTGGTAAACTGAGCCTTCACCACCCACTCTGCACTGCAGACTTGCATGCTCCCTGGGGGCTGGGAAGCCTGCTTTTCCAGGCTCTGGGAAGACCCAGGCATCTTACCAGCTGGGGCCCCAGTCAGAGCATCTTGGGTTCAGAGTGTGGAGTCACCCCAGTCATCCAACCAGTTACGTCAACTTTTTCAGTACCACCACCTCCTTTTGCCTCTGCCAAGCCCACAGGTGTGAACACGGACCAATCACTCCCCCAAATTTGGGGGAGTTTCAGGTACCCATTGTTCTTTGGCTGATTGACAGCTTCTTTGACACACATACAAATCCCAGTCCACCTCCTCTGGTCCATCCTGAATAGAAGCATTGTGCTACACAGCATACGTGTGTATTTTAAAAATTGAAGTGAGCAACAATTAACTCCTTTGAAGAATTTCAGGACAGCCCTGGGGAACCGATGAGCAGAGTTGGTTTCACGGCTAGGGACAGGAAAGTTTTCAGTCTTGGCTCCGTCATCTTCTTCCGGGGAAGCACATGACAATCGCCTCTGTCCCCCGCACACTCACGCAACCCCAAAAGTAGGTAGCCCAGTGCTGGAGAGCATTTTCCAAAGCAAACATCTACCTGATCACAAGGACTGCCTGAGACTATGGTCGCCAAACCATGCTGAGATAATTGACAGGAAAATGCTTTTGAAAGGTATAAAGCATTCTATAAATGTAAGTCCTTATTATTCCCTATTATTTCTATTACTGCATAAAGGATTGTAATCCATGTACCACGCTCTAGTTCCCACTCATTCTAGAGCATTCTGGTCATCTCATTGGAATTGCCCCCAAATCTTCAACCTCATTGCACTTAGTAGGCATTCAACATACATTTGTGAGACTGGGTGAACTTGAACAGAGCTCCACAAGGGTATTCTCTGAATAGAAAAGATGCTATCTCCTTGTGGGTATCGACTTGGTCAGCATTTTGAGGATATATATCTATGACCAGATGACATGCTGTTCTCTTGGGAGACAGACCATTCTGTCTCTGTGGGTAAGACCTGCCTTTTTGGTGGAGAAATGCCTGCATAAGCCTCCTGCCAAGGCAAGCATATACACCAGAAAAGTCGCCAATGAAGTGATACAATTGAAAGTAGCTAGCAAGTGCTGAGAGTTTGCTCCTTGCCCATCACTGCACTGGGCCCTGGGGACACCAGGTGGGGTGTAGACCCACTGGGCACTGGGGACACCAGGCGGGGGTGTAGACCCACTGGGTGCTGGGGATACCAGGGGAGTCTATAGACCCACTGGGCACTGGGGACACCAGGCAAGGGTGTAGACCCACTGGGCACTGGGGACACCAGGTGAGGGTGTAGACCCACTGGGCGCTGGGGACACCAGGCGAGGGTGTAGACCCACTGGGCACTGGGTACATCAGGTGGGGTGTAGACCCACTGGGCGCTGGGGACACCAGGCAGGGGTGTAGA